>NC_067399.1:571025303-571342491 GCF_016432865.1 Antechinus flavipes
TGAATATGTTTTGTCAATAAAAAGCTATTACAAAAAAAGAACAGGTTCTACCCTATGTGGCTTACATCATTAGGTTTTGGGGGCTTTGTTTTATTTTTTTGTCTATTTAGTATATTTGGCCCCATTTTTCTTTTAGCTCTTTGTAATGTACCTCATTTTATAACCTTGAATTAGTAGTAGATTCTTTGTCCCATTTCATTCTCGCAATTCAAATATCTGCCATATCTTATTGGTTTACCTTCATAACACTCTTTTCACATCTGTCTCCTTTTCTTTACACATATAACCTTGCCCCCACTAATTAAACTTCTCACTGTCTCTCATCTTGAATATTCTGGTTCCTAAGTCTCTCTACTTCCCCTTTCTTTCTTCAACCCAATGTTGACACAATGATCAAATTAGTAGTCCTAAGACATATTGTAACTGTGATGATATTATACTTCTGCTTAACGCATCCCCGGGGGGGGGGGGAAACAAAACAAAACAAAACAAAAAAAAACACTTTTCAATGGATCTTTCTAGTCAATAGAATAAATTACTTCCCTCCCTCATCCCAGAGTAGTTTTTAAGCCTAGAAGCACTCTGTTTTTTAGCTTTAGTTTGTATTAATCACCTTTATGAACTATGTTCCTAACCAGACTAGAATACTGATCATTCATTGTATAATATTCTATCCTTTTTCTCAGTTTTTATTCCCCCATAGCTGGAAAGCATATTCTAATCATTTCCACTTCTCAGAATTCTTATTGCCTTTCAAAGGTTGCTATAAAGTCTTATTTTATCCCCTTTCCTATTCTTAATTCTTAATGCACACTGCCTGCTATTTATATATTTGGGTAGTAATACATATTGTATTTCTCCAATGGAATATAAGCCCCCTGAAGACAGAATTTGTTTCGTTTTGGGTATTTGCATCCCAAGTCTTGAGCACAGTGCCTTTCACATTGTACTTAAAAGTTATTTATTGAATTATTTTCAAGATTCAAAAACTTTTGTAAACAATACATTGTAGTTTTAATCCAGTCTGCTATCCACTTCTGTTTTAGGGAAGAGTTTGTCCTATTCACGTTCAAAATTAAAATGAAAAAACTCTGTATTATCTGCCATCCTATTTTTTTTCTCAAAATATATTTTTCTCTTTCTTTTCCTCCTTTATCTCTTCCCCATTGTTTTACTTCTGACCACCACTTCTCTTAATCTGTCCTCCTCTTTTTTATCCCCTTCCTTTCTTATACTTTTCCCCTTCTACTTCTGTTCTTTTTTCTATTAGCCTTTCCTTTTCTTTCCCTTTTCCCCTCCTACTTCCCCATAAGAGTTTCTATATCAAGCTAAATATGCATGATATCTCTGAGCCAAATCTGATGAGATTAAGGTTCAAACAATGCTCAGCTCCTCCCCTTCTTTCCCTCAACTGTAATAGGTCTTTTTGCCTCTTCATGTGATGTAATTTACCCTATTTTACTTCCCCCTTTCCTCTTCTTCCAGTACAATCTCTTTTCTACCACTAATTTCTTTTTTATATCATCACAACAAAGTCAAATTATACCTACACCCTCTAAGTATACCCCTAACAAAGATACAATGCTCAAGAGTTAACCATACAAGTTTCAAAAGATTTTTTCTAAAAGAATTAATTTCTACAAATGGGCTGCCTATTTGCATATCTTAGTCTTATAGGGGTCCTCAAACTATGGCCTGTGGGCCAGATGCTGCAGCTGAAGAGTTTATCTTCCTCACCCAGGCTTATGAAGTTTCTTTATTTAAAGGCCCACAAAACAAAGTTTTCATCCACTTTTCCTTTTTCCTTTTCAGGGTTTCAGATTTGGCATTTCTTTTACATTGAGAGATTCTTGTAAAAGGAATTCCTCTTTACCAGTATGGATTAGAATGTCTTCTGCAACTTTTTGTCTTGGAGTGTTCCTTGGTGAACTGAAAGTTGAAGTAAATTGTGCAAGATCAGACAGGTAGTAGTATGAGAAGTTTTGAATTCAAGATATCCTTACTGAGGAATAACTTCTACTCAAAATATCATGCTTCCTCTTTCCAATTGCATTATTAGGTGAAACTCTTGAGATTTTAAAAGAGGTATGTGGTTTTCTAGGCCTCTATGCAATCAGCACACTGTCAAAAACAGAATCATTGAGCTGATCCATAAGTAAATCTATCTGGGAGAAGCATTATAGATGTATAATTAACTAGGTCCAGGACTGAACAGGAAGAAGATTGCATTTGGGAGACAGAGTGGGGTTTTTTAATAACATCAAGCTGTTCTCTAAAATATCTCATATTAATTTAACTGTGTTATTTATTAATTTAATGTGTTTAATATAGAACCTTTGTTCAAAATGATAGACAAATAACAACCATATAGATAGGTAGATAGGTAGATAGATAGACAGACAGAAAGAAACTAAAACAATGGACACATTCTGCCTGATTCTAGCACAAATCACTATGATGTGTAATCAATGGAGAATTATAGCACACTGTATAACTCAACAGCTGCTCCAAATAATCCAAAGCAAGTGTTCTCAGGAGCAGGGTCAGGTTCTGTAATATATTATCCAATTTTACATTTTCAATTTTCCCTAAATATTGCATTTTGACCACCTTGGAATTTTAAAAGGCCTGAATTCCTACTGGAAGTGCAACCTGGGAGAAGGAGACTGTTCATTTGATTCATAACTGCAGTGTGTTTGATCAATGTTTAATTTAATACCCAGGACAATTCAGCCACCAGTTCAAATGGCCTTGATGAAATTCCTTTGGCATCCTGCCCCACAGAGACTGATATAAACTATTCTTTCAAGGTTTCTGCCTTGAACAGTTGGAGAAACAAATATTTTGCAGGCTTTTCTTCTAAAAAAATCTTTTTCCTAGGTCAGTTTATTGTCAGTTGATATTGTCACAGCATACAGAGAAAGAGGGGAAATGATGCAGTGAAGTAAGAATGGTGGGAGACAGAGAAGCCTCATGGGAGTAAAAGGAAACTCCCAGATCACAGACAGAATGATCAAATGAAGTGAGGGCACAGGAATAGACTTTGGTAAAATTGGCAAGTTTCTAAGGTTTGTTTCTGAGCTCTTGTGTCTCTTCAGGCTTTAACTTCTTTCTCATTTATGGGACTAAAAAGTTTATAATGTTTTCATTATTTATTTTGCTACTGGTTTTGGGATTCATTATTGAAAGACCAAACTTGGAGAGCGAAGACACTGCTGGCTATGGACAGAGCTCCAGGGGCTCACCCACAGCCACCAGCCCGGATAACTGAGACCTCCCAGGCTTGCTTTTCTTCTTCTTGCACACAGATGACTTATTGTGAAAATTAAGCTAAATCTCTGGGGCATGGTTAAAAAAAAAACCTAACAAGTGAAACATGCAATTAAAAAACTGAAATCAAGAGAATAAACATATCATATCCCATGATGGTGGTGACCATTTTCAAGACTCTAAGAGAAAACAGAAAATAACTGGATACTTTTATCCATCTTTGATGACAAGGAAAATGGAAAAACACAGGAGAGCAAGACTGAACTTACAATTTTGTTGAAACTTTTAGAGGACATAATCTCTTATAAAAAGCCAGATATTATTGAATCATTTCATTCAGAAGACTTATAGCATGAAATTCCTATAGTACTATCCATGAACATCAGTGAAATATCCAGAAATAAATATACTTATGTTTTTGGAAATAGTAAAGAAATTCGCATGAAAAGAAATTGCAAGGTAGCTATCCCAGTTAGTGAAGAGGAAGTGGACTATAGCATAAGTAAATCTTTTATAGGACCTATTTACAAAAGTCCTGAGGAAAATGAATGAGATGAAAGAAAACATCATGCAGAAAAAGTCACTGGTGGACTAGAAAACAAACAGAATCCTTCTAATAAATTGAAAAAAGACAATGTTATTTCACTTTTACAAAGAAATTCAGGAACTTGAGAATGAAAAAGAATATTTGGAAGGTAATTGTCAGGAATTTAAACCTCCTCAGGAACAATTTAGTTTATGTTATCAAGGTCATTACAATGACAATTTAATATCTGATGAAAAAAAGGAAGATACTTGGTTCAGTACTATACATTCACCCTCTGGTGATGAACAATATTTCAGTAATGAGCCAGTTGATTGAAGCACTGAATATGTAGTTAATGGACAAGTGCAACCTATGTTTTTTAACAACTCTATTCCTTCTGTTAGGCCTGAATGGCAACCAATGGAATCCTCTTTTTTCTCACAGTCTTTTTTCCTTCTGGGTTCAATTATCATTTAAATGTTCAAAGATTTAATCCCTCTCCATCTTCACCATCAAATGCTTTCCATGGTCAAAATGTTAAATTATGTGAAATGTACAATGGATATACTATAAACAGTGCTAATACCAATTGGAATTATCCAACATTTGATCAGGCTAACAAATATTCTGATTGTGATGGGAGGAGTAGTAGCATAGAGCCCTCTAGAAATAGCCACAATGAATAAGATGGACAAGAAAGTGATGGTTCTTGTGAAAAAAGAAAAGAATCTTGGGAAGACCCTTCTTTATTCCAGATGGAGAAAAAAGACGAGCTTATATACCAGCAATTCCAAGAATTGAAGCTAAAGAGGCTACTTATCTTTTAAGAGGTCTTTCTGGTTCAGGGAAAACAGCACTGTCTCATGTTCCGCTTGGTCAGAATTGTGATGCCATTGTCTTCAGCACTGATGGTTATTTTCAGCATCGAAATGGGTATTCATATAATGTTGGACAATTTGGTGATGCCCATGATTGGAACCAAAGCAGAACAAAGAAAACTATTGATCAAGGAAGATCTTCAGTTATGATAGATGACGCTAATACCCAAGCTTGGGAAATGAAACCTTATGTGCCATTTGGCTATAGGCAAAGAATACCAAGTGGAGTTTCATGAACTTGAAACATGGTGGAAATTTGATACTGAGGAATTAGAAAAGAAAAATAAACATGGGTTACCTCGTGAAAAGTTTGCATAGATGTTGGATCACTACAAATATAAAATGTCCATCTCTATTGTAATGAATTCAGTGGAACCTCTACATAGAAGGTCTGAGAGATTTCTAAGGCAGAGGTGGGGAGGGTATCTAGAGTCATGGAATCACTTTAATGTTGCAAAATAATTAATATTCAATCTGCTATCAACTAAAATGAGCTTGTGGCTTACCCCTAACAAACAAACATTGAGATTTTCTGGAAGTTTTAAAATAGGTTCAAGTCTAATTAAAAGAACCATCATCTCACAGATTTTGTTCCCAGAAAATTATTTAGATTTTAAAATGTAAATAAAAGATAGTATATACAATTGCAAAAAAAAAAAAAGGAAAGATCAAACTTCCTCTAAACTTCCTCTAACAACCTACATTAAGTCTGATAATATTTAGTTGTTAATTGACTTATCCAAAATAATGCAACTATTTGCAAATAATGCAAAATAATGCAAAGAACGTTCTTGAACCAGATCTTACTGGGTTAGCAATCTAGCTGTCTATACACTTCTACATATTCCATTTTCCTTTATATTTATATTAGTCTATAGAAATTTGTGTTGTTTTTCAGTCATTTCAGCCATACCTGACTCTTTGTGACTCTATTTAATGTTTTCTTAGCAAAGATACTAGAGTTGTTTGCCATTTTCTTCTCCAGCTCATTTAATTGATGAGTGAACTTAGTAACCAAGGTTAAATGACTTGTTCAGGATCACAAGTCCTGTGATTTGACATAATAAGTGTCTAACACAGATTTGAACTCAGCTGTTCCTTAGTCCAGGCTTGGCCACATGGCTGCCTCATAAAAACAGACAGATAGCAGATAGATAACTAAAAAGACTGAACAACAGCAAACCTAGAATGTTACTTGACTCCAGTACCTCTTTAGGAATCTTGCAGATGACTATAAGGGATTTTGGATTCTCCTAGGTTCCTTCATTTTTGTTTTGCCAATTAGTCCTCTCTGAATTTTTATGATTTGGGATTTTCTTGGAAAAGAAAATGGTTTGCCATTTCCTTCTTTCTGGCTTCAGCCTCAGTCCTCTATCTATTGATCCACTTAGCTTTTCTGTTTTAAAGCTATTATTAATTAGAGTTATTATTCATCTCTACTTTGAAAATATGGAAACTGATTCTTACAGAGACTAAGTGATTTGCCCATATTCACACAATTAGCAAATAATGGAAGTCAGATTTTAACTCAGGGCTTTATCACTTCAAGATCAGCATTTTCTATGATGCCATTTTGCCTTGAGCAAAATAGGCACTCAGATGATATTTGTACAACAAAATATATGTAATCGTTTTCCCACATTTCCCTCTACATGAACTCAGTTGATTCTCACAACAACCGTATGAGATTGGTAAAACCGGAATTACTCTTGTTTTGTAGAGGAAGAAGCTGAGACTCTCAGAGGTTGCTTGCTCTGGGTCACATAGTTAATAAGGTAAGTTAATAAGGTGATAAGCTGATATCAAGTAGATATCAGCTATCTTTTCTAACTATTGGATCAATACAGGCTATTGTAACTTTTAAGAATTATTGTCTGGTTGGCTGATAGTGCATCAATCCTCTACCATCCCTCTAATGACAGTGCTAAATAATTAACTGTTGAGTGAGCTGGAATAAATAAGAACAGTACTTTTCAAAAAAGTCAATTCTATCTTGCTCCTCAGTGAGCCTACTTTGTAGGTGTTTAGTGCAGTCTTGTGTACTTAGAGTGAATATAAATGCCTTGCCAGCCCTCCAAGAATGATATGCTTTTACTTTTCCCTTTCAGTATTTTTGCAGTTGTAGTCTGGGGCCTATAACCAAGAAATAAATTAACTTTTCAGTCTTTCAAGCTGGCAGTTACATTTGTGTGTGGTGTGTATGTGTGTTACATGTGTAGTGTGGTAAGCATAGAAATTATAGTGAGGGGATTGAAGATATTTGAGAATTCTGGTACATAGCTTGAGGTTGTGAGTAACTTTCTGAGGTTGACTTTCTTTGTTGTGCTCTCTGAGGTATGGAGGTGGCACATGGACCCTTTCTGACCATTGCAACTCATACTCAATGACCCATTAGAACTAAGGTATTGTGAGGAGAAGAGCTTTAGATTAGTCAAGAGAAGACCTCCAAAGGAGGTCACAGATAAAGAATACTAGACTCCATTTAACATTTGAGGAAACAGGTAATAGGACTTATTCAAGGTAATTGACAACAACTGTTTCCATTGTATTATGTTTCCTTTTTTATATTACAAATCTTGAGTTCTAGAATAAAAGTTATTTACCTTCTGCAGCCATTTATTAGCTCCTCTGTGCCAAAGTCAATGTAAGTCATAGAACAGCAAGTAGGAAAAACTTTACTGATCTTTAGGATGTATTTTTACACCCTGCATTGTCAGATGGGCAAAACAGTGCTGGGAATGGTGAGTGATGGCACTTTATGTTCATTACTGGCTTCAGGGAGGTTCTATGAAGTAGCTGGGATGTACAAAGTGGTAGCCAATGAAGCAAAACCCATCTGGAGTTTACTAACCATTAGAATTTTGCAATGAGGTAGAACAAATGTAGAATTTCCTGGATTTATTGTCTCATGGTGCAGATATATCCATCTGGAGAAAAATAAGGGGGAAGAGAGAGAGAGGAGGGGGCAGGCACAGAGGGAGAGAGACAGAGACAGAGACAGAGAAATAGAGATAGAGAGACAGACAAAAGAGACAAAAATACTGAGACAGAGAGAAATGGAGGGAGCCTTTTAAAAGAAAGTTTGAGCTTTCAGTTGCTAAAAAATGGCACTTTTTTGGTTATAATATATTGCCCAAATTTAGATTGAAAAGTCACCACTTCTATTTTATTGCCTTTAGATACCTTACCAGACTAGAAAGATATTATCTTCAAACTAAAAAACAAAAGCAGTTCTGAGTTTAAAAAAAATTCAGAATTTGTGCTTTCTTTGCCAAAGCTTCATGAAAAGGTGTCTAAGGATGCCTTAGAAAGGTTAGTGATTTTTGTAGCTGAATTTGGTACAAGATCTAGAAGGAGATAGTCTTGGAATCAGGGAGACTTAGGTTCAAGTAATATCTCTGCTAAATATTGCTAGTATGATCATGGGTCAGTGATACCATGGAGAGGCAGTATGTTACAGTAGAAAGAGCACTGACTCTGGAGTAAGATCTGTATATATGTTGATTCTAATACTGGCCGTGGGACTTTGGACAAGACATGTAACCTCTTTGGACATCAATTTCTTCATTTAGAATATTAAGGAGTTAGACTAAATGGTTCCCAAGGTTCCATCTAGCTTCAAATCAATGTACCTATGATCCTATGAACTTAACTTTTTAGTGTGAAAGGGAAATCTAAATTTTAAGTTACATAGAGGTTTCTTATCTGCATCTCTGAAAGGAGTTCCTCCTTTCATCTTTGAAATCATAATATGGACATAACCTCACAAATTTTTTGAAAATATATACATTATCTATAGCTCACCACCAACTACCGCCCCCTCCCCTCCAAAAAAACCCAGTGTGAATTACTAATTGCTTTCCAGATCATATAGAAAAATCCCTAAAATGAAGGTTTATTATGACCCTATCATTAAATGGATTAGGAAAACTACATATTCATAATATAGGCCTTTAATATAATATAACTAATATAGGCCTGTATAGGAAAGACGTGACCACCCATCTCCATTTCTTTTTCCTTTTATATCCTTCAAAATTTTTTTTCATCTTTAATAATTCTTCTCCATTTCCATCCTCTTTCCTTCACTGTATTATTATTCTTCACATGCGGCTTTCTTATTCTCTCTCTCTTATTCTGTCTCTTTCTCTATCATTCTCTCTCTTTCTCTCACTCTCTCTATTTTCCTCCTTTTTTTCTCTCTTTCCCTTTCTGTCTCTCTGTTGACATGCATCTTGTATCTTTAATATCTCCCATTCTATTGGCTCCTTTTCATCTGTCTACAAGAATAGTTAGGTCTCCTGAGTCCTAACAACTTTTCCTTAACCCCTCTGTCTCAGCTGTCATCCAATTTCATCTCATTTCCCCCATTTATTCCTCAACTTTTAAAAATAGTTAAATATAGCTAATAACCAGAGCTGACATATACATAGAATTTTCAATATTATCATATTTGATTTTCACAACAATTCAATGAATAAAGTATCATTGAAAGATCATAGATTTAAAAGCAGAAGATATTTTAAAGGCCATCTAATAAAATCCCTGATTTTAAAGATGCAGAACTGAAAGGACCAAGATTTGAACTTTGATACTCTGACGAGAAATCCAGAACAATTTTTACAGTGCCACATTGAATCACAAAAGAAATTGGCTTTATTTTCAAAAAGTGTTATTTTTATTTTAAATTTAACAAAATAGATACTGAGAAATATTAAATTTTTCTACAATAATACATATGTCATCGAAAATATGACTCAAACTTCTATTTTACTTGACTGATGTCCATATCTCTCCTTCTAAAACTATTTTTTGGCTCACCATCACTACAAACTAAATTAAGTTCAAGTCCTTTCCATTATATCATAATGTCTGTCTACACCAAATGTCTCTGTTTGCTCCCTACCCATTTGTTCCACTCTACATTTTCAATTTCATTGTCTATTTTGATGTTCTAAGAACTCTGTAATTCTTATAGTCTATTTCCCACTGCAACCTTAACCCCACCTTGATTGGCCCCTATGCTTTTATAAGCCATCTTTTCCCCATCTTCACCTGTTATATTACTATATAAACTCAAATCCATCTTCTCCATGACACTGTTCTTTGCACATCTCCTTCAGGGCAAATGTCACTGTAAATGCTTCCCCAGAGTGTTCTGGTCTATTCTCTTTATATATACTTATGATGATTCTATGATTACAAGTGCAGCTTTTAGTCCAATTGTTTTGTTCTTTTCATCCAGTCTTAACTGTTATATAAATGTTATAGTGACCTGCTGATATGCTGGAATTCCAAACTTGATTTGAATGGGATCTGGCATTTTATCTTCCTCCTTGGGACCTACTTTTTGTTGGATGAAAGAATTTGTTTTGGGACTTGTACTAGGCACCCCATTGTGACATCATGAACACTCCATACTTTTTGTTGTCATTGTTCATTTTGTCCAATGCTTCACAAAACCATCTGGAGTTTTCTTGGCAAAGATGTGATAGTTTATCATTTCTTTCTCTCATACACTCTAGAATAGGACTATACATTTTAAAATTAGAATAAATTTTTCTACCAAAATAAGCAGTTGTCATTTTTTTAAAAAAAGAATTAATCATTTGGTGCCATGTAGACCTCACAAAGGACTTGTTTTCTTATTTGATGCTTAAATTTTTTGTCTTCAGTTAGTTTTTACTTATAACATTGAGAGAGGCTATTAAACTAGATTTTAAGAAGGAGTATTCAAATTTCTTAGAAAGAATGATTTTTTTAATGGTCTTCAGAAATACACGGGGGGGGTGGGAATTATTTTTGAATTATTTGAATTCTTCAAGGCTTATCTGTTGGAATCCTTACTAACTGCTAACTAATTAGAGTTGATCTAATCTTACAAGAAGATGTTTTGGGCAGAACCTGAAACAAGGTACTGAGTAGAACTAAGTTCAATGAGTTCACACCTCCCTTGAAGCTCGTTGGGCCAGAGAGCACTATGGGAGAAAACCCATAATCCCTCTCTCTCGTATCCCACAATTCCTCCCTCTTGGATAAAAGAAACAGACAGAAGCTCTCGGTCAGATTTCAGTAGAGTTACGCCAGAAGCTCTCTCTCCGAGGCAAGGCAGAATATTTTCCACTTGGCTGGCTGGTGGCAGAAGTGTTCTGGTGAGAGGAAGACGCTACAAGTCGAGATTTCACCGGAATGACATGAAGACTGGAGCTGGCTGGAGGCTGAAGACAGCAGAGGCAGAGGCTGAAGGACCAGACCTTTGGATTTAAAGACATTTGGAGAGAGCTCTTGGAACCAAGCAGAGAGATAGGCCTCTAAGCTAACCGGGCTATATTGGGATAATAAAAGATCTGAACTTTTATCACCTGGCTGCGTTTTGAAAAGAAAAAGCTCACCACATTTTGGCGCCTGGGGAAGAGGATTTGGAACTCATTTTTTAAAAAAAAGATGAATATTAATTGCTGTTACATATAATTGGAAAAAATATTAATTTTTTTAAAAAGAGAAAGAGAGTGCCTCTCAACCTGATTCTTTGCTTTTTATTCTGGATGTATTTCTTTTTGTTGAACAAAATCTGTTCAATTTTATGTGATCAAATTATTTCATAATTTCTTCTATTTGTTAAAAAGTCAAGAATTTTTTTAACCTCTAAAGCTATGAAAACTATTATTTATTATCCCAATATGTAAACGTCCCACAAAATCTGCAAAAGTTTCATTGGGACCTTGCTCTATTTTTGTGAAAGCATTATTTCCATCTTTCTGTCCAGGGAGAGAATTCCAAGCCTTTATTGCAGCCTTAGAAATTTGCTCATAGACTGTTATGGGATAATAAATCTGTTCTGAACTCTCTGCATACTGACCTTCACCAGCTAGTTGGTCAAAAGTGATTTGTACAACAGCTCCTTTTTGCCTATTGCGTTGGGCTTGAATCCTACATAATTCATGAAACTCTGAAAGCCACAATAAATTTTGTCCTGGTTCAAGACATGTTTTAGTGATGGATTTCCAGTCATTCGGGGTTAAGATTTCATAAGACAAATTATCCAGTAACATCTTCACATAAGATGATGTAGCCCCATAAAGAGGAATCCTTACTAACTGCTAACTAATTAGAGTTGATCTAATCTTACAAGAAGATGTTTTGGGCAGAACCTGAAACAAGGTACTGAGTAGAACTAAGTTCAATGAGTTCACACCTCCCTTGAAGCTCGTTGGGCCAGAGAGCACTATGGGAGAAAACCCATAATCCCTCTCTCTCGTATCCCACAATTCCTCCCTCTTGGATAAAAGAAACAGACAGAAGCTCTCGGTCAGATTTCAGTAGAGTTACGCCAGAAGCTCTCTCTCCGAGGCAAGGCAGAATATTTTCCACTTGGCTGGCTGGTGGCAGAAGTGTTCTTCAGAGAGTGAAGATGCTACAAGTCGAGATTTCAGCGGAATGACATGAAGAGTTGGAGCTGGCTGGAGGCTGAAGAAAACTGAGGCAGAGGCTGAAGGACCAGACCTTTGGATTTGGTGACATTCGGAGAGAGCTCTTGGAACCAAGCAGAGAGATAGGCCTCTAAGCTAACTGGGCTAGAAGAAAAAGCTCACAACATTTTGGCGCCCGCGCTTTGAGAAGAAAAAGATCACAACAATCAGAGAAATGCAAATTAAGACAACTCTGAGATACCACTACACACCTGTCAGATTGGCTAAGATGATAGGAAGAAATAATAATGGATGTTGGAGGGGATGTGGGAAAACTGAGATATTGATGCATTGTTGGTGGAGTTATGAACGAATCTATTCTGGAGAGCAATCTAGAATTTTGCCCAAAAAGTTATCAAACTGTGCACACCCTTTGATCCAGCAGTATTTCTACTCGGTTTATACCCCAAAGAGATACTAAAGAAGGGAAAGGGACCTGTGTGTGTCAAAATGTTTGTAGCAGCCCTGTTTGTAGTGGCTAGAAACTGGAAATTGAATGGATGCCCATCAATTGGAGAACGGCTGGATAAATTGTGGTATATGAATGTTATGGAATATTATTGTTCTGTAAGAAATGACCAGCAGGATGAATACAGAGAGGCTTGGAGAGACTTACATGAACTGATGCTAAGTGAAATGAGTAGAAGGAGATCATTATACACTTCGACGATATTGCATAAGGATGTATTCTGATGGAAGTGGATGTCTTTGACAAAGAGACCTAAGTGAGTTTCAATTGATAAATGATGGACAGAAGTAGCTACATCCAAAAAAAGAACACTGGGAAACGAATGTGAACTATTTGCATTTTTGTTTTTTTTCCCGGGTTATTTTTACCTTCTGAATCCAATTCTCCCTGTGCAAGAAGAGAACTGTTCGGTTCTGCGCACATATATTGTATCTAGGATACACAGCAACATATCTAACACATATAGGACTGCTTGCCAACTAGGGGAGGGGGTGGAAGGAGGGAGGGGAAAAATTGGAACAGAAGCAAGTGCAAGGGATAATGTTGTAAAAAAAAATTACTTTGGCATGGGTTCTGTCAATATAAAGTTATTATAAAATTAAAAAAAAAAAGTAGGACTTTTATTTAGAAGAGTATAATGGGGGAGGAGGAATGGAAGGATTCAAAAAAAAAAAGAAGGAAAGAAAGAAGAGTGTCAGTGAAATATATATTTTTTTTAATTCACAGAAGAAAGTTCATAAGGCTACAGAGGCAGACAGAATTCTATGATAAAAATGGGCCTAACTCAATAATTAATACATATAATGTAATACAATTGGCTATAAGAAGTTATTTAAGTGATAGAATGATGAAAAGGAAAGTACAGGAGGAAGAAAAGCCAACTTTACTAGGTGAAAAGGAGGACGAATCAGATGAGAATGGAGTTAATTACAATTCTGAGTATGATACTTCACAGCAGGAGGAATTAAGTGATTCCACATCTCATGACCCTCCCCCCGCAATTAACCCTTCATGGGTGGAACAAGGGGGAGGGAGAGAGACAGAAACACAGTCAGCTTCTCCTGTAAAGCAGAATTTGACAAGATTAGAAAAAGCATTAATTAAAGCAAAAAATGAAGGAGAAGATATATCTGATTTTATAAATGCATATCCTGTGATTGAAGAGCTCAACTCCTCAGGTCAAAAAGAGAGAAAATACACTCCTTTTAATTTGGAAAAAATTAAAGATTTGAAAAAGAGTTGCACTCTTTATGGGGCTACATCATCTTATGTGAAGATGTTACTAGATAATTTGTCTTATGAAATCCTAACCCCGAATGACTGGAAATCCATAACGAAAACTTGTCTAGAACCGGGACAAAATTTATTGTGGCTTTCGGAGTTTCATGAATTATGTAGGATTCAAGCCCAACGCAATAGGCAAAAAGGAGCTGTTGTACAAATCACTTTTGACCAACTAGCTGGTGAAGGTCAGTATGCAGAGAGTTCAGAACAGATTTATTATCCCATAACAGTCTATGAGCAAATTTCTAAGGCTGCAATAAAAGCTTGGAATTCTCTCCCTGGACAGAAAGATGGAAATAATGCTTTCACAAAAATAGAGCAAGGTCCCAATGAACCTTTTGCAGATTTTGTGGGACGTTTACAAACAGCTGTAATAAGAACCATTGGAGACAATGCAGCAACAGAAATAATGACTAAACATTTGGCTAAGGAAAATGCCAATGAGGTTTGCAAAAGAATTATATGGGGGCTAGACAAAGATTCTCCTTTAGAGGAAATCATAAGACGCTGTGCCACAGTGGGCCCAAATGCTTATTATGCCCAGACTATGATGAACATGGAAAGACAAGATCCTTCTTGGCAGAGGAATTCTAGAGAAACTCGTCGATGTTTTTATTGTGGAAAAATTGGACATCTAAGAGCCCAATGTAGATACAGAGATACAATGAGAAGACAGGGGGAGAGAAAACCCAAAACCCCATGTCCAAAATGTAACCGAGGCTTTCACTGGGCCTCTAAATGTATATTGACCCAGAGGAAGGAGAGGCAAGGCCCAGCTCCAAGGTATCAATCAAAGGACAGGTGGGGCATGATAGCAGCTGAGGTTACACCCAGAGAGACTTTAGAAATTCAGTATTCTGATGTCATCAACCAACAGAAAAGCAATCAGGATTACAGTTGGGGAGAATACAGGCCTTTTAAGACAACAAGACAATTTCCAATACAAACAACTCCAATGTAATTACCAGATGATGAGGAGAAATCCCAAATTTGGTAAATAGAAGAGAATTAGATTAATTGCTTGGGGAAGAGGATCTGCTTATATTTCCACAGGTGGAAAAGGCTAACAATGAGACTGTCAAAAGAACTTTAAAATCTTCAGCTTTCAGTTCCTGAAAAACCAGCAAGAATCATTGGGTTCCCTGAGATGAAAAATTGTTGATGAGACTTTTTGCAGTACTTCAGAGCTTACAGGAATTATTAGATTCCTGGCACATGAACTAATGGACAATGGATTGCTTATGGACTATTTCTAGGACTTATGGACATGTGTAAATTTTTAGGTTGATTCATGTTGTTACATTACTACTTGCCTGTGTTATATTACTATGTGCTTATGTATTTTAAGCAATTGCAAGAATCATTGGATTTCTTGAGATGAAAGATTGTTGATGAGACTTTTGCAGTAGTTAAATTTTCATGTTGATTCATGTTATTTGTTACATTACCACTAGCCTGTGTTATATTGCTGTATGCTTTTGTAAATTATGTATAATGCCTCCCATATTGATGGATTTATGTATACCATGTATATCTGTTACAAAGTTCTGGCCCATATTGATGGATTTATGTGTACCCCCTCAGAAACCCCCTATGTTTTAAAACAAAAGAAAGGGGGAGATGTTGGAATCCTTACTAACTGCTAACTAATTAGAGTTGATCTAATCTTACAAGAAGATGTTTTGGGCAGAACCTGAAACAAGGTACTGAGTAGAACTAAGTTCAATGAGTTCACACCTCCCTTGAAGCTCGTTGGGCCAGAGAGCACTATGGGAGAAAACCCATAATCCCTCTCTCTCGTATCCCACAATTCCTCCCTCTTGGATAAAAGAAACAGACAGAAGCTCTCGGTCAGATTTCAGTAGAGTTACGCCAGAAGCTCTCTCTCCGAGGCAAGGCAGAATATTTTCCACTTGGCTGGCTGGTGGCAGAAGTGTTCTGGTGAGAGGAAGACGCTACAAGTCGAGATTTCACCGGAATGACATGAAGACTGGAGCTGGCTGGAGGCTGAAGAAAGCAGAATCAGAGGCTGAAGGACCAGACCTTTGGATTTAAAGACATTTGGAGAGAGCTCTTGGAACCAAGCAGAGAGATAGGCCTCTAAGCTAACCGGGCTATATTGGGATAATAAAAGATCTGAACTTTTATCACCTGGCTGCGTTTTGAGAAGAAAAAGCTCACCACACTTATCAATATTTAAATATATGCAATCTAGATTACCTAATATAGTTTTTAGCAAAAATTATTGTGTCTACCAGCTTATTTTATGACCTATGTGCAATAAATGAGAATCAATAGTTGTAATGAGGAGTCCTAGAAAGCAACTCTGATGATTACTGCATAAATCTATTTGATTGTCAGGCATAGTACATTAGGCTATATGGAATCTACAAAATAAGAGCAGGCAGAGAATAGCTTGCCAGTGATACCATTTTATTTGTGCCTTTCTAAGAGGGAAAGCAAACAAAAACAAAACAAAATAATCAGATTCACTTCATATTCTACCTGAGATCTAATAATGTAATGATTTTCACTAGTTTCATTTTAAATGTTCAGAATAAGGTACTAATGCTTTCATTTATTCTACAATGACATCTGTGAATAATGAAGGGAGGGGAAGCATCAAGTACTAAAACTACAAGTTATCTCATATTTGGGAGATTTGGATTCAGGTTTTTATTAATTTGTCTTTATTAATGATGTGTCTTTTGAAAACTTTCTTTGACTCTCTAAGGTTTTAATTCCTTCTGCAAAATGATAGGCTTAACCAAATTATCAATAAGGTCCCTTATAATTAGGAATGTGGTTATAAATATTTAATAAACAACTCTCTAGAAAAATATGTATCCACAGGGCACTTTTAAGTTTAATCTGAATTGTTAACACTTTCTCCACTTTCTTAAGTCTAGACAATCAACAAAACCATAAATCAAATTCAAATTTATAGTATTTGCTGTTTCTGAGATGTAAATACTGTCACACAGAATATGTGAGCAGACTCTAGAATAACTCTGCTTCTAGCAGATTCTTTTTACTTTCAGTTATATTGGTTATATCTAATAATATAATAGTCATTTACATTTCAAATGGAATTAAAAAATAGTAACAATAATGACTAAAATAAGTGGATGGTGACTAACATAGTCAAAGTACTTTATAAGTATTGTTCCAATTTATCCTCAAATTGACTCTGGGAATAGAAGCTATTACTATTCCAACTTGATAGATGAAGGAATTGAGGTACGCTAAGCCAACATTGACCCATTCATGATTACTCTGATTTAATGACTCCTGAATCCATTTAAATGTATCATTATTTAGCCCACATTTCTCCAGTTTGCATACAAGAATATAATGAAAAGTTTGGCCAAATGTGTCACTAAAATTTAGGTTAACTAAGTCTATAGCATTCTATTCCTTTGCCAGTCTCATAGTCTTTCAGAAAAGAAAATGAGGTTAGTCTGAGAAATCATGATGGATTGCATTAATTATTGCCTTGCTTAGAAGACATTCATAAACTTTCCATTTATTAGTACATTATAGAATTTTTCTGTCACTGACACCAAACTCACTGACCTATAGTACCTTGATGATTATTTTTCCTTATTATTGAAAATCAGAACATGATCCATTCTTCTACAATTAGAAAGAGAGAAAAAACCCTTAGGGAAAAAAATCCTTTAGGATGAACAGGTTAATCATAGCTCACAGCTCTTCCTTTTTCAAATCTACCTCTTCAGTTTATCTTTATTGAGAATGGAGTGATCTCCTTTCCATTATTTCAATGAGATCCTATCATTTCAACTTCAGAGATCAGTCTCTCTCTCTCTCTCTCTCTCTCTCTCTCTCTCTCTCTCTCTCTCTTTGTCTCTCTCTCTCTCTCTCTCTCTCTTGGTATCCTCTATCTTTTTGGTGTGATGAAAATTATTATTAAGTCCATTCAAGAATGTATTTTCAAACTTGGTCTTGCTCTTGAGCTCCATTTTGCTACACAACATTAAATGCATATTGGCATTTTAAAATGAATGTTTTGAGTCATGGACCAAAAAAGACTCCTGAGGAAACATAGGGATGTCATATGATCTCCTAACTCCTTTGCTAGTGATAGAAAAGGCAGGATTACATATAACAAGAAATACAGGCTTGAAAAATCATACATGATACTAAGCAAGTTGGTGCAAGTTACTTGCCTGTCACTTTCTGAATCTCTGATTATGACTCATATAGGTTGGACCTGTTTGATCAGACTTACCAGTATCAAATAACAATGTAAATAATATACATATGTTTTTCTGCTCCTGTTCACCTCCTTTTTATAGTTCCAGATAAGCTCCTTTTTAAATTTTTTTTATTTATATAAGAATATATATGTGTTTATACTCAGCCCCAAATGCATAGTTTGCCATTCTCCTCAAAGGAAGTTTCATGAGGTACTTCAAGACCTTGGCTGGTTAACATCCCTCAATTTTGCTAAGACTCCTTTCAATCTATCAAGGAATCTTTCACCCAACCTTCTAATGCCCACCTTCAGATGTGGTTCTTGTGCCTTGACAGACAGAATCCTTTTACTGTTGCACTTCATTAACATGCACATCAATTTCACTGATGAGAAAATCTCCTGGGTAAATCAATTTTTCACATAATTTAGCTTTAATTAGATCTATGTAGCCAACTGGAAAATTAAGAGTTGTTTTTTTGAGGGGTGGCTTTTATTGAGGTTGGAGGTATCTTTATTAAAAAATTGATCAAAGTGAAGTTGCTTTTAGAATGGATTAAGGAACTGACTGATTTTTTTGAGTTAGTAGTAGTAAACTTAAGCCAATATTGATAGTAATAATAACAATAATAATGATGATAATAATAGTGTCTTATGTCATAATATATTATTTTAAAATTTTGCATCACTATTCATTAGGAAAGTAGGTCTGTAATTTTCTTTCTCTGATTTGGCCCTTCCTGGTTTAGCTATCAATGCCATATTTGTGTCATAGAAGGCATTTGGCAATACTCCTTCTTTACCAATTTTCCAACAGTTTACATAATATTCAAATAAATTGTTCCTTAAATGTTTGGTAGAAGTTATTTGTAAATTTGTAAATCTATCTGTTCCTGGAGATTTTTTTCTTAGGGAATTCATTAATTACGATTCAAGCTTTTTACCTTCAATCTGTATGTCTCTCTCTATCAAATGTATTTCTTATAAACAACATATTGTAGGAGTCTGTTTTTTAATCCATTCTGCTATTTGTTTGTTTTATGAAAGAGTTCACTCCATTCATATTAATAGTTATTACTCTGTAAATATTAGCTTTGTATTTCTCTGTGTCCTATTTTTCTCATGTATATATTTTTGTTCTCTCCACCTTGTCCTTAGTAATGTGTTTTTTAACCCATCCCTTTTCACCCCTTTTCTTCTATCATCTTCTCTTATTAGTGTTTTTTAACCCACTCTACTCAAGAGTGTCTTCTATCAAAAAAACCTTCCCTGATTCTTTTACCTTTTTTCCCTAGTGTTTCTGCCTTCCCTTTTATCCTGCCTCTCCCTTTTCTTTTGCTCTTTCTTCTCCTACTTCTTTGTAAGGTTAGATATATTTCTTTATTCAATTGAATGATTAAATTATTTTCTCTTAAAGCCAAAACTGATGAGATCAATCTTCAGACAATGCTCATTCCTCTCCCTTCTTTCCCTCAATTGTAACAGATCTTTGGCACCTCTTCATGGTTATTAATTGTCCCATTATACATGTCCTTTCATCTTTCCCCAGTACAGATCTTTTTCTACATCTTAATATCTTTTTCTTTGAAGCCATTACATCAGAGTTTACTCATAACCACATTTTCATCTACATGATGTCACCCTCTGTCTGCCCCAGTGACAGATAGTTAGCAAGAGTTACAGATTTTGTTTTCCTTTCTAGTGACATAAATAAGTTTAACCATTAAATATATATATTTTCCCTATTTATCTTTTTTATAGTTCTCTTGTATCCTGTGTTTGTAGATTAAAATTTCTGTTTAGTTTGGTTTTTTCAATAGAAATGATTGAAAGTTTCTTACTTCATTGAAACTCCATATCCTCGCCTGAAAAATGATGCCAAATCTCACTTGGTAGTTAATTCTTACTTGTAACCCCAGGTCCTTTGCCTTCCAGAATATGGTATTCCAGGCCTTCCAATCCTTTATTGTAGAAGCTGCCAGATCTTGGGTAGACCTTACTATTTCACTTGAGATTTGAATTGCTTTTGTCTGGCAGCTTACAGTATTTTTTCCTTGCAGAAATAGATTTAGAATTTACAACAATGTTTCTTGGAGTTTTCCTTGTGGGATCACTTTCCAGAGGTGATCAATGGATTCTTTCAATGAGTATTTTCCCCTCTGTTTCTAGAATACTGGGGCAGTTTTCCTTAATGATATTTTGTAGAATACTATACAGCGTCTATTTTTGGTCATGGCCTTCAGGTAGGCCAATAATTTTTAAACTGTCTCTTCTGGATCTGTTTTCCCGGTCAACTGTTTTGTTAATGAGATATTTTACATTTTCTTCCACTTTTTTCCTTCTTTTTAGTTTGTTTGACTGATTCTTACTATCTCATAAAGTCATTGTCTTCTATTTTTCCTGTTCTAGTTATTTTCTTCAGCTATCTTCTGTATCCCTTTTTCCATTTGGTTTATTTTACTGTTTAAGTAGTTGTTTTTTTAGACAACTTTTTCCTTCCTTTTTCAAACTATTGACTCTCTCATACATACCTCTCATTTCTTTTCTCACTTTTTCTTCTCTCTTAGTTGCCTTTTAAAGTCTTTTATGATCATTTCCAAGAAGCCTCTTTGATTTTGAGACCAATTCATATCACTCTTAGATATTTCTTCTGTGGACAATTTGGCTTTATCTGAGTTGCTTTGGTTTGCCCTGTCACCATAGTAGCTTTCTGTAGTCAAGGTTCTTTTCTGTTTCTTGCTCATTTTCTTTCCTGTTCTTTTAGTATTTTCCTCTTTTATTATTATTATTATTATTATTACTACTACTACTACTACTTTTGAGGTCTGCTTTTGGCATAAAGGGGGATCTGTCCCAAGCTTCCTGTGCAGCTCTGAGCCTTGGCTTTGAGCACAGCACTCTCTTGTGTTTGTAGGTAGTAGCTTTGCCTATTCTTTCCAGGAAACAACCTGCTTTCCTAGAGTTTTCCTTCAGAGCTGGGACTGGAAACTGCCCCACTGATTTGCTCTTCTACTGAGCCAGGACTGAGGGTCTTAGTTGCTGATTTGCTATGATTCAAACCTTCTCCCTGGCTCTCCCAGAACTAGTCTGAGCTGGGCTGAATACTCTTTTCACCCCAGTGAGACTGACGTTTCTTGAAGTTTTTCCAGTCTACTTTGAGCTGGAGAGAGGTTTCATTCCTTCAGACTCTGTTCAGAGGTTTGGTTTCATGTGTTTTTCGATGGATACTGGGGGAGCCTGAGCAGCTTCCTGCATTGACTCTGCCATTTTGGCTCCATCCCCAGAACTTTTATCTTAATTTTCCTTTATTTATCACACTCCATCTCCTGTTTCACTTTTCATCTTAGAACCTCTAGTTTTCTTCATGGCCCTTAGCTCAAGCACTGCTCTTTACAATTCTGTTTAATCCCCCTAGGTATTTTCTCTCAAAATTATCTATTTTCTATCTATCTATCTATCATCTAAGTAGATAGCTTTGGATAAGCTGCAGCCCAAGCACGTGAAGACTTTCGGTGGAATGGACGATTAAGAACAGTTTGTTCTAATAACCATGAAGATACCAGAAGCAGGTGTTATGGAGCACTTAGAGCTTGGTGAGATGTGGAAGACTGCAAGGTCATCCACTTTCTCTTAGGCCATCATGAGTGATCCTGACTTCTGTCTTGCCTTTGGACTTTAATAATTCTAGATGAGAGAATGAGACTGAGAATTTGCACAACTCTGCCTCATTTAAATCCAATTCACCTGCAAGTAACTCATTCATGAAGTCATTGGTCTTTTTTGAAAAACTAAAGAGGAATGACTTCCTGCTATATATGTGCATAATGATTTCCCTGACTAGATTGTAAGCTCTTTGAGCAGAGAAATTGTTTCACTTTTGTCTTTTTACCTCTAGTGACTCACTTTAACTAATTGATTAGAGTGTGTGAGCCACTATTTTCAGTTCTGGGAATACACAGAGTAAGATGAAATAATATTGCTTTTGAGGAGCTGACATTCTACTGGTGAGATATAACAAGCACAAACATAAGTAAATCTATAATTATTTGAGAAGAAAAAGCAACAATTGGTAAAATCAAGGAAGTCTTCATGAAGGAGTTCTGGACTTTGAAGGGTAGTAAGAATCTGAGCAGTTAAAGTGAGACAGAAACACATTCTATTGAAGAATTGAAATGCTTGAAGATAAGATGTGATTTCAAATATGTAGGCCAACTAGTAGTATGGTTTTGCTGAAATGAAACATAAATGAAGGAGTTTACCATAAAGTAAATAGGACAATATAAGTTGAAGCCGAAATATAGTGGGCTTTGAAATATTGGACTGAGGAGTTTGTATTGTATCCTAGAAACTATAAGGAGGGTTTTAAAAAAGTTTTTGAGAAGGGAATGTGACATAAAAATCTGCATTTTAGGTAATTCTTTTGGCACTTCTATGGAAAAGTCAGTTAGACCAATTAGGTGGCTAAGCTTTCACAATTTGGTGTCCCTTGTTATAAAATTGGTGACACATGAATACTTGTTTGATTGATGTTTAAATTTTTAAAAAAAGTATTTGATTGATAATTTTTTTCTTTGCCTAAATTTTTCTCTGTCTCTTTTTTCACCATCATCTCTTAAAACAGAGAAATGCTGAACATTTGAGGGTAATTTTCATCATCTTGATGTGGTGTGATAGTGAAGAGGTAGAGAATCCCCTCTTGTTGACACAGGTCCAATGCAAAAGAATTCTCAAATCTGAAAGTCTGAGGCAAAAAAGAAATTTATTGTTGGCATTGAGAAGCCAGCTTTGTTAGGAAGACCAACTTTGTAGTGGTAAGGTCCTGTCAGGGAAAATGGCAAAGTTTAACATGGAGGAGAATATCTTCACAGTGGGCAAGAGTCCTGGCAGGCAGCTGTGCCTAATCCTATTTCAGACTTCTGCAAAGATTTGGAGTTCAGAATTGTCTTTTATTAGAGTTCTGAGGCTTGGGCTTCCATTCAAAATTGAATGAGAATCCCTCAATCTTGTCAATTCTCCCAGGTTTAGATTTCCAGTTGAAAAGAGAAAACTTATTTTGGAGTTTCAAGCCACTCAATAGGAATATCAGGTCAAGATCTCCAACTGAATGAGACCATTTACCTGGGAGTTGGAACTACTGGGAGTGTTCCTGGCTAATTTTCAACTAAATATAGGGTGCAACTAGTCCCCGCCAAGATTTTCAACAGAATGAAACCACTTACCTTGATTCTCTGAAGCTGGGCCTCTCCTAGAGAAGAGTTTCTCAGAGTTCATCCTCATTGCTTCCCCCAAAGTCAGGGGGGATTCAACATGTAAAGGACTGCTCTGGGTGAGAGTGTGAAGGGAGGGAGGGGAAAAATCGGAATAGAAGTGAGTGCAAGGGATAATGTTGTAAAAACTTACCCTGGCATGGGTTCTGTCAATAAAAAGTTATTAAAAAAAAAAAAAAGTCAAGGGGGACACAATTTGCATCAATCCCATTTCAAACAAAAACTCTTAGAATTTAGAGTTGAAAGGACTTTAAAGGTCATCAAATCTAATCTTGTTTGACACTTTTTTTGTTTGTTTTGCTATGTTTTAAAACCTTTCTGTTTGAATAGGGATGAGGAAGCTGGGGTAGGCAGGGAGAAGAAAATCAAGAAAATACTTGAAGGGATAAATCAATTTTTGGGGAGGTTAAAATCAGCAAGCTAATATTGTTACGAACTTGTTTTTAAAAAGAGCACTATTCACCCATTTTTTATCTCTTTTAAACCTGTTTTAAGATTTTATGTATTCACAGGTAAACAATGTCTGTCTCAACAAAACACACATACCCTTTACTGCACTTGTTACTTCTTATTGTTTCCTAGAAACACAATAGTAGGAAAAGTTTTATTTTATTATTATAAGTACTTCAGTAAATGTTCTTTTCTAACTTTTATGTTTCAGAGCCCAAAAGAAGGAAGTTGATACTATCAATTCATTTTGCAGCCATGCTTAAGTTTTCTTAAGTAGTCCAGAGATAACAGTTCATTTTAAAAAGTTCTTTTTTGGAGGATTATGGGGTGATAGCAAAGTAGGTCATAAAATTCCAAATTCTCCAAATCTCTCCCACAAACAAGACAGAAAAGTGCCTCAGAGCAAATGTAGAGCAGTAAAAATAAACAAGAGTTGGGGCAGAACAGTAGTCCTTTGGGTACAACTGAGAAGATCCAAAGAAGGATACCAGGATGGAGGTCAGAGCCCTGTGAAGTGTAAATACTGAGCCCTGAGGCTAGTTGGAAGGAAGCCTTTGCCCAGTCTAGTGGATTTTCACACACACAAGCATACTTTTACCCCCTAACCCTCCAACCCCTCCTAACACTGTAAGAAATCCAGTATCTGAATCAGGAAGATTGAGAGGACCTCTGCTGGTAAGGGACATCAAGGCTAGCTGTGCTGCTGAAATGCCAAAAAAATACTTTTAAAAATCAAATGAAAGAGATTTAGGAAAAATTAAAAATGAATTTGAAAAGAGCCCAAGAAGGTTATGAAAAGAAAATCAACCAATTAGGTTGAAAAGGAAATCAAGAATCTTAAGAAAGAAAATGACTCATTGAAAACAAGTTAGGTAGGGGAAGCCAACAACATTATAACATATGAAAAATGAAAAAATATGAGATTATGAAACATTTAACAACAAAGACAATGCATCTGGAGAATGGATCAAGAGGAGAAAACACAAAAATAATCAGACTACCTGAAAGGTACAATCAAAAAAAAAATTGATACTATGATACAAGAAATAATTAAAGAAAATTGTTCTGAAATAGTAGAACAAGAAGGCAAGTAGAAATAGAAGAAATGTTTTCATTACTAATTGAAAGAGATCCTACAAGGAAAACCTATAGTAACATCATAGAATCACACAAGATCCATTAAAAGATGTCAGGTCTTAGAATACTATATATTGAAGAAGAAAAGAATGTGATTGTGCTGGAAACATCATATCTAGCAAAGTTATGATTAATGCTAAATGGAAAAAAGGATATTTAATGAATCACCAAATTTTCAGGATTTTGTTGCAGAAAGACCCAAACTTAATTTAAAAAATGACATACAAGTTTCAAGAGAAATATAGGGCAAATATTAAAGACTAATTACAAAGGATCCAATAAAGATAAACAGTTTATTTTATACATGGAAATGTAAACCATATGCCTAAGATTGTCATTAATAATTGGTTAGTGGTGGATCTATCTCTCTGATCTATCCTCTGGATAAGTTAAAACCATAGGTCATTAAACAAGATGAATATAAACTCAATTAGAACTTGAAGAACCTCCCAGAGGTCTGAGTTCTCAGCCTCTTTGGGCATCCCAAGACATCAACATTGATAGAACTCTGTCCAGCTCAGAATCAGGGAAGAGCTGCCACTTATTATTTGCAGATACTGATTGCTTAAAATAAATATAGACTATGGAGGACCAGGACTTAGGAATTAGTGGTGATGGCATTAGGAACTGCATACAGGTTTTTGATTTTGAGTTTATTCCTCAACTCTGTCTGTAATGCCAGAGAAACTAAGTCAGAATAGAGATTAGAGAACAATTTAATTTATTAATTTATTGGAGAGTTTGACTGGATTGGACTCTCATCTCAAAGTATCCAGCAGCGAATGTCAGATACAAAGATTCTTTTATAGGGTAACAAGAATGATGATATAATGGAGAAGTTACCTGGGATGGGGATAACCTAATGGAGGAAGGCACCTGGATGAGAATGACATAATGGAGAGAGGTACCAGAGATGGGGAGAGGCTCCTGATATTCTAATGATGTCTAAGATATAAGACCTTTATCCTATCAAACATTAAGAGGGAATGATTATATCTTGGGGTAGAATAACTGAGGTAGGACAATTCAAAGAGACTGTAGCATGACATAGTTTTCACCATAATGCCCATCTTACATCTATAGAGTTTGCTTATGAACTCAGTATACAATTCTGACTGTTTTTTGCCTGATCTGGACCTTTATATGCTTATTCCAGAATAGACAGACACACATCCGTTAGAGTCTGACATTCTAGCCTCTGACTTCATATTCAACCATTAGATTAATGGTACATATGAAGATCTTTGTGATTTTACTGCATGACTCTTTCTTCCTCCAAAGTGTGGCCTTTCCTCTGTGCCAAAATATTTTTTCCCTCACTGCCTGATTATCTTGGCTTCTGGTCTTGGCCACTCTTACCCTACCTCATTGTTCTTCTTTCTGCCCATGACAAAGCTATGGTTGCTTCCAGATATCTGTGCCCACCAGAAACTGTTTTAGTTTTGACTTAATATTTTACCCAGTGGATACTCATTCACAATGTTGAGTTTCCAAATTAGAAATACTATGACTATATCTGCATTGTGAAAAGAATAGAAAAAACGAAAAAGAGACGAAAGAAAAGAAATATTTATAAAGTACCTACAAGTGCCAGATTGGACAGGCAGGTGAGGCAGTGGATAGAGTGACAGGACTGGAGTCAGGAAGACTCATCTTCCTGGATTCAAATCTGGTCTCAGACATTTGCTAGCAGTCTGACCCTAGGCAAGTTATTTAACCCTTTTTGCTTCACTTCTCCATCTGTAAAATGAGCTAGAGAAGTCTCAAGAAAACCCCAAAGAGGGTCATGAACAGTCAGACACAATTGATATATTTGAACAATAGCTCTGTGTGAAGTTTTTCCCAAGTATTATCTCATTTAATTCTCACAACAATACTGGAAAGTTATTATTATCCTATTTTACAAAATATGAAACTGAGGTAGATAGGTATTAATGACTTGCCAGAGTTACAGTTAGTGAGACTGGATTTAAACTCAAGTTGTCCTGACTCCAGTCCTAGTGCAACCTAGCTGCTTCTAGGCTATTCATGGTAGAATTTCCCTTGGTTATACTTTAATTGTCAAAGTCAAATAATAATTTTGCTGATCATCTGGACATTGTATTTATATAATACCAAATGTCTGGAAATTCTGATGTAGTAAGAACAGCTCACATTTAGATGGTGTTTTATGATTTGAAAAATGATTTAAATGTACATTATTATATTTGATCCTAACAAAAAATTAGTATGAGATTTATTTTCACCATTTTACAGTGAAGAAATCAAGGCTTAGAAAATTAGAATGACCCACCCATGGTCAAATCACATCCTATATAGTTTGTATAGGGAAGACATCCATGAAATCATGTTTAAAATGACAGTATCTCGGCAACAGGGAGAGGCAGACTATAGATTCTTTGGGACATTTTATCCCCCTTCTTAAATAAATTACTTGTTGCCATATTTATAAAGACTCTCCAATTTGGAAAAAAGCCAATTTTGTAATGTCATTATTTCAAAGTTCAAGAGAATCATCAAGAAGGCAACTTGGACTCTATCCATTTTGCTCTAAGAAACTTCATAAAATACATACAATTTATCAGCAGAGAGATCAGTAAATAATTAGATGCTATCATCGAAGGATGAAGTTGCTTCTCTCTAGTGCACAGCTAAGATGTATGATTATTCCAGCCTCTGTTCAATAAAGCCTCAATAAAAAGTCTGCTTAGAATGCAGTTCCAGTCTTCTCCAATTTGATAAATAGGGTTTGCATGTTCTGTGCAGAACAGTGATATTCTTACCCCTTCTTTGCACATTTTAGTCTCTTGTCTATTGTTTCCACTAATCTGGAGTCAGAATCTATACTCTAGCATTGTGTTTTATGCTTGGCAGTGTCAGATTTAATGTAAGCTAAGAAACCCCAAACTTCTAACACTGCAAATAATTCCAATCACCTGTAATTTTTTTTTTCAAGGAATTAAATGTAAGGGAGTTTTAGTAAAATTCCATTAGCTTCAGAAATAAAGAAGGAAAATAGCAATTCTTCGCTTAAGGCAGGGAGGTGGTGCAAGTGATAGAGTATAGAACTTGGATCCAGGAAGAATTAGGTTTGGATGCCTGTGCTTACTTATCAGTGTAATCTTGAATAAGTTAATTAAGCTCTTTTAAGCACAGTTTCCCCACCTATAAAATGGGAGTAATTATCACTACCTCACCAATTGTTCTGAAGATATAAGGAGATATCTAAAATACTTTAAAAATCTTAAAGTATTACATTAATTATAGTTGTTTACCCTCATTGTTATTATTTTCCAACAAAGATATACTATTTAAATGACCTTAATAAATGTTATGTCCAGAGGCAACATAAAAGCAATATGAAGAATACTAGGCTTGAAGTGAGGAAAATAAGTTCAATCCTCCTCCTCAATACTTGCTAGATATTTGATTTTGTATAGCTCATTTAACTTTTCTTGAGTATCTACTTATTTATTCATAAAATGAGGCTAATGATGCTTGTACCACCAAGTTTGAGGAATATATTTAGAGCTAGAAATAACTTTAAAGATTATTTAGTCCACTTCTATAATTTTTCAGATAAAAAAATCAAGAAGAGGTTAAATGTTTAGCTTCAAATTACAAAGGTGGCAATTAGTAAACAAGGATTTGAACTCATCTTCTGACTTCAAAGAAAAAAAACCTTTTGCTTCAAAACTACACTGCCTCTTGGGAATGTTCTGAGAAAGCCAAACACTTAATTTTATATTTCACTGCAAATATGAATTGTTAAAGTACAATGCAATACGAATTGTTATTTGATAAAAAACAAAACAAAACAAAACATTTCATTTAAAAAAAAAGGCACTGACATTTTCTGTGCATATAAACCTATAAAGGAGGAGAACAACAAAAGTAAAGTAATATGTGAATGGCATACAATTCCCTGATCCAAAGGTGTGGTAGATTGATTTATGGCTAGCAAGCCCTTTAGATTCCTGCTTTCTTCATTTCTTCATATTTCTTTCATCATAGAATGTTAAATATAGTAGGGGATTTAAAAGGTCATCAAGTCCAACTTTCTAATTCTACAGATGAGTAAATCGAGGTCCAGAGAGGTAAAGTCTCTTGTTCATGGCTATATAGTTGGTTAAGGCAGAGTTTAATTTAGAAACCAAGTATAATTGATTCCTACTTCAGAGCTATTTTTATTACAGCAAGCAGTTAAGTGCTGTAGTAGCAAGATTTTAGAAACAGAAAACCTGGATATAAATCTTGAATCAACAAGTCATTTTAGCTTAATTTATTCATCTGTAATATTATGAAATTCCTCAGGTCACATTTAACTCCTAATCCTATAATGCTGTAGGTAAAAATGATAATAACAATAAGTACTATTTATATAATGTTTTAAAGTTTACAGAATGGATCACATTTGGATTTCATGAATACCTTATGCAGTTTACATCTTTCAGATATAATTATTTACAGCTGTGGGAACTCAGTATCAGTGAAGTTGAGTGACTTGATGATGATAGTTCAGGAGTCAGAGATGGTTTGAACTCATGATTTCAACTACAGTTCTAGCAATTTTTAGGATCATATCAGATATAAATAAAGTCACTAAACTTGAGCAATAGTCACCAAAGAAATTTGCAATGGAAGTTGGCACCATTGATCATGGTGTATTATCAACCTAGACCTTCATTGTAGAATGGGAGAAGTTCTACTCAATACACCAATATATGTCTCAACTTCTAAAACTATCTTCAAAAATACTAGTGTATTGGCAATATAAATTTGAAACTCTAAATGACAGAATTAGGAAAACAAAGTACACATAAATCCTTGCCATTTTCATCATCTGAAAATTTTAACCAACTCTATAAAGTTATAGGAAAAAGAAATTCATGAAAATCATGTTTTCAACATTATAGTCATCAGTGTATTGAATCATGTTAACAATAAAATAAATATAATGACAACTTTTATTCATCTTAAGATTTAATGTGAACTTTATTTTTATGAAAGTAAATGTGGCCAGAGATGTTAGAAACACAAATCAGTACTATATACTAAAGTTTGTTTAGCTCAAATCATGCTATTTAGAGATGGAAGACATCTTGTACAGCCCTCTTATTGTATAAGTATAGAAAAGAAGATAGCATGAAATTGGGGGGTAGGGGGAGGAGAAAGAGGAGAGAGAAATACAGACTCTCTTGCCAGAGGAATTAAGATAAAATCCTGACTCAGATATTTACTACTTCTTTGATCTTGAACAAATAACTTTCCTTCCTTGGGTTATCATTTCCTTATTTTCAAAATAAGGGGATTATTCTAGATGGCTACTAAGTTTTCTTCCAGTACTACATCTATAAAATGGAACCCCAGAGAGGTAAAAGAGCAAGTATAAGTTCCTGTAGATAGTAAATACTTGAGAAGAATTGTATATCTGTGCCATTTTGCTCCATATTCATTACTACACTCACTATAAAACCTGAAAATTTGGATCTATCTGCCATACAAAACATATATAATTGGAACTTAGGCCAACTAGGTAGCAGATTGGACTCAGAGTCAGAAGTATCTGATTTTAAAACTTGTTTCAGTCACTCACTAGCAGTATTACTCAGGGCATTTATACAACCTCTTTGAGCCTGTTTCTCCATCTGGTCAATGGGTATGGTAACAGCCTTTACCTCACAGGGTTGCTGTGAGGATAACTAAGATGACATTTAAGTAAAGTAATTTGAAAATTTAAAGTGTTATATAAATCATCTTATACAGCACAGATCATTTGTTTAGAATTAAAAGAATTCAATCTAATCACCCCATTTTACAACTTAAGAAATGGATTCCCATGACTTTTACAAGAACATTATGAAGTAGAATTGACTTGAATCTAGATATTATATAATCCATGATTATACTTTAAATATTTTTCAGTTTGGGGACTCGTAGGGATTCAGTGCCTACTACATGCCAGTCTCTGTGCTTGATGATGTTGATACAGATAAAATGCAGATAGTAATGCTTCCTCATCTCAGTAGATGGTCTTAGAGTTGCCGAGTCTGAAAAATTCATTACCCTGCTGACAAGAGGCCTTGGTGATGAACCTTTATGTATGTAAATATGCAGGTATATATTTATAATTCTTTTTGCTGCTAGGAAATCAATAACATCTCCATAAATGTTATAGATTGATTTCATATTATTTCAAAACCTTAATTTTTTGCTGTTTCTTTCACCTATTTTAGTCTCCACTTTTATACAAAGCATTTTCCTCCTTTTGATCAATTCCCCTATTGACTCTTTTATAAATAATACCTTTAATATTTCTGTCATCCTAGGCATTTTCTATCATTAACATTATGATTCTTTTGTCTCTTTTTTCCCTTTTCTTTTCTTTTACAATCCTCTGAGGAAACAGTGGAACATTCCCATAGGACTTGCCATTGGGGAGATGAGGAGTTGAATTCAGGAGCTTTGAACTGTGGTTTGAACCCCAAAAGCAGAGGACATCAGGCTACCTAAGAAGGGTCAAACTCACCCAGGCTGGATATAAAGCAAGTCCAAGCTTCCACATCAATCAGTAGTGTGGTCCATTCTGGAAGTTATCACTGTACTTCCAGTTTGAATGGATTAGAGATACCCAATCTCAAAAACAAAGTTCTGCTTCTATATTGTTTTCATCATGTTTTTACATATGATCTTAGTTGATCTTCCTTAAAATCCAATAAGTCACATAGAACAGCAAAATCCTATAAATCCTTCATGTGTGGCATAATATACTTCCCTCATTCCCCATTCCAAAATTTTGGCAACATTTCTTCTACTAACACCATCTGTCTATGAATCATAGAATACCACAATCAAAATGATGAATCCAAAGAGTAACAGAATGACATATGAAAAAGGAAAAATCAGTGTACTGTATCACCCCAAATAACTTTTCAGGAGAAGGGTGTAAAAGACCTACCTAGGTAGTTAAGTGCCTCACTTTGATGTAGCAAGAATGAAATGGCAAATGATAACCAGTGTGGGAACCACAAAATACTCAAAGGATGAGAGCAAAGCCCCAAGTATATTGGATAAAATAACAGATAGGAAATTTATGGAAGACATTGTCAAAAATCATATTCTTTCATGAGTTTATCAATACAGATAATTCTTTAACTGATGATGAAATAATGGACCTTTGAAAGTATCAAAATTATCTTGATCAGTTGTCCCCAATAGCATTCTTTATGGTGTACTTCGGGATTGGTTGCTTGAGATTGTAGATGCTATTTTTGACTGAAATTTTTAATGTCACATTAACCTAGCTTGAATTTGTATTTATGTATCCTCATTCTCAATAAAAATGAATTGTCTTTAGCCTTAAGTGGACCAATGTTATGATCTTAAAACAGGATTCTTACAAGGTGCTAATTCAGTGGAATTGATGAGACAATGGTTATCTAGTTTAACATGGTGATTAATAGTTCTCTAAATTCAGTATGATTGATTTAATCTTACAACAAATAATGGTTTCCTAATGATATAATGATTGGTTTATACTCAAAATAGAGCATATAACGCTGCAACAAACTCAGCCAAAGTGAGAGCCAGAGACAGACTCAGAAGGTCTTAGAGAGAAACTCAGAAAGGCCAGACACAGACTTGAAAGGAACTCAGAGCCAGATTCATTCACTTCATCTCACAACATCATGGTGGCTGGTCTCCTGCATTTCCCACACTGAGACCGAGGCTGGTTTGAAAGGCTGGTCCAGGACCTAGGCAAGGAAACTAGATTGTAAAGTAGATAATAAAAGATTTGGACCTTAATATCTGGCTATTCTCATGGTGATTACTTTGCTGAAAGGAAGGCTACTCCAAGACCTCCAAAAAACAAACAAGAACACTACAGACCAGAATTTTTCCTGTACTTCTGGTCCCTCTTTTTCTGGTATATTCTCCAAAAAACATATCCAATTTATCTACTAATCTGAAGGTCACATCAAAATCCTTACTTCCAGAGACTTGAATTCATTCACATATTTCCCTTGAGGCTTATTCTAACTGAATAAACAAACAATATCCCCATGTAATTTCTTGCTAGGTGGTTGCCCTCATCCTTCATACAATTGGTCCTCAGAATGAATCTCCTCTGAAAATGGTCTTCTTATTATCCTTTCCCATCATAGAAGTCATATAAATTTCTCCATATACCTCTTGCTAAATCAACAGATAAGTAGTATCTACTTCTTTTCTTTACCCTTTTATTTTACCATATTGTTATTCTTTCCCTTCCTTATTCTTCCCCACATCTTCAGAGTTTTTTTCCCCTTTTTTCTTCTTCTTCATATTTCTCTATGACTTACAGGTGACAGAACAGGTCCCTGGTCAAGATCAGGGAATAGAACCCTACATTTTCCACTCCTACTTTAGTTTTTTTCTTTCAGGCTATCATATTCTTCTTCCTCTCAACTTGATTCTGCTTCTGGTTCCTCATCACCTCCACTCTGATCTGCTGGTCACTCATTTGATTTCCTTCAAACCTCAAGTAGCTGTTCCCTTGTAGATCCCTTTCCTTATAATGTTTTTTTTTTCAAGAACGCGCAACCAATGAAGTTTATTTAATTCTAACATTAGTTCAGTCATATAGGTAGTTCATTGAATCATATCAATTTAGAACTATAAGAGACTTTCAGAATTAAACTTTTAGAACACCATAGAATTGGAAAGAAAAATAGACTAGATGTGAGTGACAAAAAGAAAAAAAATGGATGTAAAGGATTTTTCTGTATTTAGAACCAGAACATACAAAATCTGTAAGATATCTCAGAGATCATTTAGTCCAAGGGAGTCTTAACTTGAAGTTACTCCCATTTTCCCCAAGTGTTCATGGATAGATTTCAGAGAACCCATGAATTTGTAAGTGAAGAAATTACAACTTTATGTTTTACAAGTCTCTAGCTGAAATTTAGCCTTTCAATCAATTATTTAAAATTATTTTTCTAAAAAGGGATCCATGACATAAAATAAGTGGAGAGTTCTTGATTGAAGCTATATCCCACTCATTTTAGCGATGAAGAAATAAATTCAGATATGTGAAATCATGTATTCTAGTGGTAGAGGCAGTATAAAAGCTAATACTATAACCTAGTTTTCTATCTATTTTTTTTTACAGCATAGTCTTATTTTCTCTTTTTTATCCTCTTTGTGAATTTTTCCCCAGTCAGCTCACTGACTGTATCTGTAACAACAGATACCAGATCTAAGCTTCAGATTCCTTAAACTTCAATTTTCCCCATAATTCTCTTAAACTAGATCCAATTATATTAATTTCCAATAGATTAATTTTGACCTCTTCTTATCAACCCATCATGGGTCTTCAGCTTCTGCCAGCCTTGCTCTTCTTTCAGACATTTCACTGAAGACAAAGAAATGACTATGGTCAAGAAGGTGTATGCTCACCTGTGTTAATTATATTATATCACAAGCAAGTTACTTCACCTCTGAGCTTCAGTTTTCTCTCCTGTAAAAAGAATATGACATTATTTGGATGAACTGTTTCATAGAGTTATTTGCCAGGAAAGTGTTATATAAATAATAAAAAAAAATGAGCTATTATATCCATAATTAAAACAAAGCTATTAAATTAAAACAGAAAATTTTATGCCATATGATTCTGTTATCTCAAAAAAATGCTTAAAAGAATAGAATACCATATGATTTAGAGAGGGAGACATACAATTAAGTTTGGCCAGGCCTTAAATCATTCCAGTTCTTCATATGCCATCTGAGGCCACTGTGTACATCCAGGATTGGAAAATTAGTGGGTGAATGTCAATCAAGCCCCCCACACTCAAGAGCTCCCAGCTGTTCACTGGTGGAAGGGGGTGGGAGGTAGGCTGTAGCTTTCAAACTTCTGGGTAAGGTCAAGCTTATTCAGCCTTACATTAGCTTAACCCCAACAACACTAAGCTATGGCTTTGAAATAGAGCTTGGAAGAAGCAAAACCATTTTATTTTGAGTAGTTCTGGAATATGTGTTTGTCAGAAGTATTATTGAAATGTCCCCAAGAAACCCAATTTATTATTTGGAATAGGAGTTGAACAGAATAACTGCAGAAACCCCCAAGATTTAGAAACAATCAGGATATTCCAAGAGTCATTTCCTTTTATGTGTTTGTTGTAGGGGAAGATGGTGGTGGATTTCATTTCTCCCTCTTGGCTAGTCAAAAGTAAGTGGTCAATGCCCAAATAGGATGGTTTTAAGACTACATGGAGATAGAGGATGAGTAAAAAGATATTCATTCCAGGAGCAGCTAGATGGCACAGTGGATAGAGTGCCAGCTGCAAAATCAGGAGAACCTGAATTCAAATTTGGTCTCAGACACTTAACATTTCCTAGCTGTGTGACCCTGGACAAGTTCTTAACCCCAATTGCCTCAGTGAAAAAAAAAAAAAAAAAGAAAGAAAGAAAGAAAAAAAAGATATTCATTCCAAATCTACATTAAAGAGTAGTATAACTTGTAAGACAGACTAAAGGAATTGAGATAATTACTCTAATAAATGAAAGATTTATAGGAAACAGAATAACACTACTCAAGTAAATCATACTTCAGTAAATGTCTGGATCTGTGGTCTCCTCAGCCTGGACTTCTTCTGCAGAGGGAGGTCATGATTCATGCCTTCCTATGTTATTATTCTTCCACAAGTTATTTCCACAAATTCTTTATTGAGTATGGTTTTCCATGGTGGAAATCTTCACCTAGGTTTTCCTTTAATATAGTATGGCTACAAATTTTTTTCAATTTTTAATCTTCTTACATGATCATTTGCATTCTTTTCTAATCATAAGTATTTTTGAGGATGCTCTCTGACTATCCATGAAATAGTTACAGAATCATGGAATCATAAAAAATCAAAAAGGCCGGAATGGACCTTCAGGATTGTCAAGTTCAATCTTTTTTATAAATGAGCAAACTGAAGTATAGAATAGTCTGCCCAAGATCTAAGAATTCAGCTGTTCCTCCTGTCCATTAAAGCTGAATATGAGAATCTACTTTTGCATGGGAGATTCAGTTTATTTACAAAAAATTTCAAGATTTTAAAATGTGAAATAAGTTCTGGAAACCCTTTCCAGAATGTTTTAAATGTGACTGACAGATGGAGAGGAGCATTAAATAATAAGCAATTGTGAAACTTGGAAAGAAGAGGAATGAAGGAGTCCTACCAAATTCCTTTTTTGACACAGACATGGTACTGATACCTAAACCAGGTAGGTTGAAAACAGAGAAAGAAAATTATAAACCTATCTCCCTAATGAATATTGATGCTAAAATCTTAAATAAGATATTAGCAAAAAGACTACAGAAAATCATCCCCAGGATAATACACTATGATCAAGTAGGATTTATACCAGGAATGCAGGGCTGGTTCAATATTAGGAAAACTATCAATATAATTGGTCATATCAATAACCAAATTAACAAAAACCACATGATCATCTCAATAGATGCAGAAAAAGCATTTGATAAAATCCAACATTCATTCCTATTAAAAACACTTGAGAGTATAGGAATAAATGGACTTTTCCTCAAAATAATCAGCAGCATCTATTTAAAACCATCAGTAAGCATCATATGTAATGGGGAAAAATTGCAACCATTCCCAATAAGATCAGGAGTGAAACAAGGTTGCCCACTATCACCCTTACTATTCAATGTAGTATTAGAAATGCTAGCTTTGGCAATAAGAGTTGAGAAAGAGATTAAAGGAATTAGCGTAAGCAATGAGGAAATCAAATTATCACTCTTTGCTGATGATATGATGGTATACTTAGAGAACCCCAGTGATTCTACTAAAAAGTTATTAGAAATAATCCACAACTTTAGCAAAGTTGCAGGATACAAAATAAACCCACATAAATCATCAGCATTCTTATATATCACTAACAAAATCCAATAGTCAGAGTTACAAAGAGAAATTCCATTTAAAGTAACTATTGATAGTATAAAATATTTAGGAATCTATCTGCCAAGGGAAAATCAGAAACTTAATGAGCAAAACTACAAAATACTTTTCACACAAATTAAGTCTGATCTAACCAATTGGAAAAATAGTAAATGCTCTTGGATAGAGCGAGCAAATATAATAAAGATGACAATACTACCTAAACTAATCTATTTGTTTAGTGCTATACCAATCAGACTCCCAAAAAACTATTTTAATGACCTAGAAAAAATAACAACAAAATTCATATGGAAAAACAAAAGTCAAGAATTTCAAGGGAATTAATGAAAAAAAATCAAATGAAGGTGGCTTAGCTGTACCAGATCTAAAATTATATCGTAGAGCAGCAGTTACCAAAACCATTTGGTATTGGCTAAGGAATAGATTAGTTGATCAGTGGAATAGGTTAGTGGAATAGGAATAGGTTCAAAGGACAAAACAGTCAATAACTATAGCAATCTAGTGTTTGACAAACCCAGAGACTCCAGCTTTTGGAATAAGAATTTACTGTTTGACAAAAATTGCTGGGAAAATTGGAAACTAGTGTGGCATAATATACTTCCCTCATTCCCCATTCCAAAATTTTGGCAACATTTCTTCTACTAACACCATCTGTCTATGAATCATAGAATACCACAATCAAAATGATGAATCCAAAGAGTAACAGAATGACATATGAAAAAGGAAAAATCAGTGTACTGTATCACCCCAAATAACTTTTCAGGAGAAGGGTGTAAAAGACCTACCTAGGTAGTTAAGTGCCTCACTTTGATGTAGCAAGAATGAAATGGCAAATGATAACCAGTGTGGGAACCACAAAATACTCAAAGGATGAGAGCAAAGCCCCAAGTATATTGGATAAAATAACAGATAGGAAATTTATGGAAGACATTGTCAAAAATCATATTCTTTCATGAGTTTATCAATACAGATAATTCTTTAACTGATGATGAAATAATGGACCTTTGAAAGTATCAAAATTATCTTGATCAGTTGTCCCCAATAGCATTCTTTATGGTGTACTTCGGGATTGGTTGCTTGAGATTGTAGATGCTATTTTTGACTGAAATTTTTAATGTCACATTAACCTAGCTTGAATTTGTATTTATGTATCCTCATTCTCAATAAAAATGAATTGTCTTTAGCCTTAAGTGGACCAATGTTATGATCTTAAAACAGGATTCTTACAAGGTGCTAATTCAGTGGAATTGATGAGACAATGGTTATCTAGTTTAACATGGTGATTAATAGTTCTCTAAATTCAGTATGATTGATTTAATCTTACAACAAATAATGGTTTCCTAATGATATAATGATTGGTTTATACTCAAAATAGAGCATATAACGCTGCAACAAACTCAGCCAAAGTGAGAGCCAGAGACAGACTCAGAAGGTCTTAGAGAGAAACTCAGAAAGGCCAGACACAGACTTGAAAGGAACTCAGAGCCAGATTCATTCACTTCATCTCACAACATCATGGTGGCTGGTCTCCTGCATTTCCCACACTGAGACCGAGGCTGGTTTGAAAGGCTGGTCCAGGACCTAGGCAAGGAAACTAGATTGTAAAGTAGATAATAAAAGATTTGGACCTTAATATCTGGCTATTCTCATGGTGATTACTTTGCTGAAAGGAAGGCTACTCCAAGACCTCCAAAAAACAAACAAGAACACTACAGACCAGAATTTTTCCTGTACTTCTGGTCCCTCTTTTTCTGGTATATTCTCCAAAAAACATATCCAATTTATCTACTAATCTGAAGGTCACATCAAAATCCTTACTTCCAGAGACTTGAATTCATTCACATATTTCCCTTGAGGCTTATTCTAACTGAATAAACAAACAATATCCCCATGTAATTTCTTGCTAGGTGGTTGCCCTCATCCTTCATACAATTGGTCCTCAGAATGAATCTCCTCTGAAAATGGTCTTCTTATTATCCTTTCCCATCATAGAAGTCATATAAATTTCTCCATATACCTCTTGCTAAATCAACAGATAAGTAGTATCTACTTCTTTTCTTTACCCTTTTATTTTACCATATTGTTATTCTTTCCCTTCCTTATTCTTCCCCACATCTTCAGAGTTTTTTTCCCCTTTTTTCTTCTTCTTCATATTTCTCTATGACTTACAGGTGACAGAACAGGTCCCTGGTCAAGATCAGGGAATAGAACCCTACATTTTCCACTCCTACTTTAGTTTTTTTCTTTCAGGCTATCATATTCTTCTTCCTCTCAACTTGATTCTGCTTCTGGTTCCTCATCACCTCCACTCTGATCTGCTGGTCACTCATTTGATTTCCTTCAAACCTCAAGTAGCTGTTCCCTTGTAGATCCCTTTCCTTATAATGTTTTTTTTTTCAAGAACGCGCAACCAATGAAGTTTATTTAATTCTAACATTAGTTCAGTCATATAGGTAGTTCATTGAATCATATCAATTTAGAACTATAAGAGACTTTCAGAATTAAACTTTTAGAACACCATAGAATTGGAAAGAAAAATAGACTAGATGTGAGTGACAAAAAGAAAAAAAATGGATGTAAAGGATTTTTCTGTATTTAGAACCAGAACATACAAAATCTGTAAGATATCTCAGAGATCATTTAGTCCAAGGGAGTCTTAACTTGAAGTTACTCCCATTTTCCCCAAGTGTTCATGGATAGATTTCAGAGAACCCATGAATTTGTAAGTGAAGAAATTACAACTTTATGTTTTACAAGTCTCTAGCTGAAATTTAGCCTTTCAATCAATTATTTAAAATTATTTTTCTAAAAAGGGATCCATGACATAAAATAAGTGGAGAGTTCTTGATTGAAGCTATATCCCACTCATTTTAGCGATGAAGAAATAAATTCAGATATGTGAAATCATGTATTCTAGTGGTAGAGGCAGTATAAAAGCTAATACTATAACCTAGTTTTCTATCTATTTTTTTTTACAGCATAGTCTTATTTTCTCTTTTTTATCCTCTTTGTGAATTTTTCCCCAGTCAGCTCACTGACTGTATCTGTAACAACAGATACCAGATCTAAGCTTCAGATTCCTTAAACTTCAATTTTCCCCATAATTCTCTTAAACTAGATCCAATTATATTAATTTCCAATAGATTAATTTTGACCTCTTCTTATCAACCCATCATGGGTCTTCAGCTTCTGCCAGCCTTGCTCTTCTTTCAGACATTTCACTGAAGACAAAGAAATGACTATGGTCAAGAAGGTGTATGCTCACCTGTGTTAATTATATTATATCACAAGCAAGTTACTTCACCTCTGAGCTTCAGTTTTCTCTCCTGTAAAAAGAATATGACATTATTTGGATGAACTGTTTCATAGAGTTATTTGCCAGGAAAGTGTTATATAAATAATAAAAAAAATGAGCTATTATATCCATAATTAAAACAAAGCTATTAAATTAAAACAGAAAATTTTATGCCATATGATTCTGTTATCTCAAAAAAATGCTTAAAAGAATAGAATACCATATGATTTAGAGAGGGAGACATACAATTAAGTTTGGCCAGGCCTTAAATCATTCCAGTTCTTCATATGCCATCTGAGGCCACTGTGTACATCCAGGATTGGAAAATTAGTGGGTGAATGTCAATCAAGCCCCCCACACTCAAGAGCTCCCAGCTGTTCACTGGTGGAAGGGGGTGGGAGGTAGGCTGTAGCTTTCAAACTTCTGGGTAAGGTCAAGCTTATTCAGCCTTACATTAGCTTAACCCCAACAACACTAAGCTATGGCTTTGAAATAGAGCTTGGAAGAAGCAAAACCATTTTATTTTGAGTAGTTCTGGAATATGTGTTTGTCAGAAGTATTATTGAAATGTCCCCAAGAAACCCAATTTATTATTTGGAATAGGAGTTGAACAGAATAACTGCAGAAACCCCCAAGATTTAGAAACAATCAGGATATTCCAAGAGTCATTTCCTTTTATGTGTTTGTTGTAGGGGAAGATGGTGGTGGATTTCATTTCTCCCTTTTGGCTAGTCAAAAGTAAGTGGTCAATGCCCAAATAGGATGGTTTTAAGACTACATGGAGATAGAGGATGAGTAAAAAGATATTCATTCCAGGAGCAGCTAGATGGCACAGTGGATAGAGTGCCAGCTGCAAAATCAGGAGAACCTGAATTCAAATTTGGTCTCAGACACTTAACATTTCCTAGCTGTGTGACCCTGGACAAGTTCTTAACCCCAATTGCCTCAGTGAAAAAAAAAAAAAAAGAAAGAAAGAAAGAAAAAAAAGATATTCATTCCAAATCTACATTAAAGAGTAGTATAACTTGTAAGACAGACTAAAGGAATTGAGATAATTACTCTAATAAATGAAAGATTTATAGGAAACAGAATAACACTACTCAAGTAAATCATACTTCAGTAAATGTCTGGATCTGTGGTCTCCTCAGCCTGGACTTCTTCTGCAGAGGGAGGTCATGATTCATGCCTTCCTATGTTATTATTCTTCCACAAGTTATTTCCACAAATTCTTTATTGAGTATGGTTTTCCATGGTGGAAATCTTCACCTAGGTTTTCCTTTAATATAGTATGGCTACAAATTTTTTTCAATTTTTAATCTTCTTACATGATCATTTGCATTCTTTTCTAATCATAAGTATTTTTGAGGATGCTCTCTGACTATCCATGAAATAGTTACAGAATCATGGAATCATAAAAAATCAAAAAGGCCGGAATGGACCTTCAGGATTGTCAAGTTCAATCTTTTTTATAAATGAGCAAACTGAAGTATAGAATAGTCTGCCCAAGATCTAAGAATTCAGCTGTTCCTCCTGTCCATTAAAGCTGAATATGAGAATCTACTTTTGCATGGGAGATTCAGTTTATTTACAAAAAATTTCAAGATTTTAAAATGTGAAATAAGTTCTGGAAACCCTTTCCAGAATGTTTTAAATGTGACTGACAGATGGAGAGGAGCATTAAATAATAAGCAATTGTGAAACTTGGAAAGAAGAGGAATGAAGGAGTCCTACCAAATTCCTTTTTTGACACAGACATGGTACTGATACCTAAACCAGGTAGGTTGAAAACAGAGAAAGAAAATTATAAACCTATCTCCCTAATGAATATTGATGCTAAAATCTTAAATAAGATATTAGCAAAAAGACTACAGAAAATCATCCCCAGGATAATACACTATGATCAAGTAGGATTTATACCAGGAATGCAGGGCTGGTTCAATATTAGGAAAACTATCAATATAATTGGTCATATCAATAACCAAATTAACAAAAACCACATGATCATCTCAATAGATGCAGAAAAAGCATTTGATAAAATCCAACATTCATTCCTATTAAAAACACTTGAGAGTATAGGAATAAATGGACTTTTCCTCAAAATAATCAGCAGCATCTATTTAAAACCATCAGTAAGCATCATATGTAATGGGGAAAAATTGCAACCATTCCCAATAAGATCAGGAGTGAAACAAGGTTGCCCACTATCACCCTTACTATTCAATGTAGTATTAGAAATGCTAGCTTTGGCAATAAGAGTTGAGAAAGAGATTAAAGGAATTAGCATAAGCAATGAGGAAATCAAATTATCACTCTTTGCTGATGATATGATGGTATACTTAGAGAACCCCAGTGATTCTACTAAAAAGTTATTAGAAATAATCCACAACTTTAGCAAAGTTGCAGGATACAAAATAAACCCACATAAATCATCAGCATTCTTATATATCACTAACAAAATCCAATAGTCAGAGTTACAAAGAGAAATTCCATTTAAAGTAACTATTGATAGTATAAAATATTTAGGAATCTATCTGCCAAGGGAAAATCAGAAACTTAATGAGCAAAACTACAAAATACTTTTCACACAAATTAAGTCTGATCTAACCAATTGGAAAAATAGTAAATGCTCTTGGATAGAGCGAGCAAATATAATAAAGATGACAATACTACCTAAACTAATCTATTTGTTTAGTGCTATACCAATCAGACTCCCAAAAAACTATTTTAATGACCTAGAAAAAATAACAACAAAATTCATATGGAAAAACAAAAGTCAAGAATTTCAAGGGAATTAATGAAAAAAAATCAAATGAAGGTGGCTTAGCTGTACCAGATCTAAAATTATATCGTAGAGCAGCAGTTACCAAAACCATTTGGTATTGGCTAAGGAATAGATTAGTTGATCAGTGGAATAGGTTAGTGGAATAGGAATAGGTTCAAAGGACAAAACAGTCAATAACTATAGCAATCTAGTGTTTGACAAACCCAGAGACCCCAGCTTTTGGAATAAGAATTTACTGTTTGACAAAAATTGCTGGGAAAATTGGAAACTAGTATGGCAGAAATAGACATCGACCCACACTTAACACTGTACACCAAGATAAGGTCAAAATGGGTTTATGACCTAGGCATAAAGAATGAGATTATAAATAAATTAGAGGAACACAGGATAGTTTACCTCTCAGATCTGTGGAAGAGGAAGGAATTTATGACCAAAGAAGAAGTAGAGATCATTACTGATCACAAAATAGAAAATTTTGATTATACCAAACTGAAAAGTTTTTGTACAAACAAAACTAATGCAGACAAGATTAGAAGGGAAGCAATAAACTGGGAAGATATTTTTATAGTCAAAGGTTCTGATGAAGGACTCATTTCCAAAATATATAGAGAATTGACTCTAATTTATAAGAAATCAAGCCATTCTCCAATTGATAAATGGTCAGAGGATATGAATAGACAATTCTCAGACAAAGAAATTGAAACTATTTCTAGCCATTTGAAAAGATGCTCCAAGTCATTATTAATCAGAGAAATGCAAATTAAGACAACTCTGAGATACCACTACACACCTGTCAGACTGGCTAGAATGACAGGGAAAGATTATGTGGAATGTTGGAGGGGATGTGGGAAAACAGGGACACTAATACATTGTTGGTAGAATTGTGAATATATCCAACCATTCTGGAGAGCAATTTGGAACTATGCTCAAAAAGTTATCAAACTGTGCATACCCGTTGATCTAGCAGTGTTACTACTGGGCTTATAACCCAAAGAGATCATAAAGAAGGGAAAGGGACCTGTATGTGCACGAATGTTTGTGGCAGCCCTGTTTGTAGTGGCTAGAAACTGGAAACTGAGTGGATGCCCATCAGTTGAAGAATGGCTGAATAAATTGTGGTATATGAATATTATGAAATATTATTGTTCAGTAAGAAATGACCAACAGGATGATTTCAGAAAGGCCTGGAGAGACTTACACGAACTGATGCTGAGTGAAATGAGCAGGGCTAGGAGATCATTATATACTTCAACAACAATATTATATGATGACCAATTCTGATGGACCTGGCCATCCTCAGCAATGAGATGAACCAAATCAGTTCCAATGGAGCAGTAATGAACTGAACCAGCTACGCTCAGCAAAAGAACTCTGGGAGATGATTAAGAACCATTACATTTAATTCCCAATCCCTATATTTTTGCCTGCCTGCATTTTTTGATTTCCTTCACAGGCTAATTGTACAATATTTCAGAGTCCAATTCTTTTTGTCCAACAAAATAACAGTTTGGTCATGTATACCTATTGTGTATCTAATTTATACTTTAATATATTTAACATCTACTGATCATCCTGCCACCTGGGGTGGATGGGGGGTGGGGAGAAGGAGGGGAAAAATTGGAACAAGAGGTTTGGCAATTGTCAATGCTGTAAAAATAAAAAAATACATATAACCTGTAAATAAAAGGCTATTAAAATTAAAAAAAAACTTGGAAAGAAGAGCAGGCTGGGAGTTGGTTCTAATTCTGTCAAGGATCTTTCTAATTAGCAATGTGACTTTGGGTAAATAAAATGAAGAAGTTGACCTAAATGAGGACTAAGGTCTCTCCAGACTTGAAAATTACCTGACTTTTCAAGCTAGATGATTATAGTTTGTGACCCTGGAGTTAAGCGAGAGCTTCCTATTCCTTAAACCTCAGGTTCCCTCACAGTACTCTTAAACTAGATTCAATTATATTTATTTCTAAAAACTGACTATTAACATCTTCATATTAAATCATCATGGACCTCAGCTGCTGCTAGTCTTGCTTTTTTTTCTGATACTTCACTAAAGACAAAGAAATGACTATGGGCAAAAATTAATCAATTGATGGCCATTGTTACTCTCCCTCAACTCCACTGCCCAGAGGACGGGTCATACTCCATCTTTCACTCATGGAGTTTTGGGAACTGATCTTGGCAGAGAATCAGATGCTTTAGGAGGGAGTTCTTGGCAATGTTCCCAACTCTAGTGTCTGTTGTTCTTTTGAAATTGACAGGCAGTATTCTAATGATACAGCTATTCCTAATATAATGGATCTTGGTCATAGATACATATAGATAAGGTAATTAGTACTCAACCATGCATGTCTAATATTAGGAGGTATGTTGAAGAGAGGACTCAGCTCTCTTTGGTCTCAAAAGCTGCTCTTAAATTATTGTTACTACAGCTTCCATCACTAATTTTGGTCCCTAAAGAGAAAGTTTCTTTTTTTATTACCTCAAAGACTTCTTTCTCAGGAGGCAATAAGGGTCTTGGAGTCAGAAATTCAGAGTTAGAGTTCTATCTCTGATGTTTAGTATCAAGCTTCCTGGAATTCTGGGAAAGAAAATAAATTTCCTATGCTTCAGTTTTCATTATCTGTAATATTCTTCTCTAAAATTGAATGTTCTCTGGGAGCAGGTTTCTTGGGGGCTTTTGGGAGGCAGCCTTTATTTCAGTTCAGTGTAATCAAGCAAATGCATGCCAAATGCAGCCAGATATTAAAGTCCAAATCCTTTATTGTCTCTTTCCAAGTCTTGTCTCCTTCCTTGGGCCCGGTTAGCTTTCTTAGAGGCCTATCTCTCTCCTTGGTTCCAAGAGCTCCTGCCACTAGTTGTTTGCCTCTGCCAGCTTCAGCCTCCAGCCAGCATAAAGGTGGAAGATGGAATGAATCTGTCTCCTCCTCCGAGAGCTTCTAGTGGGCTTGTGTATCTGGCCCTGAGAGCTTCTTGCTTATATTCTGTATACAGAGTATACATCAATCATTATATCACTAGGAAACCATTATCTGTTATAGGATTAAATCAATGCTAAACTAAATTTAACCACTGTCTCCTCAATTTTACTTATTTAGCACCTTGTAAGAATCCTAACAATCATCTATAAATTGAAGATTATAATTATATTACTTATAGTGAAAAAAAGTTCTTTGTAAATCTTAACATTATAATATAATTGTAAGCAGTCTCAGAATTTGAAGAGATACTAGAAGCCATCTAGTCTGATCTATACCTGAACAAGGGCATTTAGATGATTTAGGTCATAAAATGCTAGATGAGGAGTTAAAAAGAGCTGAATTTGAATTCTGCCTCAGACACTATGTCAATCTGGGCAAGCTTAACTACTATCTTGGTTTCCTCAAATGTTAAAAAAAAAAAAAAAAAAAAAAAAACTACCTAGTTTTCAAAGAGGTCATGATAAACAAAATAACATGTAAAAGCATTTGAAAGCCTTAAATATTATATAAATGCTATCTTTTATTAGCAAAAATCTTCCATATATGGAAAGTAGCTAATCTTTCTTCATGTACTCCAATGAGAAGGAAATTACTCTTTTTGGAAGCATGTCCTTTAATTTTTGTATAATGTGAACCACCAAAAAGTTTTTATTTTGTTTTGTTTTCTTTACACTAAGCATATACTAAGCTTCTGCTCATTGTTCCTAGTTATGCTTTCTTCAGGTTCTTCATGATCCTGTGGACTAGCTGTATGCCATTTCCTTCCTGAATAGATTGAGGTAATCATTGGTTGAATGACTTGCTCAGGGTCACATAGCTAATAGGAGACTGAGACCAGATGTGAACTCTGGTCTTCCTGACCACTTCATCACTTCATCCACCAAATCAAGGACAATTAAAATAAATCTAATTATTTTTCACTTATTCAATTTGTATAATAAGTATTTAGTAAGCGTCTATGGTACTATGCCAGGGCTAGGGGATAGAAAACAAAACAGCTCTTCCCTCAATGAGCATATATTCTACAGGTAGTAGTGTTGGTGGTACTAATACAACATCTATAGAGATAGATAAATATTTTGTATGTGTATGTACAAACACATATATTCATACATTGTATCTAATAAATACAAAATAATTGAGAAGAACTAATAACAAGAAATAATCAGTGAAGGCCACTTAAAGAAGATGATAACAGCTTAGCCTTGAAGGAAACTAGAGATTTCAAGAGTGTGTTGTGAGAATGGAAAGCATCTTAGACATGAAGGACAATTGATGCAAAGGGGGAAGGTGAGAAATGTAATGTTATGCATATAAGGAATCACATGTACAACAGTATGACCAGAATATAGTGAGTGTGAAGGAGAATAATGTGAAATTAGTTTAAAGAGATAGCTTTTGAGAAAGGCTTTAAATGCCTAATGGGAGCTTATATTTTATTCAAGAGGCAATAATCACCTTCTGTTCTTGTAGAAAAAACAAAGTAATGTGGACCAGAAAATAAGGTTAGAAGAATTGGGAATTCATTGAATAAGTTGTCTCAAATAATCATTTGAATAATTCTATTTGGGATTGAAAGGTGAGCTCAAATAGAGCACTCTAAAGCTGGAATTGAAGGTTTTTACCAGTAATTTTGACAAAGAGATGAATGACATCATTAGCAACTTTGCAGATGATACCAGTTCTGACGAACAACTAACACCTGGGATAATAGAGAGAGAGAGAGGTGTGTGAAAGATCTTGACAGGCTAGGAAATTGGAACATATCTAATAAAATTAAATTTCATAGTAATGTGTGGGACGAGTGCTAGACCCCCTTCCCAGAATTAACTAATCAGAGATATCTTCAGGTACAGGCATTTATTTAGAGCCTGCAGGGAGAGGCCCAGCAAATCCAGGAGGCATCCCAGCTCTCACCATGTGTTCAACCCAACTAGGAGGAAGTAGAAGACCATGTTAAATAGGATAAGACCCAAGTCTTTTCATTGGATAATGTCTGCTTCCTGTGGGTCATGTCACTTTCTGTAACTTTACTAACTTCATGTAACTTTCTGCATCCCAGGGTTCAAGGCCTGATATTCTGGCTCTGGGAATAAGGTCATATGTCTTAGGTCTAGGCTTATAAACTGAGAAAACTTCATCTAATCAGTTCCATTTAATAATAAACTTAAAGTTTTGTATTTAGGTTTAAGAAATTGATTTTCTGAGTAAGAGATGGGTGATGTATGGCTAGATAGAAGTTCATCCAAAATGTTTCTAAGCATTTTAATAGACTGGAAGTGCAATATTGGTCAACAGTATAATATGAAGGCAGAAGAAAGATAATCTTAGACTTCATAACTAGAGGTGTAATTTTGACTCTAGTCTTCATAATTTTACATTGGTCCTTCTTCCATGTTTTCTGCAATTCTGAGGTGAAGCACCATTTTCTGCTTGAAACATTTTCTGTCCCCCCTATTGTCTAGTATTTTCCTTTCCTTATTATAAATATGCCTCTTATGATAGTATGTATCATAAAGAATGTTCCTGCTTTGAAAGCAGGGACTTAAATGCTTATTTTTGTTTTGCACCCTTATTACCTAGCACAGTATCTGGCATATAGTAGATCCATAATAACTGTTTGATGACTGATAACTTATATGAAAAGGGAGTTCTTACAGCACTGTATTTCACTCTAATCAGATTACATATATTACATTAAGGTCATTTTGGCATTTGGCATTTTAGAAAATGCATGGATAAACTGAAGAAAGTCCAGAAAAAGGAGAACAACACAGAATTTTGAGTTTATGCCGTACAAGAATTGATTAAAAGAATCAGGGCAATTTTGTATAAAGCAGGAGGAAAGAACACCATGACAGTAAATTTCAAGTATTTAAAAGGCTGTCATGTTTTAGAAAAAGGATTATATTTGTTTTGTCTGTCTGGAAGCAAGGAGAGCAATTAAAATCCTATTGTGATATCGTACTTGAGAGATGTTTAGAGACTCTTCCATGTGACAGCCTTTCCAAAACTTAAAGATAGCTATTATGTTCTCCATATGTCTTCTTTTTGTACTAAATATCTTAGTTTCTTCAAAGGATTATTCTCATATTGTGTGAACTTGAGAAAGGAAGCAGTGTGGTTTTGTTGAAAGACTTCTGCATTTGGACTCAAAGGACCTTAGTTCAAGACAGTTCTAATTCTATCTCTGAACTTTCCTTAGGTCACTAAATGTCCTTTGGTCTCAGTTCTTCATATGGAAAATTAGTGTGTTTAATTACATGCAGATAACTCTTCTTTCATTTTAAAATTTGTGATCCTTTGGCCTTTGTCATCTTCACTGTCCTCTTATTGATAATCTCTATTTTTTCAATGTCTTTCCTAAAATGTAGTACCCATAAACCTAGAATCTTAAATATTACTTATGCCATAAATAAATTAGAATCAAATTTCCAATATATCCCACAAAAGGAATTAAGGTTGATTATATTTGTAAAATAAATATACTAGTCAAATGCAGTACATGTTCTTTTGTTCATGGATATTTTTAATTTTAGTCAATATTTAATAGATAGAATGCTAGACCTAGTGTTAGGAAAAGCTAGGTTTGAATCTTACCTTTTACTTAATAAATTGGATAAACTTAGGCTTCTCATTTAACCTCTAAATGTCACAGAAAATTCTTTCAGGTGTATCTACTAAGCCATAACTGATTGCAATTTGCATTGGTGGAAGAGTTCACATTCTGGGAATTTCCTATCTTAAATAATCACAAATTCTTCACATATCAGATTTATTGGTATACAATTGGGCAAAATAGTTCCTAATTATTGTTCTAATTTCCTCTTCATTGATGGAAAGTTTAATTTTTTAAAAATTTTTGATACTATCAATTTGATTTTCTTCTTTCCTTTTTCTAATCAAATTAATTAAAGGTTTTACCTGAAAATACTTAGGAATACTTTATCTATAAGCAATTATAAATACAGTGGACTGATCATATTAAAGTTAGGATTTAGGAAACAGATCAAAAAATACAAATTTCTAACTACTCAAGGCAAGTGTCCAACACATTGAAACTCAATCATTCACACAGGAACTACTTGCTCTTTCTTTATGCCCTACTCTGCCATGATTGTTTATGTGATTTCTTGCCCAAAATTAAGTGAGAAACAACATATTAGCAGTAAGAAGAACAATTGTGGGAGAGGTACATGAATAGCAATAAGAAATGATAGCTTATAGCTATCACAAAGAAAGTATTGGGGAGGAAAAAAATACTTAAAAACAAAATATATTATGGGAGCAATTTAGTGAAAAAGTCAAAAATCTCAATAGAACCTAAAAGTTTCATTTAATCACATTACAATTATTTAATTTATTTAAAGTAAATACTACTGAAGAAAGCAGAAAAATATGTAAGATGTTGTAGAAAGATTTTGATCCAACTTTGCTTTTTTTTTTTTTTTTTTAATATTTTGTAGTGCTTAAAGTGGTATCCAGAAAAACTGGAAATATGAAGTATAATTTTCCTTGAAGGGTGTGGATAGATAAAGGTTGAGTGTATCTGATAATATACTATTGTCTATTTCCATAAGCAATGGAAGTGACCAGATCAAACAATTTTATATGGCTTTCTATGGGTGCGGTTTAATTGGACCCAACTAAATCAAGGATATATGACTATCAACATAGAAAGCCCTGCCACAGAGTTCAAATTGACAACAATTTAGCTAAGTTATCTATCATGTAAATTAAATCTTTCCCTGAAAGACAGTGAAAGACCTCAAGACTTAATTAATTCAGGAGTTTAAAGCTCAGCCTATTGATTTAGCTTCCTAGTGGTCTAAATACAAAAGTCAGACCACAAGGAAGCAGAAGTTTCTTTCTTTTGTGCCACAGTGGCACACCAACATAAGCCAAAACAAACAAAAGGAAGCTGATCTCAACTGAATCGAGGCTGAATTCTTGCTGAGTATCCTTTTCTTCTGTACCTACCAGCTTTATTTAGATTATACATATTAGAGGTAGTATTTGAACCCAGGTCTTCCTGACTCTAAGATCCCAGATTCTAATCTTAGCCATATGGGTTACTCTAGCTATCTATAAAATTCTAATATGAAAGCCCTGAGAAATTAGGAACCATTTGCCTTTTTTTTTTTTTTTTTTCATCTTGCCTCTTCTGTCTGACAAGGTAATTTCACTGTTTTTTTTTTTTGTTTGTTTGTTTGTTTGTTTGTTTGTTTGTTTGTTTTTTTGCTGAGGCAGTTGGGGTTAAGGGACTTGCCCAGAGTTATACAGCTAGAAAGTGTTAAGTGTCTGAGGCCAGATTTGAACACAGGTCCTCCTGACTTCAGGGCTGATGCTCTATCCACTGTGCACCTTGCTCTCGTATTTCACTGTTTTCTTTAAGGCAACAAAACCCTCTGGATTTTACAAACCCTTGACAACTAGATTTTGAAAATGTCTAAGTCATCATAACTGATGTTGAGAAAATCCATATTTTTCAGATGATTCTTTAAATAATGTTTTCTCCTTTATAAAAATAACTGTTGGGGCAACTAGGTGGCGCAGTGGATAGAGCACCAACCCTGAACTCAGGAAGATCTGAGTTCAAATCTGGTCTCAGATGCTTAATACTTCTTAGCTGTGTAATCCTGGGCAAATCACTTAACACCAATTGCCTCAGTAAAAACAAACAAACAAATAAATAAATAAATATAAATAAATGTTTCCCAGATCAATTACACATTATACCAGTGCTTAAGGGTAAATAGCATTCTATAGAGAATTTCCACTGATAGCCTAATATATAGTTTTCTTCTATTACTTAGCCAGTGGAATCCCAGTTACCATGGTTCTTCCAGTCTCCTTACTAAAATAGAAGTCATTTTTAAAGATACTTTCCTGTGAAAGTGTCTATACCCACCCTCAGGTAAGTGACATTTTTGTTATCCAGAAAATGGCCAGGAGCCAAGAAATTATGGAAATAGTTCTTTGTACTCTAAGTCAGATTCCACAAAATCCACATATGTATTCAATTTGAAAGGACTTACAATCACATTTTGTCTCCCTTTTATATGAAGGTAAAATAGTATTTAAGATTTATAATTACTCTTGTGTGGTGAACTAATTCACATTTAGTTGTTTGTGTTTTGTTAAAAGGGGCACATGAAAAATAGGAAAGAAACTACAAGAATCTGGCATACTAGCAGTAAAAAGAGATTTCCCAGGAGTGTTTCTTGGAACAAGAACATAAGAGAAAAATGTGAAAGCATGAGGATAAAGCTTGTCATCCTATTCATTGATTCTTATTGGTCAATAAAGGATCATTGCTATCTTAATAAATGGCCTAAGGCACAAGGGACTGATGTTGAAGTGGGCCTATCCAAGCCTCAAAAGGAAACTGGCTTAATTTTGATGCTTTTCTGGGAAATGTTGATTCAAAATCATACTAGAAGTCAGTGATCCAATATAAAATAGCTAGAATAATTGAAGTGATGATATGAGGCTAGATAAAGAGAAGAGAAAAAATCAAATCTGAATTTTCAGTGTTTTTCATTTTATGAGGTCTTCAAATGGCAGAATGGGAAAGGCCTTAGAAATCATCTAATTCAACCCATTCATTTTTGAGATGAGCTAATTGAGGCCTAGAGAGGTGAAACCCAAAAAGTTACAAAGAAAATTAATGATGACAGAACCAAACTATTCAATAACAAATACATATTTGTTCTTCAATTAGGATAATAGTTCCAGAGTATTCCTTCTTCAGTCATTCCTTTTCTTTTTTCCCTCCCTTCTATCTTGTTCCTTCCTTTATTTTTATCCTCCTCTCAAAGAGCAATGTGTCATATGTCTGAGGAAGAGGTGATGAGAAATGGGGAGTAGGAGATGGAGGAATTATACTAGTCTCTTTTTAAATCTTCATCTCAAACCCTAAAACTTTGGAATAATCAAGCAGGGACAAGGCATGTTATTTGCCACAAGAGGGGGTGGGGTTGGAAGGATGATAAATATGTTTGTGTATATATATAATATGTATATATATATACACACACACATATATATAAAAACTTATCTATTAATTGAGTATAGACTTCAATAAATATCTGGTTGTGCTATTTTATTAGCTTTCATCAGTAGATTGTCCTTATTCTTAAAGAATTACAAGGACAGACATTCCCTGCAGAATTCTCAATAATGCAGACTTTCCATCATCATATTTTGAGAAGTGTTTTCACCTGCGATACAAGAGAATAATTTATATATTTTCCAAAATCCTATGAACCACAGTTTTGTCTTTCCTTTTAAAAGATGAGACTAATGAGATAATTGTTACTCATATGTTTCTATTCATTCTTCCATTGAACAGTAACAACAAAAAATTTGTGCTAGACATTGAGAGAAAAGACAAAGATAAATATGACATTGTATTAAACTGTAAAAACTAATAATAGCAATTATATAGCCTTATAAAACACTTGACAACTATCTCATTTAATCCTCACAAGGACTCTAGTAAGCAAGTGCTATTATTATTTTCATTTCACAAATGAGAAAACTAAGGTTAAGTGACTCACCCAGAATCACCTAGCTAGTTAATATCTGAGGCTGGATTTCAACTCAGATCTTCCTGACTCTAAGCCAAGAGCTCTATACCCTCTATTCCTTTACTATTCAAACATGAACATAGATAAAATTTCAGCATTTTAAGGTTATATCATGTCATAGCTTTGGAATCTCCTTCCACCAACTTAGACCATACCTTTTATGTTGAGGGTTTTTGAGAGTAGTTGGGGCTAAAAAAATGCATCACTCTCTGTCCAATCCAGGGCAAAGCCTTCTCAATTAAAGGAGACTCATTTTTAAGTTGCATCACTGATGAAATAATCAAATCTTTTATATGTTGATAGGATGTATTTGGGCATCATTAAAGAAAACTCAGAATCACCTCCATACCTTGGCACCAGACTATATCTTTGGAAGATGCACAGAAAATATAACACAATTAGAATATAAGTGTATGAAGATTTAGGGGGAAAGGAAAACTTTATCAATTCCAGGGTTGAGGTAGGAGGGGAAAGCCAAGAAGATGGAGTAAAAGAATTACTACAGATAAGCTTCCTTAATTGTTCTCTTTTGGACCAACTTTAAAATAATGCCTTAAATTGAATTCTGAGATGGCAGAACCAACGAAAGGTCAAGATAAAATATGTTCCAGTCCAACTTGGGAGAACAATTATTGTGTGCTTTCTAGAGTCCCCAAATTGGGGTGTTAAAATGTGCTATGCTTTCTAGTGCTCCCATTCTGGGGGTGCTAAAATATACCATCTGGATTACCTCTCTGGAGGATCTTGGGACTAGACCAAATCCTTGGTGTTAGCAGAGGAGTGAAAAAGGCAGGAGACTCACAAGAATGGTCAAAGATGGAGTGTCCTTATTTCCAGTCTCTCAGCCCTTAAATACCTCAGTATGATTACATCATTACAGCACACTAAGCATGTGCCAACTAGAGAACCATTATATTATTACATCACACTGAGGAAGAGCTAACTATAATAACCCTGCTATTGCTATGTAGGTGCCTTAAGTATCCCTTTCTTCAAGTAGAACACAGATGGTCACGCTCTCCTTGGCTTCTCAGGAAAGGTGAGAACACCAGAGGGAGGTAGGGAGACAAACTAGACATTGTCAGCAGGGTCCCTCTGGGCTGAAGGGTCTTATACCTTACCCCCAGTTGCCCCACTATCTATGGCCCTCTACAATTAGTGAAAAGATCTACAATGTTGAGATGAAGGGTAGTCTGGAATTCATATGATGGCAATATCAATTATGGGATTTGGTAGTATCCACAACAACAGCAATTTTGGGAGCTCACAAACCAAAGATGGTAAGGAAATTGAGAATTTAATTCAAAATAGTTTAGGGAGAGCCCCTATGTGGCACTGGGTGAAGGACTGGGAATTGCTTTGGCAACTCCATTTCCCATACTTAATTCCATGTTATTTAAAAATAACAGTATCTTAAAAGACAAAGTTAGCCAATGGAAAAAAGAGATGAAAAAATTCATTGATGAAGATAACATTTTTTGTTTTAATTAATTTATTTTTAATATATATTGCTTTATGAATCATTTTGGGAGAAAAAAATTAGAAAAAAAGAAACTATGGGAAATAAAAAAGAAAAAAGAAGTGAACACAGCATGTGCTGATTTACATTCCATCTCCTTAATTCTTTTTCTGGGTGCAGATGCCATTTTCTGTCTAAAATCTATTGGGACTAACCAAGTCTTTCATATTTGATCATAGCACATTCTTGCTGTTATTGAGTACATTTTTTCCTGGTTCTGTTTATTTCATTCAGCATCAGTTAATGTAAATTTTTCCAAGCCTTTCTATAATCAGCTTGTTCATCATTTTTATGGAATAATAATATTTCATTACCTTCATGTACCACAACTTGTTCAACCATTCCCCAACTAATGGTCATCCACTCATTTTCCAATTCTTTGCTATTACAAAAAGAGCTGCTACAAACATTTTTGCATTGGGATACAGACCCAGTAATGGCACTACTGGGCCAGAGGGCACAAACAGTTTTATGACCCTTTGGGCTTAGTTCCAGTTTGCTCACCAGAGTAGTTGCATAATTTCACAACTCCACCAACAATGCACTAGTGTCCCAGTTTTGCAACATTCCCTCTAACATTTATTATCTTTTCCTATCATCTTAGCACATCTGAAAGGTATAGGGTAGTACCTCAGAGTTATTTTCATTTTCATTTCTCTAATAGGCATTTAGAGCATTTTTTCATATGACTATAGAGGCTTTAATTTCATCATCTGAAAATGGCCTATTCATATCCTTTGACCATTTACCAATCAGGGAATGACATATTCTTACAAATTCTATAGAGTTTTTTACATATTTTAGAAATGAGACCTTTATCAGAAACATTGGCTGTAAATTCCCTCACCCCCAAGTCTATACTTCCCTTTTAATCTCATTTCTGTTGCCTTTGTTTTTGTGAAATCTTTTTAATTTAATGAATCAGAATTGTCCATTTTGCCTTTCATAATTTTCTCAAATTCTTCATAAATTCCATTCTTCTCCAAAGATCTGATAGGCAAATTATCCTTTGCTCTTCTAACTTGTTCATGTTATCATCTTTTATGCACAAATCATGTACTCATTCTGACTTTATTTTGGTATGGTGTGAGATGTAAGCCTATGCAGATTTTTAATTTTCCAGTTATTTTCCAGCTTTCCCAGTAATTTTTGTCAAATAGTGAGTTCTTATTCCAGAAGCTGGAGTTTTGGGGTTTATCAAATACTAGATTATTATAGGCCTTGGTTATTGTGCATTGTGTATATAACCTATTCCGCTGATCTACCACTCTGTTTCTTAGCCAGTACCAAATGGTTTTGATAGCTGCTGCTTTATAATATAGTTTTAGGTTTGGTACTGCTAAGCCACCATCCTTTGTAGTTTTTTTTTCATTAATTCCCTGGATAGCCTTGATCTTTTGTTCTTCCAGAAGAATTTTGTTATTATTTTTTTCTAGTTCTACAAAATAGTTGTTTTGCAGCCTAATTGTTATGTCACTGAACAAGTACACCAATTTAGACAGAATTGTCTTTTTTATTATATATATATATATATATGTATATATGTATATATATATATATATATAGACAGATAGATAGATAGATACATAGAGACATAGATACACATATATGTCTCTATATAGGCAGAATTGCCCTAAACATGATCAACTGATATTTGTCCAATTGTTAAGATCTAACTTTATTTGTGTGAGAAGTGTTTTTTAATTGTTTTCATATATATATAGTTATAGTTATATAGTTATATAGTTCTTGGATTTGTCTTGGCAGAAATATTTTATTTTATTTTGTCTAAAATTATTTTAAATAGAATTTCTCTTTCTATGTCTTCCTGATGAACTTTGTCAATAAAATATAGAAATGCTGATGTTTGTGGGGGTTTATTTTATATCCTGCAACTTTTCTAAAGCTGTGAATTGTTTTGAGTATATTTTTGGATGATTTTTTCTAGGATTTGCTAAATATATTATCTATATCATATTATCTACAAAGAATGATAGTCTGCTTTCCTCACTGCCTATTTTAATTTCTTTTCTTCTTCTTTTCTTATTGTTAAAGTCAAAATTTCTAGTACAATGTTAAATAATAGTGGTGATAATGGGCATCATTTTTCCCCCATGATCTTATTGGGAATGTGTCCACCTTTTCTGCATCACACAATTGCTTGCTGTTGGTTTTAGATAGATACTGCTTATTATTTTAAGGAAAGCTCCTTTTATCCCTATGCTCTCTAGTGTTTTTAATAGGAATGGGTATTATATTTTGTCAAAAGCTTTTTCTACATCTATTCAGATTATCATATGATTTCTGTTTGTTTTATTATTGATATGGTTGATTATGGTAATGATTTTCCTGATATTGTACTATCCCTGCATTCCTGGTATAAATCCCCCTTGATCATAGTAGGTTATCATGCAGATAACTTGCTGTAATCTCTTTGGTAATATTTTATTTAAAAATTTTGCGTCAATATTCAATAGGGAGATTGACCTAGAATTTTCTTTCTCTTTTTTGACTCTTTCTGGTTTAGGTAGCAGTACCATGTTTGTGTCATAAAAGGAATTTGGCAGGACTCCTTTCTTATTTATTATTCCAAATAGTTTAGTTAGTATTGGAATTATTTGTTCTTTAAATATTTGGTACAATTCACTTATGAATCCATCTGATTTTTTGTTAGGGAGTTCATTAGTGGCTTGTTCAATTTCTTTTTCTGAAATGGAACTATTTCAGTCATTAATTTTCTCTTCTCTTAATCTGGGCAATTTATATTTTTATAATTATTCATCTGTTTTGGTTAGATAGACAGATTTGCAGCCTACATAAGACAAAATAGCTCCTAATTATTGCTTTAATTTCTTTTTTCATTGGTGGTAAGTTCACCGTTTCCTTTTTTGATACTGGTTATTTGCTTTTTTCTTTACTTTTTCTAATTAAATTAATTATAGGTTTATCTATTTTGTTGGTTTGCTCATAAAACCAACTCTTAATTTTATTTATTAGTTCAATATTTTTCTTAATTTCAATTTTATTAATCTCTCCTTTGAGTTTCAGAATTTCTAATTTGATATTTAATAGGGAATTTTTAATTTGTTCTATTTATGGCTTTTTTAGTTTCATGCCCAATTCATCGATCTCTTCTTTCTCTATTTTATTCATGTAGCTCTTTAGAGATATACAATTTCCCCTAAGAACTTTGGCTGAATCCAGTAGATTTTGATATTTTGTCTCATTATTGTCATTGTCTTGGATGAAATTATGGGTTTTTTCTGATTTATTGTTTGATGCATTCATTTTTGAGAATTGAATTATTTAATTTCCAATTGATCTTTAGTATGGTTTTTTTCTGGCCCTTTATTCAATATAATTTTTTATTAAAGTTTTTTATTTAAAAAACATATGCATGGGTAATTTTTCAACATTGACCCTTGCAAAACCTTCTGCTCCAAATTTTCCTCTCTTTCCCCCCACCCTCTCCCCTAGATGGCAAGTAGTCCAATACATGTTAAAATATATGTTAAATTCAATATATGTGTACATAATCATACACTTATCTTGCAGCACAAGAAAAATTGGATCAAGAAGGGAAAAAACTGAGAAATAAAACAAAATGCAAGCAAACAACAGAAAGAGTGAAAATACTATGTTGTGATCCACACTCAGTTCCCAAAGTCCTCTCTCTGGGTGAAAATGGCTCTCTTCATCACTGAACAACTGGAAGTAGTTTGAATCATCTCATTGTTGAAGAGAGTCATGTCTATCAGCATTGATCATTGTATGGTATCATTGTTGAAGTGTATGATGATCTCCTGGTTCTGCTCAATTCACTCAGCATCAGTTCATGTAAGTCTCTCCAGGCCTCTTTGAAATCATCTGTTTTTTACAGAACAATAATATTTCATAACATTCATATACCATAATTTATTCGGCCATTCTCCAATTGATGGGCATCCATTCAGTTTTCAGTTTCTAGCCACTACAAAAAGGGCTGCCACAAACATTTTTGCACATGTGGGTCCCTTTCCCTTCTTTAAGATCTCTTTGGGATATAAGCCTAGTATAAACACTGTTGGGTCAAAAGGTATCCCAATTTGATAACCTTTTGAGCATAATTCCAAATTGCTCTCAAGAATGGTTGGATCCATTCACAGTTCCACCAGCAATGTATCAGTGTCCAATTTTCCCACATTCCCTCCAACACTAATCATTATTTTTTCTCTTTTCTATCCCTTTTCTATCCTTTTTCTCCTCCTATTTTTTTATAGGATTAGATAAATTTCTATTTTTCGTATTTTATTGATTTATTTTGCTTGTTACTGCTCTAAGAGATTTGCAGGGCACAACCAGTTGGGCCAGAAGAGAATTAAGAATCTTAAGTACCATTGCCTGTTGGGCAAAAAAGAAATTAAGCACTTAAGTACCTTGCTGATTAGCTTGCTTTTCATCTTCAAAGCTTATTTTCAATTCTGCCTATACCTGAGCATATATCCTTAGGATAATCCCCATCTCCTGACCCTCCTCCCTCAACCCCAGGAGGAGGAAGAAGAATGGGAAGAGCAATGACATCATCAGCACCACAGATGAAACAGTTTTGCCCACCCCCTATGTCCTCTTTACAAGAAGTGGGGCTCAATTCCAGGGCCCCAAGTAAAAAACACTTGGGGAATGATGGCAACTGCTATTATACCCAGAGAGTTTTTAAGCAAGCCTGTGGGAGAAGGAATTTGCTAGGGAGAATAGATCTGTATGCTGCTAGGACTACTGAGATATACCCTGGAGAGTTGAAACCTGTTCCTGTCCAGCCTATATATCCCTTGCCTCCATACACAGTAAGCATAACCATTTCCACTTCCTGAGAGTGCTTACAAAACAGTGGCCTTCCTGAGAAATCAGGGGGTGGTGACAACCTGTCTTGTGAATGAAACAAAGTGAGACCAGGTGGAAGAGTGAAACCAGGTGCCAAACTACATACAATACCAAGTTGTTTATGTGGTCCCACATGCACAGGATATACTTAGAACATTCTCATTGTTGTTTTGTTACATAAGAGCATGAGGGTATAAAACAGGGAAAGAACTGGGAATAAATAGGCACCATTTTCCCACTATCCTCAGGAGTCCTGCCTCATCACTTCTCCACTAGGACAGTATATTTTAATCATCCGTGTGTGGGAACTCTAGAAAGCAATGGTACATTTTGTCACCCCAATTTGGGGGTTGTAGAAATCAGGACACAAAAATCCTTTATTGTAAAAATATCCTGTAAAAGGTCCTGAATAATCCTGAATGTTGATCCTTGATAGTTGAATTGTTTTTGTCTGGTAGCTTGCAGTATTTTTTCATTGAGATTGTAGTTCTAGAGTTTTGCAATAATATTCCGTGCTGTTTTCCTTTTGGGATCTCTTTCTGAAGGTAATTGATAGATTCTTTCAATGAATATTCCCCTCCTCTATTTCTAGAATGTTGGGGCAGTTTTCCTTAATGATCTCTTAAAGAAGCTATCAAAGTTCTTTTTTTGGTCATGGCCTTCAGGTAGCCAATAATTTTTAAATTGTCTTTTCTTGATTTATTTTCCAGGTTGGATATTTTTCCAATGAGGTATTTCACCTTTTCTTTCATTTTTTCATTCCTTTACATTGTTTAACTAATTCTTGCCAAATCATAGAGTCATTATCTTCCATTTACCCTATTCTATTTTTTAATGTGTGATTTTCTTTAGTTAGCTTTTGTATCTCTTTTTACATTTGATTAATGTAACTTTTGGAGGGTTTGTTTTCTTTTTTTTTTAAGGAGTTATTTTCTTGTCCATTTCCCCCCTTCCTTTTCTAAATTTTTGCTTCTCTCTTGCATACCTCTCATTTTTTTTCACTTTTTCTTCTACCTCTCTTATTTGCCTTTTAAAGTATTTTATGAGCACTTCCAAATAGCCTCTTTGAACCTGAGACCAATTTATACCATGTAATGGGCTGAGGCTTGAGTTGATGCACTGAGGTCCCAAGCACATGAGGCTAAATAGTAATTGGACCATAATCTATTAATATATAAGCTTGGAGAAAGAATGGCCCCCGCCCACTCTTTGTGCAAGTCCTGATGTGTTGTATAGGAAATGACGATTTTGGTGGGTGGAGGCAGGGGAGTGGAAAAGGAAGGGGAGGAGAGACTGCTTGCTTTTGCCATTGCGATGACCTTTCTGTTTGTTTCTCTTCTTCTTTTTGCTTTTGCTAAGGCAGTTGGGGTTAAGTGACTTGCCCATGGTCACACAACCACGAATTGTTAAGTTTCTGAGGCTGGATTTGAACTCAGGTCCTCCTGACTTCAGGGCTGGTGCTCTACCCACTGAGCCATCTCCTCCCCTTCTCTTCTTTTTTTTGCCTTTTGCTAAGGAAGTTGGGGTTAAGTGACTTGCCCATGGTCACACAACCAGGAATTGTTAAGTGTCTGAGGCTGGATTTGAACTCAGGTCCTCCTGACTTCAGGGCTGGTGCTCTACCCACTGAGCCATCTCCTCCCTGAGGCTTGAGTTGATGCACTGAGGTCCCAAGCACATGAGGCTAAATAGTAATTGGACCATAATCTATTAATATATAAGCTTGGAGAAAGAATGGCCCAAAAGCAAAAAGAAGAAGAGAAACAAACAGAAAGGTCGTCGCAATGGCAAAAGCAAGCAGTCTCTCCTCCCCTTCCTTTTCCACTCCCCTGCCTCCACCCACCAAAATCGTCATTTCCTATACAACACATCAGGACTTGCACAAAGAATGGGCATAGATTATGGTCCAATTACTATTTAGCCTCATGTGCTTGGGACCTCAGTGCATCAACTCAAGCCTCAGCCCATTACAATACCACTCTTTGAGGTTTCCTCTGTGGATATTTTGTCTTTGTCTGAGTTGGTGTTTTGGTCTTTGCTGTCACCATAGTTGCTTTCTGTGGTCAAGGTTCTTATCTGTTTCTTGCTCATTTTCTTTATTTTTTTTTTGGCATTTCTTCTTTTCTTTTTCTTTTTTTACTTTTATGGTTGAAATCTGCTCCTGGGGTAAAGGTGACACTGTCCCAAGCTTCCTGTGCATCTTTGTGCCTTAATTTTCAACATTTGTGTTTGCAAGGTTTAGCTTTGCCTGCTCTTTTCAGGAAAAAAGACTGGTTTCTGACAGTTTGCCTTTTGAGTTAGCACTTAAGACTGCTCCAGTGATCTGCTCCTCTACTAAGTCAGGACTAAAGATTTTAATTATTGATTTGCTGAGATTAAGATCCTCTCACAGGTTTTCCCAGACTCTGTCTAACTTGGGCTGAACACCCTTCTCCTCCCAAATTCTGTTCAGAATCTTGGTTCTATATGGTTTTTGAGGGAAACTGGGAGAAGTCAATCAGCTTCCTGACTTCATTCTGTTATCTTGACTCCACCCCTGAAAATAACTCTTTAAAAAAGCAGAATTGGCCCAAAGAAAAAAGTTCAAAAATTCAATGGAGAAAATGATTTCTTAAAAATTAGAATTGAGCAAATAGAAGCTAGTATCTCTCTAAAGTTATCTAGATAAAATAAAACAAAGAAAAGAGAAGAAAATTATAGAATAATATGTGAAATATCTCATTAGAAAAAAATGATCTGGAAAATGGATCAATGAGAGAATATGTAAGGGTTATAAACCAGTCTGAAAGCCATAATCAAAGAGTCTAGACATTATATTTTAAGAAATTGTAATAGAAAACTGTTTTGATATCCTAAAGTAGAAATTGAAAGACTTCATTGATTACCTCCTTCTGAAAAAGACTTTAAAGTCAAAACTCCCTAAATTATTATAGTCAAATTCTAGCACTGGTAGGTGACAGAAAACACTTCAAATGGTCAAAAAGAAACATTTAAATATCATGGAGCCAAAGTCCACATTATACAAGATTTAGCATATCCCATCAAGGAAAGAAGATAATATAACAACCAAGAATAGCCTATCTAGCATAATTGAATATAATACTTCAAGGGGAAAATAGATATTTAATGAAATAGAGAACTTTCAAGCACTATTAATGAAAAGACCAGAGTAGAGTAGAAAACTTGACATAAATAAAAGACTCAAAAGAAGCATAAAAAGGTAAACATGAAAACAGAAACCATAAAAGACTTGATAATTTAAAACTGCTCATATTACATATGGAAATACATATAATATGGAAATATAATTGTGGCTCCTAAGAAAGTTATCAATATTAGGACATTTAGAAGGGCTCTTCATATATGAAGGACATAGGATTGTGTTTAATCTGTTGGGATGAACTCAAAGATGGATAGGTGGGAAAGAGGGATGGCCTCAGAGAAGGGAGAAGAAAAAGGAAAAATATTTTATATAAAAGAAGAATCCAAGAAAGAGTTTTTATGGTGAAGGAGAAAATGGTGGGGTTGAGAGGATCTTAATCTCAGCAAATCAATGACTAAGACCTTTAGTCCTGACTTAGTAGAGGAGCAGATCACTGGAGCAGCCTTAAGTGCTAGCTCAAAAGGCAAACTCTGTCAGAAACCAGTCTTTTTTTTCCTGAAAAGAGCAGGCAAAGCTAAACCTTGCAAACACAAATGTTGAAAATTAAGGCACTTGAACCTCAGCATAATATAAAGTTTTTGAGAGAGAATTTATACATACATCCAATTGGGTATAGAAAACTGTCTTACTCAATAGAGAGGTACGAATGGAAGGGAATAAGAAAAAAGTGGGAAAGATGACAATAAGGAAAGAGAATTAAAGGAAGTAGTGGTCAGAAACAAAACAGAGTTCAAATGAGGGAAAGGGAAGAAAAGAAGAGAGAAGAAACTAGGATAAAAGGAAAGTTAGTAATCACACTTGTGAAGATGAATTTCATTAACTCACCCATAAAAAAGGAGCAGATAGCAGTGGAAACTAGAATCTAACAATATATTGTTTACAAGAAACACTTGAAAAAGAGACACACAGAAAGCTAAAATAAGTGGCTGGAGCAGAATCTCTCATGGTTCAGCTAAAGTAAAGAAGTCAGGAATAGCAATCATAAACTCAAAAAAATTAAAACCAAAAATTACTCTATTTAAAAGAGATAAGCAAAAAAAACTACACCTTCTTAAAAGGTACTATAGACAATGAATTAGTATCAAAACCAAATATATATGCACTAAATAATATAATATCAAAATTCTTAAAGAAAATATTAAATGAATTACAGGAAGAAATAGAAAGTAAAACTGTACTAGTGGAGGAATTCAATTTTCTCTTCTTACAACTAGATGAATATAACCATAAAACAAATAACAAGATAAAGAGATGGATAAAATTTTTGAATTCTATTCTTCTTTAAATTCTATATCTTCTTTCCTTCCTCCTTCCTTCCCCCCTTCCTTCCTCCCTCTAGATGGACATCTAGAGAAAATTCAATGAGAAAAGGAAAAAGTAAACCATATTCTCAGCTACACATGGCTCTTCACAAAAAAATTGAATATATAGATGCATATATATAATATACATACATATATGTGTGTGTATAGGAAAAGCATCACAAGGAAATGCAAAAAGCATAAATACTAAATTTTCCATCTTTTCAGATCATAATGCAATAAGATTATATTTTATAATAGGCTATGGAAAAGATTAGAACTTAATGGAAAATTAAATAATATAGTGCTAGTAAATGAGTGGGCCAAAGAACAAATCATAGAAGCAGTCAATAATTTCATCAAAGAGAATGACAACAATGAGACAACATACCAACCTCCCTCTCTTTTTTCCTCCCTTCCTCCCTCCCCCTCTCTCTCCCTTCCTTCTTTCCTTCCTTCTTTCCTTTCTTCTTCCCTCCCTCCCTCTTTTTCTTCTTTCCTTCCTTTCTTCCTCCCTCCCTCCTTTCCTTCTCTTCCTCCTTCTCTTCCTTCTTTCCTTTCTCCCTCCCTCCCTCTCTTCCTTCTTTCCATTCTTCCTTCATTCCTTCTTTCCTTCCTCCCTCCCTCCCTTCCTCCCTTTCTCCTCCCTCCTTTCCTTCCTTCCTTTCCTCCTTTCCTTCCTTCCTCCCTTCCTTTCTCTTTCTCTCTTCATCTTTTATTCTTTCATTCATTCTTTCTTTTTTCAAGTCTTTTTGCAAAAAGTGACTAATATGAAAATGTTTTACATGTTTGAAATACATAACCTATATAAGGTTGCTTACTATCTCAGGGAGCAGAGAAGAAACAGAGGAAGAAATAAAATTTGAAATTCAAAACTTTAAAAAGTTGAAAAATTTTTAAAGATGCAATTGAAGGAAAATAAAATATTTTTAAAACTATATCATAAAATTCCCAAGATCAGATAAATTCCCAAGTGAATTCTACCAAACATTGAAGGAAAAAATAATTTCAATAGCATACAAATTTTCTGAAAAAAATAGGTAAAGAAGGTGTTCTAAAAAATTCCTTTTATTACACAAATATGGTTTTGGTATGGGCCAATTTCCCTAATGAATATTGATGCAAAATATTTAAATAAAATATGAGCTGGAAATTTACAACAATATATCACAAGGATTACACATTATGAGCATGTGGGATTTATATCAGAAATGCAGGACTAATTCAATATTAGCAAAACTATAAACTATAAGCATAATTGATTATATAAATTTAAAAAAAAATCCTGATTATATCAGTAGTTAAAAAAATCTTCTGACAAAAATCTGATCCTGATTCCTATTCAAAAACACTGGAAAGAATAGAAATAAATAAGGCCTTTTAAGAAAATGATAAGTAGTGTTTATCTAATACCAACAGCAAGAATTATATGTAAGTTGGATATAGTAGGCACCTTCACAATAAGATCAGAAGTAAAGCAAAGATATCCATTGTCACCACTATTATTCAACATTGTTGTAAGTATGCTAGCTGTAGCAATGAAACAAGAAAAATAAATTGCAGGAACAAATATAGGCAATGAGAATACAAAACTATCAATAAACTTGGAGAACCCCAGAGAATCAACTAAAAAACCAATCAAAATAATGAACAACTTTAACAAAATTGTAGGATATATGATAAATTATCATATACATAAATTATTATCATTTCTACAGTTTACCAACTAAGTCCAGTAGCAAAAGAAAGAAAGAGAAATTCTGTTTTAAATAACCTTGAGCATAATAAAATACTTGGGAGATAATCTGTCAATATAGCTGATATGAGCACATTTTCATGAACACAATTGCAAAACACTTTTCACACAAATGAAGACAGATCTAAACAATTGGGAAAAATAGTCATTGTTCATGCATAATGAGCATGCTCACGTTGAATTAATATAATAAAAATCATAATTCTATAGAAGTTAATTTACCTCTATTATATTGTGCAATTCCGTTTTTCAGAGTTTGAAAAAAATTGTAACAAAATACATTTGGAAGAACAAAAGGTCAAGAATATCAAGGAAATCAATAAAAAAAATTGAGGGAAGGTGGTTTAGTAATACCAGATTTCAAACTATAGTACAAAGTATTAATGATCAAAACAATCAAGTGTTGGCTAAGAAACAGAGTGGTGAATTAGTAGAATAGATTAGGTGCACAATACACAGTAGTATATGACCATAGTAATCTAGTTTTTCAAAAATCCAAAGATCCAAACTCTGGGGGCAAGAACTTAGCATTTGACAAAAGTTGGTGTGAAGACTGTAATGTACAATGGGGAAAAAAGGCATAGGCAACTTCCAGGAAAATAAGGTTGATCAAATAATGGTAAGTGATTTTGACATGGAAGGTAATAACATAAGAAATTAGGAGAGCATGGGAAAATGTACCTGCCATATCTTGGGATTAGAGAAGAATCTATGATCAAACAAGAGCTAGAAAGTATTTCAAGAAGTAAAATGGATAACTTTGATTACATTAAATTAAAAAGATTTTGTATAAACAAAACTATTGTGACTGAAAATAGAAGGAAAACAGGAAATTAGGAGAAATACTTTACATTAAATTTCTCTGATAAAAGGCCTTACTTCTCAATTATATAAAGAACTGTTGCAAATTTATAAAAATAAGACCCACTTCTTAATAGATAAATACTTAAAGGATATGAACAGTTTTCAGAATTAGAAATCAAAGCTATCGAGTCACATAAAAATGCTCTAAATTACTGTTGATTAGAGAAATGCAAATTAAAATCACTCTGAGTTTTACTTCACACATATCATATTTTCTAATATGACTAAAAAAACCTGATAAATACTGGAGCTATGTGGCACAATAGGTACACTAATGTATTGTTTGTAGATTTGTGCATTAGTTCAAGCATTCTGGAAAACAATTTGGAGCTATGCCCAAAGGTAACACTCTTTGACACAGAAATATGACTAATAGGTCTGTATCCCAAAGAGGTTTTAAAAAGGAGAAATGGAATGTATGTACAAAACCATTTGTGTCAGCTTATTTTGTAGTGTCAAAGAACTGGAAATTTAAGGGATGCCCATCACTTGGAGAATAGCTGAACAAGTTGTGGTATATGATTGGGATGGAATACTATGATGCTATAAGAAATAATGATCAGAAAGGTTTCAGAAAAATCTGGAAATTAGATAAACTCATGTAAACTGAAGTAAATAGAATCAAGAAAACATTATTCACAGTAGTTATCAATATTGTAAGAATGATCAATTGTAAAACACTTAGCTACATTGATCAATACAATGATCCAAGAAAATTCCAAAAGACCCATGATGAAAAATGCTATCCATTTCCAGAAAGAGAACTGATAAAATCTGAGTACAGAATGAAGCCTACTTTTTCCACTCTTTTCTTTTGCTATTTTTTTTTTGCAACATGGATAAAATGAAACTACATTTTGCATGCTCTCATATACACAATTGATATCATATTGCTTACCTTCTGGATAGGTGGGGGAGGAGTGAGTGGGAAGGAAGAAAGGAAAGAAGGAAGGGATGAACAAAGGAAGGAAGGATTTTTTAAGTGCTTACTATATGTTAGGTGCTTTACAAATATCTCAGTTGATACAACAACAAATTATTTTCTCTATTTTGTAGTTGTAGAAATGTAATGGTCAGAGATTAAACAAATTGCCCATTTAGTAAATGTCTGAGGCTAGATTTGAATTCAGGTTTTCCTTTCTTCAGGCCTAGCCCTCTAGGTACTGTCTCACCTAGGTACCAGTTGCAGCAACTACTACCTTCTCTTCCAGAGTTTTCTACCTATCTTCAATCCATTTCTCTATATTTTCTCTTCTCAACTAGTGTGAAACCTCCTATAAATAAAATAAGCAAAATCTACATACATAGTAATCATACCTGACCCTGAGGAACTCTGTAATATTGTTAATTTCAGAGAGGACATTGCCATTCACAATAGAGTTTCTTTACTTGAGAGTTCTGTTTCTGTCCTTTTATGAATGTACTCACTACATATTTTGTTCTCCTGGTGCTGCTTACTTTGTTCTGCATTAATTCATAAAATCTTTCCATGTTTTTCTGCATCCTCAGTATTTCTTATGTTTTAAAAGCATTATATTGCATTCATATACAATAATTTATCCAACCATTCTCCAATCAATGGATAACCATTTTGTTTCTAGATTTGTCAGTACTCTAAATATGTCCCTATGAAAATGTTGCCATTTAATGGGATTTTTCTTTCTATTCTGGCATTCTTTGAAGTACAGGATCAGTTAAGAATTGTTTTTTGGAATGTCATCAATGAATGGTCATCTTATCTCTGTCTGAAAACTCCCTTTGAAAGGAAATCCATTTTTGAGGGCAACTATTCTACTTTTGGATATCTCTAATTGTTAACTTTTTATTTATAGCAGTCTCTGCCTCTTTGCAACTTTCATCCACATGGGATGCATTATTTACTTCCAATTATCCATGTAGGGATTTTTCTACCCACATAAATTAAAAGTACCAACAATGAAAGTTCATAAGTTGTAGTCCCTCCAGAAATGTGTAAGCTGCATGTATTTTTCTGCAGATTTCCCCTTGAATAGGAGAGCTTCTATTTTCATCCCTCTATCTGTACATAATCAGCCTGGGGAAATTCTACTATAATGCATGTGTCTTCCCTTTCAGAGTCTGGACTGTAGCTGAAGGACTTTACTGTTGATGTTTCTGGTTGATGTCTTTTTAAGAGTCCCTGATACAACTGGGCATGCAGCTGAATGTAGAATCTGGTCTAGATCCAATTTTCACATAACTTTAAATTTGAGAAGGAAATGGCTCAGCAATAGTTTGTGTTTTATTATATACCCAAGCTATCTGAAAAATTGCTGGATTCCTTCAACAGCTCCAACATGTGGCTCTATCCCCAGTAATTTCATGTAAACTGAGAGTTAATTATTACTTATTCATTGTTCCCAAAACAAACCTTCGCTCTGCTTGGATCTAAATTTAACAGAATGAGGCCAAGGAAGAGTAGCCAGAGCCCTTGCTTCAGCACAGGAAGATGAGCCTCCAAGACTATTCTATCTGTCAAGAGCGGGGATTATAATTAATCTGTCCAGTTGTTATGATTCAGGCCTTTGCCACTAGTGGTGCATGGAATTTAATAGTCAGATAAGAGAACCTAAATGTCCTTTCTGTGGGTGGATGGAAAGATTTGGCTTAGCTGCCACTCGTCTTTTGGACTATAACCACTTGAATTCTTTGGAAAATAGCTTACGCAGGCTGCAGCGCAGCAGATAAGAAACACTGCACAAGACATCTTTGAATGCTCCAGGGCTAATGTCTTTTTCAAAGTTCTACGACTTCATAGAGGAAACATGCTAGCATGGTATTATTAGACCCTTTATATGAATCAAGACACCTGGGTTCTATTCTCAAATATGTTCCCATACATCTTAACATTATAAAAGCACCTATTGATTAGAATGTTCTTATTGAACTTATTCTGAATCCTATTTTCTACACAAACATTTGAACATGGCTCCAGGAGCTAGAATCACAGTATATTTGTTTTGAAAGAAAGTTCATAGATCATTGAATTAGACCCATTTACACCTACTCAGTAACAAAACAAACTCAGTAATAGTGAAAAAAGTGAAGGGATTTGCCCAAGATTATAATTGTGAATTAGTACTTGGACCAGGACTATACTGCATATTTTCTGACTTCTAAACTGATTGTTGTACTGCACTGCACTATTGTAAGTCAACTTGATGTCAAAATCCCTTTTAGATTTTATCATGTGCTTCCTATGAACGTGTTATGTAAGGAAGTGGAGTAGATAAGCCGTGATATCCTATCATATATGAAAATTCATGACTATTATCTTTTTTTAATTAATTAAAAATTTTTATTTACAAAACATATGCATGGGTAATTTTTCAACATTGATCCTTGCCACAACCTTCTGTTCCAAATTTTCCCCTCCTTTCCCCTATCCCCTCCCCTAAATGACAGGTAGTCCAGTACATTAAATATGTTAAAATATATGTTAAATCCTATATATATACACCCATATTTATACAGTTAGCTTGCTGCACAAGAAGGAGGAAAAATAAAACTGTGAAAGAAAACAAAACAGCAAGCAAACAACAACAGAAAGAGTGAAAATGCTATGTTGTGGTCCACCCTCAGTTTCTACTGTTCTCTCTCCAGGTAAAGATAGCTATCTTCATAACTAAGCAAGTGGAACTGATCTGAATTATCTCATTTAAGAGAGCTACATCCATTAGAACTGATTGTCATATAATCTTCTTGTTGCCTTGTATAATAATCTCCTCGTGCTGCTCATTTCACTTAGCATCAGTTCATGTAACTCCTTCCAGGCCTCTCTGAAATCATCCTGCTGGTCATTTCTTACAAAACAATAATATTCCATAACATTCATATACCAAATTCATTCTCCAATTGATGGGCATCCATTCAGTTTCCAGTTTCTAGATACTACAAAAAGGGCTGCCACAAACATTTTTGCACATGTGGGTCCCTTTCCTTCTTTAAGATTTCTTTGGGATATAAGCCTGTAGAAACACTGCTGGATCAAAGGTTATGCACAGTTTGATAACTTTTTGAGCATAGTTCCAAATTGTTCTCCAGAATGATTGGATCATGACTATTATCTTATGACTAAACTCTTTTATAGACTATTGCTGCTGAAATAATACATGATCCATCCTCAAATCAAATGTTGATATATTGAACTTATAAGAAATAGGCAATTATCTTCCTGTGACCACCAAAAATGGTAATCTTTCACTAGAAATTGTTGAAAATATACTTTTGTGAATACAATTCTTTATAATAAAACATTAATTTTAATAATATGTGCTTTTTCTAATATATTAACCATAAAGTTATCCATAACATTTCAATACACAAAATAAAACTGACAACATGCAAAACATTTTTATTGCCCTTGAATTTTATGACCTTTTTGCTATATTTTCCATTTAAAACAAAATAAAATATTAATTTTAGGCAATGTTCACTTTTCAGACAAGTCAGACAATATTCAATTTATCCAATTCCACAAACACAGCACAGCAAATAAAATTCTGAAAATAAACATTTTTGGGAGGTGAAACAATTGGGGTTAAGTGACTTGCCTAGGGTCACTCAACTAGTAAATTTCAAGTATCTGAGGCTACATTTGAACTCAGATCCTCCTGACTTGAGGGCCACTGCACCACCTAGATGTTCCAAATGAAAACATTTGAAAATCTAAATCTTATCTTCCACTGTGCCTTGAGGATGTTAATACTATTTGTTATACTCCTGTATAACTTTGGTTTCCCTTTGAAAAGCAAGGAAAAGGTTTCTGGAGCTTGCTGTTGTCAGAGGATGTCATGAATACTGAGATCTTAAAGTCTAAATGACTTGCAGTACACTTTGATAGCACAATTGCAAAACCAAACTTTTCTTTGGAAAAAAGAAAGTATTCAATATATGGGAAGCTCTTTACTCTACTACACAGGGTAAACAAGAGAGAAGGATAATATCTACTCTACAAACATGCACATACCTGGTCTCTCATTTCTTCTCTACTGCACATAGTCATAAATGTGCACAGTTGCCAATGTAATAGTGAAAATGGGAATCCTAATAAAATCATGCAAGTGTTTGAAGTTGTAAAAGCTAAACATGCAGATTATTTTCAGTTTAAAAAATTATTCTTTTAGTTTTTTATTTGCAAAATACATGCATAGATAGTTTTCAACATTCACCCTCACAAAACCAGTGCTACAATTTTTTCTCCCTTCATTCCCCTAAGCCTTCCTTTAGACAATAAGCAATCCAATATATGCCAAACATGTACAATTCCTCTATACATGTTTCCACATTTATCATGTTGCACAAAAAATATCAAGTCAAAAAAGAAAAAAATGAGAAAGAAAACAAAAAGAAACTATGACAAAAAAGGAAAATACTATGTTGTGATGCACACTCAGTCCTCTTTGGGTGCAGATGGCTCTCTTCATCACAAGACCATTGAAACAGGCCTGAATTTTGAGCATAGTTCTCAATGCTCTTTGGGCATGGCTCTCCAGAATGGTTCGATCAGTTCATAATTCAACCAGCAATGTATTAGTTTTCCCACAGTGCCTTTAACTTTCATCACTTTCTTTTCTTGTCATTTTAGCCAATATGAGAGCTGTGTAGTGGTAGCTCAGTTGTCTTAATTTGCATTTCTCTGATCAATAGCTATTCAGAGCATTTTTATATGACTATAAATGGTTTTAATTTCTTTATCTGAAAATTATCTGTTCATATCTTTTGACTATTTGTCAATTGGAGAATAGCTTGTGTTCTTATATATCTGAGTCAATTCTCTGTATATTTTAGAAATGAGACCTTTGTCAGAACTCTTGGATATAAAATTTTCCCCCACTTTTCTGCTTCCCTTCTAATCTTGGTATAGGGTATTAGATATTGGTCAATACTTAATTTCTGCCATATTAGAAATTTGCCATATTAATTTTCAATTTTCCCAGCTATTTTTGTCAAATAGTGAGTTCTTATCCTAGAAGCTGGGGTCTTTGAGTTTGTCAAACACTAGATCACTATAGTCATTGATTATTTTGTCCTGTGAACCTAATTTATTCCTCTGATCAACTATTCTATTTCTTAGCCAATACCAAATGGTTTTGATGTCTGCTACTTTATAATATAGCTTTAGTTCCGGTATAGCTAGACCAGCTTCATTTGCATTTTTCGTTAATTCCTGGAAATTTTTGACCTTCTTTTCTTCCAGATGAACTTTGTTATTTTTCTAACTCAAATTCTTGGGATTTTGATTGGTATGTAGTACACTATATTAATAGATTATATAAATTATTATATAATAAATACATAATAATAAATAGATTAATTTAAATAGAATTGATGTTTTTTATTATATTAGCTCAACCTAGCCATGAGCACTTGATATTTTTCTAATTGTTTAGCTCTGACTATATTTGTGTGAAAAGTATTTTGTAGTTGTGTTCATATAGTTCCTGATTTTGTTTTGGCCAATAGATTACCAAATGTTAAGGGCCATGCCTAATTGTGAAGAGACAGTTCAGTTCTTCAAAAGCCCCGACAGCTGTGAATCATAACACCCCTGAAGGAAGTGCATCTCAGTCTTTACTGAAGCAGATGTTGCTTGTGGATTGGGAATGAAATAAATTCAAGGCAAGGGGAAGAGGAGAGAGGTCAGAGAGTACAACTGCTTCTCAGTCTCCTTGCATTATTATCATCCTCTCACATGAAGGTATCTGCGGGTCAGATTTAGATCCCTAGCAGCCACTAGCAGGTTGCTCCCATAACAACCAAATATTTTACATTATTTACAGGTATTTTAAATGGAATTTCTCTTTTTATCTTTTATGGCTGGACTTTATTGGTAACATAGAAATGCTGATGATTTATGTGAATTTATTTTGTATCCTGCAACTTTGGTAAAGTTGTAAGTTGTGTTTAGTGGTTTTTTAGTCAATTCTTTAGGATTCTCTAAATATACTCTCATATAATCTTCAGAGAGTGATATTTTATTTTTTCTCATTATCTATTTTAATTTCTTTAATATTTTCTTCTTTTATTGCTTAAGTTAACATTTCTAATATGATGTTGAAAAGTAAAGATGATAGTGGGCAACTTTGTTTTGCCCCGATCTTATGGAGAATGGTTTTATTTTGATCCCCATTACATTATTATTCTGATAGTTTTAAACAGATAATACTGATAATTTTAAGAAAATATCCATTTATTCCTATGCTCTCTTGTGTTTTTAAGAATGGATGTTGGATTTTGTCAAATGCTTTTTCTGCAACTATTGAAATAATGATATTATTTCTGTTAGATTGATTATTGATATAGCCAATTGTGAGAATAGTTCTCCTAATATTGAACCAGCCTGCATTCCTGGTATAAATTCTACTTGGTTATAGCATATTATCTTAGGGATAACTTGTTGTGATCTCTTTGCTAATATTTTATTTAATATTTTTGCATCAATATGCATTAGGGAAATTGATCTATAATTTTCTTTCTATGTTTTGACCTTATGTGGTTTAAATATCAGCATCATATATGTGTTATGAAAGGAATATTGTAGGACTACTTCTTTATGTATTTTTCAAAATACTTTGCATAGTATTGAAATTAATTTTTCTTTAAAAGTTTGGTAGTATTAATATATGAATCCCTCTGACCCTGATGTTTTTTTTCTTAGGGAGTTGATTACTAGCTTGTTCAATTTCTTTTTCTAAAATGGGATTTATTTCCTCCTCTGTTAATGTGGGCAATCTATATTTTTGTAAGGATTCATCCACTTTACTTAGATTATAAGATCCCCAACAAAATCCAACAGCAAGAGATACAAAGAGAAATTCTATTTAAAATAACTGTTGATAGTATAAAATATTTGACAATCTATCTGCCAAAAGAAAGTCAGAAAGTATATGAGCAAAACTATAAAACACTTTACACATAATAAATAAACAGTTGGAAAGCTATTAAGTGCCCTTGGATAGGTCTAGCGAATATCATAAAGATGACAATAATATCTAAACTAATCTTTTTATTTAGTGTTATACCAATCAGACTCCCAAGAAACTATTTTAATGACCTAGAAAAAATAAAAACAAAATTCATATGGAAGAACAAAAGGTCAAGAATTTTAAGAGAATTAATAAAAAGAATCAAATGAAGATGACCTATCTGTACCTGATCTAAAACTATATTTCAAAGCAATGGGTCACCAAAACCTTCTGGTATTGGCTAAGAAATAGACTAGTTGATCAGTGAAATAGGTTCACAGGACAAAAATAGTCAATAACTATAGCAATCTAATGTTGGACAAACCCAAAGATCCCAATTTTGGGATAAGAATTCACTATTTGACAAAAACTGCTGGGAAAACTGGAAATTAGTATGGCAGAAACTAGGCATGGACCAACACTTAACACCCTACACGAAGATAAGATCAAAATGGATTCATGATTCATAAAGAATGAGATTATAAATAAATTAGAAGGACATGGGATAGTTTATTTCTCAGACTTGTGGAAGAGGAAGGAATTTGTGACCAAAGGAAAACTAGAGATCATTATTGATCACAAAATATAAAATTTTGATTATATCAAATTGAAAAGCTTTGTACAAACAAAACTAAGTCAGATAAGATTAGAAGAGAAGCGATAAAGTGGGAAAACACTTTTACATTTAAAGGTTCTGACATTTCCAAAATATATAGAGAATTGACTCTAATTTATAAGAAATCAAGCCATTCTCCAATTGATAAATAGTCAAAGGATATGAACAGACAATTTTCAGATGATGAAATTGAAACTATTTTTAACTCATATGAAAGGGTGTTCCAAATCACTATAGATCAGAGAAATGCAAATAAGACAATTCTGAGATACCACTACACATTTGTCAGATTGGCTAAGATGACAGGAAAAGATAATGACAAATGTTGGAAAGGATGCAGAAAAACTGGGACACTGATGCATTGTTGGTGGAGTTGTAAATGAATCCAACCATTCTGGAGAGCAATTTGGAACTATACTCAAAAAGTTATCAAACTGTGCATACCCTTTAGTCCAGCAGTATTACTACTAGGCTTATATCCCAAAGAGATATTAAAGAAGGGAAAGGGACCTGTATCTTCAAAAATGTTTGTGGCAGCCCTGTTTGTAATGGCTAGAAACTGGAAAATGAATGGATGCCCATCAATTGGAGAATGGCTGGGTAAAAATTGTGGTATTTGAATGTTATGGAATATTATTGTTTTGTAAGAAATGACCAGCAGGATGAATACAGAGAGGCTTGGAGAGACTTACATGAACTGATGCTAAATGAAATGAGCAGAACCAGGAGATTATTATACACTTCAACAATAATGCTATATGAGGATCAATTCTGATGGAAGTGGATATCTTCGGCAATGAGAAGATCCCTATTCAGTTCCATTTGATCAATGATGAAGAGAACCAGCTACACCTAGAGAAAGAACACTGAGAAATGAATGTGGACTGCTTGCATTTTTGTTTTTCTTCTCAGGTTATTTTTTACCTTTCTGAATCCAATTTTTCTTGTGCAACAAGAAAATTGTACAAATATGTACATACATATTATATTTAAGAATGTTTAACATGTATAAGACTGCCTGTCATCTAGGGGAAGGGGTGGAGGGAAGGAAGGGAAACCATTTCACCAAATCTATTTTTAAGGAGTTTTCTTCTGTATGTCTCCTACAAAATTCTCATTTCCTTTCCCCATTTTTCTTCCCAGTCTCTTTTAAGATCCTTTTTGAGTCCTTCCAAAAGAGTCATTTTGAATTGAAGACCAACTTATATCACCCTTTGAGCCTTCATATGGGAATGTTTTGCCTTTAGTGTCCTCAGGATTTTAGGTCTGTTCTTCCCTGTCTCTATAAGAGCTATTTATGATTGGAGGTTTTTTTTTTTTTTTTGCTTAGTTTTAAAGGTTGAAATCTGTTCTTATTGCAAAGACTAGATTGTCCCAAGCTTTCTCTATAAGCAACAGTGACTTCATACTGCCCTGGGGCGGTGCTACTGGCTTCCTTCATGTGCTGGGTGGAGGTGGCCAAGTCCTATATTATTCTGGGGTTCAGGGACTTACTGTTTACCTTCTGTAGTTATGTTGGAAGTCTCACAGTTAGTCTGCTGATCCACTGGCTTCTGAAGCAGTACAGAGTAGCCAATGCTGCTATATTTTGGTTTAGAGCTTCCCAATATATTCCCCGGGCACTTGGAGGCCTCTCCACCCTGGGTCCCACTGCCTGATAGACCTTTCTTGAAGTTCTTCCAAAATATTTTCTGCTGAAAATTTGTCATACTCCAAATGTTTGTGGGTTTTGTCACTCAAAACTCCATTTAGAGCTTTGATCTGCATTTTTTTTTTATCTGAGGGAAGTCAGGAAGACCTCCGATAAAGACTTATCTACTCTCTGCCATCTTATCTCTGCCCCCAAACATGCAGATATTGATGATTAATTGTATTTAAGGTTCAATACTCTTTTCTTCTAGAACTCATCTTGCCTTCTGTCCATGCCATAAGATCCAGAAGGGTAGAAAGGAGAAGATTATTATACTAAATATTTTAGAACTGAAAGCTTAGTTCTGTGGTTCTTTTAGGTGGAACTAATTTTCCTTAAATATGTTTTCCTCTTAAAGAAAAATCATACATTATGCTTTTGTCAAGTTTTAGCTGAGACTTTGTTACTTGTTTTGACAGATATTAAAAATGCTACAACTCATATGGCTTTCATTTTTATAGCCACCTAAGTTTTCAATAAAGTTGTGCTATACATAACACAGGTATTTATCATCATCATCATCATCATCATTATCATCATTCTCATCATTGTCAGTATCACTCCCCTTACCCATTTTGTGTATAAAGAACTATAGATCAGGAGAGGTGAAGTGACTTTTTTGTGTTAATTCATCTACCAATAACCAAGCTCATCTTCTGATACAGAGTCTTAAGAACCTATATTTTTAAATTACTTCTATTCTTTAAATAAAACTTTAGAGAATGATGTAAAAAAAAAAATTAAGGGGAGGAATCCGGGGAAATGGTGGAGCAGGTTTTCCCCACAAATAGAACAAATTTGTCTCAGGGTAAACATAGACTAGTGAAAAATGAAGAAGACTTGAGGCAGAACTCTGCTCCTCCTGGTACAACCTGAGAAAATCTGAAGAAAGACCCAGACCGGGGAAAAACCTATTTGAATTACAATTACCTCTGGGCTAGCTCCAGAGAAATATTATATGGAAATACTTCCAGCTATCTGGGTGTGGCTGGAGCCTCAGCAGGAATCATAGAGACTTTTATCTCCTGGATTATTTGTAGAGTCAGGGTCTGAGTCTGGGAAGACTGAGTGAGCCTTTGCTTATTGGGAACATCAGGCCCAGGTGTGCTGCAGAGACATGGCCTTCTGTGTAGGAATTAGCACCTGGTAAGTGCAGAGATAGTGGAGCAGGGACATTTCTGGCTGTGGGTACTTGCAGAAAAGTAGAATTCTTGGTTTAGAGTTCCTAGTCAGAGTGGAGAGCTGAAGGGAAGCTTGAGGCACCCTGCCCCTATCTCATAATTAAATGTGCTTACAGTAATACCTTTTAATTAAAAAAAAAACTGAAATTGTCAAAAAAAAAAAAAAAAAGAAAGAATCCCACCATTGAAACATATTACAGGAACAAGAAAGACCAAGGTTCATCTTCAGATGAGGACACTTGAGTAAATAAAGCTTCTACCCCCCAAAATAATGTAAAATGATTCACTGCCTAGAGAGAATTTATAGAAAAAACTCAACAAAATTTAAAAATCAAATGAGAGACAATGAGGAAAAATTTAAAAAAATTAATAACCACCCAAGAAAAACAAGCTTAAAAGAAACAAACAAACAAAAAATATGTTAACCAAGTAGAAAAGGAGGTGCAGAATCTCAATGATAAAAATAATTCTTTGAAATTTAGAATTGGACAAGAGGAAGCCAGTGAAGCTATATGAGATCAAGAAATAACAAAACAGATTATAAAGAATGAGAAAATAGAACAAAATGTGAACCATCCAAAAAGAAAATGACAGATTTGGAAAATGGATCAAGAAAAAAAAACAACATAAGAATAATTGGATTGCCAGAAAGTTGTAATCAAAAAGAGAACTTTGACACAATAATTCAAGAAATAATCTAAGAAAATTATCCTGGACTGATAGAACATGAGGGGAAAATAGAAATAGAAAAAAATCACCAATTACTACCGAAAAGAGATTCTTTGTGGAAAACACACAGGAATATTATTGCCAAATTTTGAAAACCCCCCAGATCAAAAAGAAAATTTGCAAGAAACAAGGAAAAAGACAGTTCAAATATACTGGAGCTACAAATAGAATTGTAAAAGTCTTAGAAGCTACAATAAAGACCTCACCTTCTGAAATCATATTTATCAACAATCAAAAGAACTAAGCCTGCAGCCAAAAATATCATCTCCAGCAAAATTATCTATAATTTTGAATGAAAATAAGATGGACATTTAATGGACTTGCAGATTTTCAGGACTTTCTATCAACCAAACCCAAATTTAATTAAATTTTTTTTATATTGACAAATTTTTAATTGTCAATAAAGGGCTGCCTAAGGAGGTTGTGAGTTCCCTGTATTTGGAGGTTTTCAACAACAAACTTGAAAAATTTTTCAGGGAGGCTATAGAGGGGATTCTGGATTTAATTATCTGCAAAAGAACTTGTTACTGGGGGAGGGGATTAACTAATCTATAATTTGTGATAGTGAAGAAGAAGATACAAGTATGGTCTGACATGTATCTAAGATTTCATAGGACTAAATTTAAATTTATGTTGTCTAATTTCAACGGAGCCCTCACTGTAAAAAGGCAACTATTCTATGCATCCCTATTTAATAGTCTATCTTGTTCTCCACAAAGGCTGTCACAAATTTTCATCTCCTCAAGCCTCCAGCTATAATTTCTCCCTATTCTCTCTCTCTCTCTCTCTCTCTCTCTCTCTCTCTCTCTCTCTCTCTCTCTCTCTCTCTCTCTCTCTTTTGAATTTCCTTTTTTTAAAAAAAAATGTAACTTTTTATTGATAGAACCCATGCCTGGGTAATTTTTTTTACAACATTATCCCTTGCACTCACTTCTGTTCCGACTTTTCCCCTCCCTCCCTCTATCCCCTCCCCCAGATGACAAGCAGTCCTATACAATATATGTGTGCAGAACCGAACAATTCTCTTGTTGAACAGGAAGAATTGGATTCAGAAGGTAAAAATAACCTGGGAAGAAAAACAAAAATGCAAGTAGTCCACATTCATTTCCCGGTGTTCCTTCTCTGGGTGTAGCTGCTTCTGTCCATCATTGATCATTTGGAACTGAATTGGATCTTCTCATTGTTGAAGATATCCACTTCCATCAGAATATTTCCTCATATAGTATTGCTGTTGAAGTGTATAATGATCTCCTGGTTCTGCTCATTTCACTCAGTATCAGTTCATGTAAGTCTCTCCAAGCCTCTCTCTGTTCATTCTGCTGGTCATTTCTTACAGAACAATAATATTCTGGAACATTCATATACTCCAATTTACCCAACCATTTTTTAGTTGATAGGCATCCATTCGTTTTCCAATTTCTAGCCGCTAGAAACAGGACTGCCACAAATATTTTGGCACATACAGGTCCCTTTCACTTCTTTAGTATCTCTTTGGGGTATAAGCCGAGTAGTAGCACTGCTGGATCAAATGGTGTGCACAGTTTGATAACTTTCTGGGCATAATTCCAAATTGCTCTCCAGAATGGTTGGATTCATTCACAACTCCACAACAATGAATCAATGTCCCAGTTTCCTGAATTTCCCCTCCAACATTCATCATTATTTTTTCCTGTCATCTTAGCCAATCCGACAAGTGTGTAGTGGTATCTCAGAGTTGTCTTAATTCACATTTCTCTGATCAATAGTGATTTGGAACACTCTTTCATATGAGTGGAAATAGTTTCAATTTCATCATCTGAAAATTGTCTGTTCATATCCTTTGACCATTTATCAATTGGAGAATGGCTTGATTTCTTATAAATTAGAGTCAATTCTCTATACATTTTGGAAATGAGGCCTTTCTCAGAACCTTTAACTATGAAAATGTTTTCCCAGTTTGCTGCTTCCCTTCTAATCTTATCTGAATTACTTTTGTTTGTACAAAGGTTTTTAATTTCATATAATAAAATTTTCTATTTTGTGATCAATAATGATGTCTAGTTCATCTTTGGTCACAAAATTCTACCTCCTCCACAAGTCTGAGAGGTAAACTATGCTATGTTCCTCTAATTTATATATAATCTCATTCTTTATGCCTAAATCATGGAGCCATTTTGATTTTATCTTGGTATATGGTGTTAAGTGTGGGTCCATGCCTAATTTCTACCATGCTAATTTCCAGTTTTCCCAGCAGTTTTTGTCAAATAATGAATTCTTATCCCAAAAGTTAGGATCTTTGGGTTTGTCAAACACTAGATTGCTATAGTTGACTATTTTGTCTTGTGAACCTAACCTATTCCACTGATCAACTTATCTATTTCTTAGCCAATACAAAATAGTTTTGGTGACTGTTGCTTTATAATATAGCTTTAGATCAGGTACAGCTAGGACACCTTCATTTGATTTTTTTTCTCATTAATTCCCTTGAGATTCTCAACCTTTTGTTCTTCCATGTGAATTTTGTTGTTATTTTTTCTAGATCATTAAAATATTTTCTCAGGAGTCTGATTGATATAGCACTAAATAGATTAGTTTAGAGAGTATTGTCATTATTATATTCACTCAGCCTATCCAAGAGCACTTAATATTTTTCCAATTATTTAAATCTGACTTTATTTGTGTGGAAAGTTTTTTTGTAATTTTGTTCATATAATTCCTGACTTTCCTTTGGTAAATAGATTCCCAAATATTTTATGCTATTGACAGTTATTTTGAATGGAATTTCTCTGTATCTCTTGCTGTTGGATTTTGTTGGTGATGTAAAAAATGCTGAGGATTTATGTGGATTTATTTTGTATCCTGCAACTTTGCTAAAGTTATGAATTATTTCTAATAGGTTTTTAGTAGAATCTCTGGGGTTCTCTAAGTATACCATCATATCATCTGCAAAGAGTGATAGTTTGGTTTCCTCTTTACCTACTCTAATTCCTTTAATCTCTTTCTTGACTCTTATTGCTGAGGCTAGTGTTTCTAATACAATATTGAATAATAATGGTGATAGTGAGCAACCTTGTTTCACTTCTGATCTTACTGGGAAAGGTTCCAGTTTTTCCCCATTGCATATGATGCTTACTGACAGTTTTAAATATATGCTCCTCACTATTTTAAGGAAAAATCCATTTATTCCTGTCCCCTCAAGTGTTTTTATTAGGACTGGATGTTGGATATTATCAAATGCTTTTTCTGCATCTATTGAGATGATCATATGGTTTTCGTTAATTTGGTTATTGATATGGCCAATTATATTGATAGTTTTCCTAATATTAAACCAGCCCTGCATTCCTGATATAAATCCTACTTGGTCATAGTGTATTATCTTGGGGATGATTTTCTGTAATCTTTTTGCTAATATTTTATTTAAGATTTTAGCATCAATATTCATTAGGGAGATTGGTCTATAATTTTCTTTTTCTGTTTTCAACCTACCTGGTTTAGGTATCAGTACCATGTCTGTGTCATAAAAGGAATTTGGTAGGACTCCTTCAATCCTTATTTTTTCAAATAGTTTATATAGCATTGGAGTTAATTGTTCTTTAAATGTTTGGTAGAATTCACATGTAAATCCATCTGGTCCTGGGGATTTTTTCTTAGGGAGTTGGTTAATAGCTTGTTCTATTTCTTTTTTCTAAAATGGGGCTGTTTAGTCTATTTACTTCTTCCTCTATTAATCTGGGCAAGCTATATTTTTGAAGGTATTCATCCATTTCATTTAAGTTGTCGGATTTATTGGCATAAAGTTGGGCAAAGTAAACTCCCAATTATTACTCTAATTTCCTCTTCATTCGTGGCGAGTTCTCCCTTTTCATTTTTAAGACTAACAATTTGATTTTCCCCTTTCCTTTTTTAAATCAGATTTACTAAGGATTTTTCTATTTTGTTGGTTTTTTCATAGAACCAACTCTTAGCTTAATTAATTAATTCAATAGTTATTTTACTTTCAATTTTATTGATCTCTCTATTTATTTTTAGAATTTCAAGTTTAGTGTTTGACTAGGAGTTTTTAATTTGTTCCTTTTCTAGCATTTTTAGTTGCAAGCCCAATTCATTGACCTTCTCTTTCTCTATTTTATGCAAGTAGGCCTCTAGAGATATGAAATTTCCCCTTATTACCACTTTGGCTACATCCCACACTTTTTGGTATGATGTCTCATTATTGTCATTTTCTTGGGTGAAGTTATTAATTATGTCTATAATGTCTATGATTTGCTGTTTCACCCAATCATTCCAATTATTTTTTGGTTTGTTTTCCCCTGGCTTTTTATTGAATATAATTTTCATTGCATCGTGGTCTGAAAAGGATGAACTTACTATTTCTACCTTACTGCATTTGAGTTTGAGGTTTTTATTGACCATATATTAGGGTCAATTTTTGTATAGATTCCATGAACTTCTGAGAAGAAAGTATACTCCTTTCTGCCTCCATTTAGTTTTCTCCAGAGAGCTATCATATTTAACTTTTCTAGTATTCTATTTTCCTCTTTGACTTCTTTCTTATTTATTTTGTAGTTTGATTTATCTAATTCTGTAGAGTGCAAGGTTGAGATCTCCCACTATTATCGTTTTGCTGTCTATTCCTTCTTGCAGCTCTCTTAATTTTTCTTTTAAGAATTTAGATGCTACGATGTAATGGGCTGAGGCTTGAGTTGATGCACTGAGGTCCCAAGCACATGAGGCTAAATAGTAATTGGACCATAATCTATTAATATATAAGCTTGGAGAAAAAATGGCCCCCACCCACTCTTTGTGCAAATCCTGATGTGTTGTATAGGAAATGACGATTTTGGTGGGTGGAGGCAGGGGAGTGGAAAAGGAAGGGGAAGGAGAGACTTTTGGGATTGCATTGCCACAGTTAGCTCAGCTCACATCTCTCTCTGTTAGCTGATTTCCTGTTTGATTCTCTTCTTGTTTTTGCTTTTTTTCCTTTCGACAACTTTTCTCCTCTAACGCGATCATTACACTACACCACTTGGTGCATATATGTTTAATATTGATATTGCTTCATTATCTATGCTACCCTTTAGCAAGATATAGTTCCCTTCCTTATCTCTTTTAATTAGATCAATTTTTGCTTTTGCTTGATCTGAGATCAAGATGGCTACCCCTGCTTTTTTGACTTCACCTGAATCATAGTAGATTCTGCTCCAACCTTTTACCTTTACTCTGTATGTATCTCCCTGCTTCAGGTGTGTTTCCTGTAAGCAACATATTGTAGCATTCTAGCTTTTAATCCATTCTGCTAACTGCTTCCTCTTTATGGGGATTTTACCCCATTCATATTTATGCTTAAAATTACTATTCTGTATTATTTGCCATCTTGTTAACCTCTGTTTATGCTTTTCTCCCTTCACCCTTATTCCCTTCCCCAGTATTAAACTTGTGAGCACCTCTTGCTTCTCACAGCCCTCCTTTTTTAATATCCCTCCTTCCACCTTAGAGTTCCTCTTCCTATCTTACTCCTTTTCCTCAATTTCTGTATTCCCTTCCATTTAGCTTATTCCTTCCCTTTTCACTTTTCCCTTCCCACTTTTCAATCAGGTGGGAGAAGTTTCACCATAAATCTAATATGTCTAAAATTTTTCTCTTTAAGTCAATTCTGATGGCAGTAATTCTGCCACACTATATTCATCCCCTTCCATTCTTTCTTTCAGATATAATAAGTTTCCTTTGCCTCTTCATGAGATGTAGTACACCCACTTTACTCTTTTTCTGGTACAATTTCCTTTTTACCTCTAGTTTCTAGAACAAAGTATACCTGTATTCTTTATATATCTTTATAGCAGAAATATAGTTCCCAAGATTTCCCTTAACATTTTTAAGGTTTCTCTTGAGTTCTATATTTGTAGATCAAACTTTTGTTAAGTTCTGGTTTTTTTCATCAAAAATACGTGAAATTTGCTTATTTCATTGAATGTCCATCTTCTTCCCTGGAAAAAGATGCTCATTTTGGCTGGTTAAGTTATTTTTGGTTGCCAAGTTCCTTAGCCTTTCGGAATACCATATTCCAGGCCCTTCGATCCTTTAATGTGAATGCTACTCGATCCTGGGTAATCCTTATTGTGGCTCCTCTATATTTGAATTGATTTTTTCTAGCTGCTTGCAGTATTTTTTCCTTTGTCTGATAGTTCTGGCATTTGACCACTATATTTCTTGGTGTTTTGATTTTAGGATCCCTTTCAGTAGGTGATCGATAAATTCTTTCAATGTCTATTTTACCCTCTGTTTCTATGACTTCTGAGCAGTTCTCTTTGATATTTTCCTGGAAAATAGTGTCCAGGCTCTTTTTTTCATCATATTTTCAGGGAGTTCAATTATTCTCATATTGTCTCTCCTAGATCTATTTTCCAGGTCTGTTGTTTTCCCAAGAAGGTATTTGACAATTTTTTCCATTGTTTCATTTTTTTGGTTTTGCTTGACAGATTCTTGGTATCTCCTGAAGTCATTCAGTTCCATTTGTTTGATTCTGATTTTCAATGAAGTATTTTCTTCACTCACTTTTTTATATCTTTTTCTAATTGTCCAATTGCATTTTTAAGTGTGTTGTTTTGTTCTATGGAATTTTTTTCCATTTTGCCAATTTTATTTTTTAGAGAGCTATTTTCTTTTTCCAGTTCACTAATTCTATTTTTCAAGGATTTGATTTCTTTATCCACTCATTTTAAATGAGTGAGATGACTTCTCTAGACTCTCTTGCCAATCCTCCCTTTCCTTTTCCCATTTTTATTCTAGCTCTCTTGTGAGAGCCTTTTTAATTTCTTCTATGAGAGTCATCTGTGTTGAGGACCCGATGATATCCTCCTTTGGGGATTCATCTGGAGACAAGACTGTTTTTAGTTTCCTCAGGGTTTAAAGTCTGCTCTCTATCCATATAGAAGCTATCAATGGTTAAGGTCTGTTTAAATTTTTTACTCATTTTGTCAGAAAAGAATCAAAGAAGACAAACTAGCAAAACAAACAAACAAACAAATGGAATCTGGTTTTTTTGAGGGGGGAGGGGGTTGGGTGGTGTTACCAAGCTTCCTCTACAGCCTGCAGGGGGAGGGGGGCAGTAGAAAAGCACTAGGAGGATAGCAATGGCTGTGCTGCGCCTGCGCTCTGAGACTCTGAGAGCGTACTGAGACACTATGGAAGGGGTGGCCAGGTCCTGAGAGACCCCAGCTGTTTGGGATTGTATTCTTCGCCCCCTGTGTTTTTAGCTTCTCTGCTTGTCTACTGGCTTGCTACCAGGGCAAAGTATTCAATATTGTAGTAAAGCTCTCCCCACAGAGATGGCTTAGATCACACCCCACCCCTCTCTGGTCTGCTCAGCTGTGAGCTGCCTGCTGCGCTCTCACTGCTACTGCCTGCCCTCAGCCTGCACCAGATCTAAAACCATTCCCACCCTTGAGCAAAAACAGACCTTTCCTGGTGAATTTCAAGGATGTCTTCTCTTGATAAGTATTTATGTTTTTTTTTTTTTCAGTCAAGCATTAATTCAGAGGCTTATCATGAAATGAATTCTGAGAGAAAATGCGGAGCTTACGCAGATGTGTGCTTCCTCTCCACCATCTTGGCCGGAAGTCTCCCAATTTAATTAAATTAATATAATCAATGATATTATTAACTATTAAGTAGAACAAATTTGCCTCAGATTGAACACAGACTGGTGAAATTATAATTAATTAATAATAAATAAAATTAAATTTAGTATTTAAATTAAATTTAGATGGAAATTTTAGCATATAAGAATCCATGTGAAAGTTCAATTTTAAGGAACTTAACATTGATAAACTGTTTAAACATGGACAAATTATTAATGTTTTTTGACATGGGGAAATGTGTACTATATGTTTAAGATTCACTTCAATGGGGGCAACTAGATGATGCAGTGGATAGAGCATCAGCCCTGAAGTCAGGAGGACCTGAGTTCAAATCTGGCCTCAGACACTTAACACTTCCTAAGTGTGTGATCCTGGGCAAGTCACTTAACCCCAATTGCTTCAGAAAAAAAAAAAAAAAAAGATTCACTTTAACAATAGGGCAGCTCAAAAGAAAGATTGGCAGGATCAAGGTAAAAATAAAATAATAATCATGTTATACAAATGAGGTGCAGAGATAGCAACACTATATATATATATATATATATATATATATATATATATATATATATATATATATATATCATATATATGAAGGTATAGTACCCTTCAGAATCTATAAAGAAGTTAGGGGGGGGCGAGTGAAATAAGGGGGGGAGTGATGGGCAGATGGGAAAGTAAAGGGTGTGTGGAGAGAAGACAAGGAAGGGATCCTTGGGTGAGGGAAGGTTAAGTAATAGTAAGGCAAGTTATGGAGTAGAATTTAATTAAAGAGACATCAGGAATAGGAAAGACGTCCATGTATGTGTGGTGTCTGTGTGTGTGATATGTATGTATATGTCTTAATAATATATCTTTAAATAATTTTAAAATTATAAAAAAAACAAAAATCATAAAATAAAAAATGAAAAAAGAAAGAAAAAAAATTTGAGTCTATATATAGTCTTTCCTTCTTTCCTTTCTTCTTCACTTTCTTCCTTCTTTTACATTTATTTTTTAAGTCCTACTCTCCTTCATTTTACTTCTATGCAAGGCAGAGTACTAGGTTCTGTGAGGAAAATAATGATGTATAAAGCAAAGTCCTTCCCTTTGAGAAGCTTACAATCTATTAGCAGGTATATGACACATGCACAAATGACTACAATATAAAATAGAATATTACACACACACACACACACACACACACACACACACACACACACACACTCACACACAATTAGGGCCATAAGAGTGATTTTTTAAAAGAATGTTATAGAAATCCTAAGGAAAGAAAGATGGTCTCTTGCAGGATCAGGCCACACCTTTGAGCAGATACCATGACTGGTCTCTTGTCTTATTCCTTGTGAGCAAGTTTATATTTTGTAACCTTTCAAACATTTTCTTAGCCTTGTCTCCTTATGCCTGAGTCCTTGTTTATTACCCAAGTGTGATTATTTCTTTGGGACTGGGACTGTGTACTTGTTATTCTTAGTCTTCCTCTAAACTGAATTTTATTCCTAATATATAGTCACAAAGATTAGATCCTTGCTTCCAATACCCACATATCTATCTGTATTAATCTGCATTGATTAATTCCAAATCCTAAGGGTGTTTTCCAGCTACCTGCTGAGACAATCACCTCTCTACTGCTAGAAATCCATCAGATTGTTTGCTTGAGTGAAATTAAGTTTAGTGCCTTATCCTTGCATCTCTCCTTGGTGTTTCTAACTAGCTAGTTTCTAGGTACTGGCTATACTCTTTGTGGTCCATCCTACTGCTGACTGAACTCCAGTTATGACACTGTGTTCATTTCTTCCCATAAATCCAATATGTAATTAAAGCCTGATGATTTTTCCATTTTTATTAATTCTCAGATTTATCCTGTTCTCTTAATTCACATTTCCAAAGATATATTCCAAATCATTATTGTTTCACTTTTGGACCAACTGACACTCCTAATTCTAGCATTTTCTCTCTTCTACCCATTTCAATTTCATGATAAGAATAATCATTTTAAAATACAACTTAGACTTTGGTGATTTTTACCTTTCCTAGTCAAGCTTTATTACCCAAGAATCACTTATAAAATCATAGAACTTTAGATATAAGATCATAGAACACATACACACACATACATATATGTACTATATACACTATCTCATACTTATGTACATATGTACATAAGTACATATATACACAATCTCATACTTATAAACTAGTATTCCATGTACTTGCTTTCCAAATATACTGGCAGAATTTGAAGCCACACTCTAAAGCAATTAGAACTATTTTGAAGTGTATACTCTGGATCAGAAACCAAAGTAAGGCATCTTCTACAATTGTCCATCTCTTTTATTTTTCTGAAAAGAAAAAACAGCACAGCTTACCATTACAGATGATAAGCAAAATACTCAAATTATTTAAGCAATCCTATCCTAAATTTAAGGGGTTTTATCCAAGGGATTCCTAGCCTCAATCATTTCCTTCTTTAACAGAACAACACAGTTTTCTTCCAGATTCAGAATTTTTACTAGTCCTTGAAAATCCTTCTGCTAATACTTATGTAAACTCATTTACATGCTTAAAATGCATTCTGTCTTCATGGAGCTCTATAATTTAAAAGTATCATTGAAGAACAGTTCTTTTTGTAAGAATCATCTCCAACTGAGCCAGATATGAGGCCAAATACCCTACCAGAGAGGAGTAATTGCTACACAAACCCCACTTCTAAAACTCTTCTCCTTTCATCCCTCATTGGGTTCCAGCAATGGTTTTAATCAAAGCTGTCCTAGGGAACAAATACAGGTTGCACAATGGTCTCTACAGCCTGCTGTTTCCTTTTCCACTACATCTAAAAGCTTCCACTTACTTGTCTTAAGAATGTACTGGTGCCTGAACAGTAGGGTATGCAATACAACTTTGAAAATTCATTTTACTTAGTTTATATACATTTTTAAAAGCTTTATGAAATTCGTGGAAATTACATTTCTGAGATGTATGGAGGAAGTACATTTGGTGACCAACTATATCAAATGATACAATCATTTCTGTAAATCTCTTTTTTCACATGGAGTTTGTGAATTCAAAATTTCCTTGACCAGATATTTATGACTCATCCATGTCTGCTTACCCCTATATTTTATTTATTAAAAATTCTCTTTTAGTATCACAAGGCATTTCACATAAAAAAAAACCTATGTAAAAGTATTTCTATAAAATGTCTCTTCATCCAACTCTACATATTCTAAAATTCTCTTTTAAAGAAGCATAATGAGCCTTCATTAAAGAAATCATTGTAATTTATCACATATCTGACTGTTGGTTGATTCCCTTCTACCTTTGTCATTATGTCCCATATGATGGGGACCATGTTATTTGCAGACCATTCCTCTCGATTCCTGAGAACTGGTCAGTCATATGTTTTAAACTGATGTGGTTGCTATCCAATGTACTGATACTTATTGACTAGGAAATTGACTAGGAAAAACTGAAAGCTCCATAATCCAAGTTCCTATTGCCTCTTACTTGCCATGTGATCCTAGGTCATTTCATCTTTCTCAGCCTGAGTTTGCTCATCTGTAAAATTGGGGTGGGGTGGAATGGATGATTTCCCAGAGCAGTTAATGCTAACATTATGTAATTTCCTGGAATAATGACTACACCAGTGTGATGTCGTTTAAAGAGTATTTAGGGTCTGAAAACTTGAATTTGAAGTCTAGCTATTATGATGATTATCTGCAAGATCATGGAAATTCAGTTAACAACTTTGAACCTTAGACTCTAATCTGTAAAATGGAAATGATATTTGTTCTATCTACCCATCAAGATTTTCATAATGAAAAGACCTTTAAAATACCTAAAATTACATAGAAATGTTTGTTATATTTAATCTATTCATATTATATCATTTACAGTAAATCAGTCCTTCACTTTCAAAATAATGTAAGTCTGAATTTTCCAATGAGAATGATTTTATCTAAAGAAGTGGGGAGGGATTGAGAGAGATTTTTTTCCTTCTTCCCATGAAAACTCTCCTGGTAAAAGTATGTGTTCACTAAGCTATTCCCTTCTGTGTGCCAGAGAATCAGAATGACTTTGTAATCAAAGTCATATAGACAGCACCTGCTTCTTCAAAATAAGTAGAGGAAAGAGCCTCAGAAGAAATGGAGTGCACAATGTGTATTAAATTGTCTGTTTTATAAATAGAATAAAATATTTTTATAGCTGAAATATACTTTGCTGATTCCTTTATCCAAACCAGTCATTTTAAAGATATTGAAGAGACTGTAACCCAAAGAGTGAAAAAGAAAGTTGAAATTAGAACATTATATAATTTCAACACTGGAAGTGACCTTTGTAACTCAAATGCTTCTAATAAGAATCCTCTCCACCATACTCCTGACCAGTACTCATCCTATACTTCTAGTGATGGGAAACTCACTACTTCTGGGTGCAGGCTATTTTATTTTGGTGCAGCTCTATTTTTAGTATGCTTTTCCTTATATAAAGCAAAGTTCTGTTGCTCTGCCTTCTACATGTGCTTCTTTTCTTTTAAATGTTCCATTTTTGTTAAGGAAGCAAATAATCTTCCAAACACTGAGGTTCAAAATCTTAGTGTCATCTTTGAATTTTCTTTTCCTCAAGCCTAACTTGCAGTCATTCTTTAAGTGTTATTGATTCAACCTTCACAATATCTCTTACACCTAATCCCTTTTTCATTCACCTTGCTCCCTCATTAGGTCAGTCCCTCATTACTAATAGACTAGACTGTTAAGGAAGTCACCTAATTAGTGACTATGAGTCAATCTCTGCCTCCTCTACTCCCCCCCCCCACAATCTCTCCTCGACATGGCTCACAGAATAGTGTTCCTAAAACAAATCTATTTTTATAGATTTAGAGCTAGAAAGATCCTTACGGGTTTCTAATCCAGCCTTTGATTTACAGGAAAATGAATCCCAGAAAGGTTATATGACTTGCCCAAAGCCCACTAATAATAACTGGCACAGCCAGTTCCTTTAACTTTAAATCTAATATTTTTCTTCTGAACACTGATGCCCACGGTCCCCTCTTGTTCAAAAATCTTCGGTGCATTTTCAATTGTCTCTAAGATAAAACACCAATGTCCACAATATGGTTCTAATCTCCATTTCCAGTCTTATTTCATTTTACTCACCTTCACACACCCTACATTGCATTTCTCTTGTTCTGCAGCAGTAGTGAGGAAGAAAGGACAAAAGTAAAGTAAGAAACAGTCATTTTAAAGCATCTTGTATGTGCCAGGTGTTGTGCTAAATGATTTACACATATTGTCTTATTTGATACTCAAAACATCTCTGAAAAGGAGATACTATTATTACACTTATTTTTACAATTCAGGAAATTGAGACAGAGCTAAAAAAAAAATGACTTGTCCAAGGTCACAGAGCTAATTATGTGTGTGTGACCGATTTTGAATTCAGATCCTCCTAAATCCAGGCCCAGTGCTACAACACTTGAGTGAGGTTTGTTTTGTTTTACTGTACTTACTACATTCTATTTTTTTATTTTTTTATCTTATTTTATTTTTAACTTAATTTTTTATTTTATTTTTATTTTTTATTTATTTTTGTTTAATGTATTTGAGAGGGTGTGAGGAGAGTTTTAAAGAAAGTGAGAGACATGATAACAATGGTAGAAGAGGAAAAAGAAAGAAAGAAGAGGACATCAATAAAACATTTTAAAAATATAAAAAGGGATCAAAAAGACAAAGAAGATAGTTTTAGAACTTTAGTATTAAATTTATTATATACTTTAAAAAAAGCTTTATGAATAAAGACTTATCCTTTTATATACTGTCTTTTCCCCGTGTTCCTTCTATATTAATAGAAGAAAGAAGAGAGCCTCTCCCTTTTAGTTCTCATCCTCTCTGTTCCTTAGTATTGATATCAAGGATGAGGATTGTTCTGAGGACATATCTTCTACTCTTAAAACTTTTCAAGCTTGGGAAGTGAAGTCTTCCCTCCATGCTCTGGTTCACTTTTCAAAAATCTACTATTATCTCATTATCTAAATCTATCATTATATCTACATTATCTCAATTAATGTCCATTGCTGCCTCATTATCAGCTACCACTGTCACTGACCCAGTGAAGAGATGAAGATCTCCCCAAGTATTTTCATGCTCAGGTTCACTTTATTAAAAGGAGCCTTATTTCTAGAAAATGTGCTAATCAATAAATCACACAGTAGACAATTAATTCGCACTGATTGGTTTGTTAAACCAGGTTTTCTTGTACTGAATATTGATGATGCCCTTATATATAATGTAGTTAGTACTTAAGAGTGACACATTTTGAGAAATTTCTTTCATTTGTTATCTTTTTTATTGATTACTCATATGCTGTCTCATTTACCTGATGTTTGGGCAGAAGTAGGGTGAAGAGCATAATGAGCCATCTGCCACCCAAGTTCTGTAGAAAGATGACTGATGACAATATTCAACTCATTTGACAAGCCAGCTATTCATGTGACATTCAGCAATTGACCAAGACCTGCAAGAGTTCTTTAGACAGAGAAGTGATCACTCCTTAAATGAGGTGCTGAATAGCACAGACTGGGCAAAGTATGACTGTACATCACAAAATAATATACCCATATGTCTTGAAAAGTGAATGCCTGTGATTAACTTTATAAGTCTATTTTCTTTCATCTGCCTATCTACTCAGATGAATCTCAACCTAAATTGATTTCAAATATAATACTTTTCACAAACACTTCTCTGTTTCTTTCTCACTTTATTTCTGTCTCTATCCCTTCTTTATGTGTCTCCTTTGTATCTCTGTCACTGTATTTATCACTGTCTGTGCTTGTCTCTTCCTCTGTATCTGCTTGCCTTTGTCTCTATTTTGTTTTCTCCATTTCTTTCTGTGCTTTTTTTTGACTCTCTGTTTCTCTATATCTCTCTGTCTCTGGCTCTCTGTTTCTGTTTTTATCTGTCTCTTTCTGTTTCTGTCTCTGTCAGTATCTCTGCCTCTGTCTCTCTCTGCCTGTCTCTTTCTCTCTCTCTGCACCTCTCCCTCTGTTTTTCTGCCTATGTGTTTTTCTTCCTTTTTCTCTTTGTATCTCACTCCTCCTGCCTTCCTCCCTCTTTGTCCTTTGAATATTCTCAATATTTTATTGTTGTTACTCCACTCACTTGTCACTTATATAGTAAAGATTTGGTAACTTTTACTATAAGCATGTCCAGTTTCCCCAGTGACATGGGAAGGCTACATTTAGCCAGGTTATTTGAAGAGCAAGGGAGACTAGTCATGGTACTAATGATCTATTCCTGCATTGTATTCCCACTGCTCTGATCTGTATTTCTTTCTTAGTTTTGACCTTATACTTAGCCAGTTCTTTTTTAGAAGTGGGCTATGGTCATATTTTTAAAATTATTTTTATTTTTTTCATTAAATATTTTCCAATTGTATGTTAATTTTTAAATGGTTATTTAAAAACTTTGACTTTTAAATTCTCTTCCTATTTCCCCTATAATTCTCCTGCCCAAAGATTTTTAAAAGGCTATGTTTCATTCATAGATGGTGTCTTCCTCATATCTATTCCTCCAGTTGCTAGTTTTATTTAAAGCCCAGTTCAAGTTCTGTCTTCTTCAATTCCATCTCCACCTCCCAAGTTGTTAATATTCTTTCCTTCATCAGATTATCTTGTATTTGTTTATCTGTAATCATATTCCATTCTTCTGGTAGAATGGAAGCCCTGTGAGAAAGAAGAACTTCTTTATACATGTCATTTGTTTTCTTAGCTTTCTCGTACAAGGCCTTTTCCATCCTAGAGTCTTAATAATTGATATTTTCATTAGAATCAATTAACTTCAATCTTTTTACAGTTTGATAGCATTGTCTTATCCATAACCACTTGTTTTATCTGGGTAAATTTGAGTAAAAGAAAGAATACACTCATGGCATAGTTAATTTTTCAATGAATTCCATGGGTGCATTGACATATTTAAAAAAGAGGCATGAGTCTTGGTGGAATGAAAAGGAGGAGGAAACAAAAAGAGCAAAAAGGCTTTTTCCTTTGTCTTCCTCAAATAAGCATATTATGTATTGTATGTATGTATTTATTTTGTATTTACCAGAGAGAAGAGAATCAAGACCACAAAGTGGTTCAGTAGAGAAGTGCTGAGGCTAGATTCAAGAATATCTGAGTTCTGATTTAGCCTTAGACATTATCGTGATCTTGCACATCACTTAACCTATGTTTACCTAAGTTTCCTCAACTGTAAAATGAGAAAAATAATAACACCACCTCCTAGAGTTACAATGTAGATCAAACAAGATAATATTTGTAAAGCATGTACCAAAGTGCCTGGAACATAATAGGTACTATAAAAATGTTAGCTGCTATATTGTTCCTGTTGTTATTAAAATCAGTAATTTAGGCACAGCTCTATTTGTATTTCTTAAAGGAATTTGATCTAAGACTCCACCTCATCCTTTCAGAGTAGTCTTTGGAAACCCTAAACAAAAATATCCTGTGACATCTCCTGGATTCTTGTTATAAATAATTATGTGCATTTTGTATTGCAATTCAATTCTTTATTTGTTAAGGTCTTGTTCCTGTTTTCTTAGAAAGACAGAAGGGCAAAAGGATAGGCTTGTAGTGTATAAAATTACACACTTCCCAACTTTTGACTTTGAGAATGTCCCTTAATATATTATGAACCTCAGTTTAATTTTAAAATGATTGTAATAATGGTATTCAGAAATCCTTAAAGGACTATATAATATCCTCAACTCATATTGACAAGGCAGAGAGTGAGAAAGTAGAAAACTATGATTTATGGTTTTCTATTCCCCATAGTTCCTACAACATTTTAGGCACAGTAAATGCTCAAAAAAATGCTTGTTAATTTAAGAAAATAATTTTTGAACTTTTTGAAATTTTTCATGCATAGGAGAATATGAACTCTTAAAATGTTTACAATACAACAGTATTTTCTCCTCTTAAATAATGATGCTTTTAGTCTACTATTCATGAGTTTTAATGAAAGTTGGATTTTTACCACCTTGTTCATAAGATTCATTCATTCACTCTAATGTACTATGAAAGTAAATGAGAAAAGTTCAGTGTGCAATGATTATCTGAGGTGCAACAAAGTTAACTAGTTTAGATGAGATAGACAAGGACTGTGATTTGAGTCTCAGAAGCATTAACAATTAATTAACCAAGGTCATAAAATAGATATGAAACAGAAACCTTATAGAAACCAATAAGGGTTTATTAATTGCTTACTATGTGCAATACAAAAATAAGGCAAAGAAAATAAATCTTAGATATATCCTCAATTATCCATAAAAAACTACATTTCACCCACAGTGAAAAAAGATCTCTTTTTCATACCTACTGGCCCCCTGTGATATATTAATATTCAGTATGTGAGGCGGGCCCTATGAAAAACTAGGCCCCATAGTATGTTTGTTGTGCGTATGAATGTATATATGTGGCTGTTACAAAAGACCTCACATTCAGCAAAACTAACAGTAGCAAGCCTTCAAAATCTCAGCATCAAGCAAAAATGACATTAATATCTGCCTCTGTGTCCTATATACACACATTCACAATACAAACATACACATATACTTGTACATACATACATGTATATACATGTACACAGAGACTTTTTGGCTCCTCTACCTAATTAGATTTTCCATCTCTCTGAAATAAGAAGGTAATGGTGAAAATGTATGATCTGAATTTGAGCTTTAGCTCAAAATGGCATTAAGACTTTTAGAGCACCTTATATTTCCAGAAGCCAAGGTGATAAATTTAGCAGTGAATCATTTTGACTTTTTCATGTTCCACCTATGGGCAATGATAAAATAGAACCACAAGATACGTCTTAGACCTGTACCTCCAAGAACAAATTGTAAGCAATTTATCAGCCCAGGAAACTTCAAGAATCTGCAGGAGGGTTCCATCTCACTTGGATAAAGTTTTGGATGGCTCTGTTCAGGAGAGGAAGTTTCCCAATAAGTCAGCAGCAAGCCCTATCTCAGCAAAGCAACAGGAGACAATGAGCTCCAGTGTGATGCAGTGGGCAAATGCCAACACCAGAAACCCCCCCCAGACTACCACATACTGCACTGTCACATGGAGGGGTGTCCTTCACATGCTTCAATATAACCCCAAGAAATGCAGAATTATTCCCACGAAGTCTCAGAACATATCAGTCACCACCAATAGAAACCCATCTCATCACCAGGTAAGCTTCCAGACATTCTTCTCTCCAGAAGTGTCAGCCCCTCAGTGGTAGGAAGCACTAAGGTTCCCCATGGACCTCAGGGCAATATCAATACAGCACCAAGAAAAAATAAAAGCAAAAAAGACCTTATTAAGTGGGATAAGGGAGAAACCAAATCTTGCTAAAACGTATCATAGACAACAAAGCAATATCAATATTAAACAAATGCAACAAGTGATATAGCATCAAAATTATTAAAGGAGAAGTTCCATGAATTACAGGAAGAAATACACAACAAAACTATGTCAGTAGGGACCTCAAATGTCCCACTTGAAAAATCTAACCAAAAAAAAAAAAAAAACAAGAAAGAAATTAAGGAGGTAAATAGAGGATTTCTGGAGGGGGAGGTAAGATGGCAGAATAAAACCAGGAAGCTAATCCAGCTCTCCCTGTTTCCCTTAAAAACTACATGAAATCAAGCCTCTGAACAAAATCTGACAGAATGAAACTATTTTCCAGCTCAATATAGATAGAAAAATTTTTTTAAAATTATAGCTTTTTTATATACAAAACATATACATGGGTAATTTTTCAACATTGAACCTTGCAAAAACTTCTGTTTCAACTTTTCCCCTCCTTCCCTCCACTCATTCCCCTAGAAGGCAGGTAGTCCCATACATGTTAAGTATGTTAAAGTATATGTTAAATACAATATATGTATACATATTTATATGATTATCTTTTTGCACAAGAAAGATCAGATTTAGAAAGAAGGTAAAAATAATTTGAGAAGGTGTAGAGTATGAGCTAGCTCCCTGGAGGGCTTCAGGGTCAGCCAGAGTCAGGACAAATTAAAGCCTTTGGTCTTTAGGGGGAGAGATGAAGGAGGCAGTCAAGCTGCCACAAGGCTTGCTAAAGATGTCTCTTGAATTCTAGAGTCAGAAGTCTCCAGCTTCTCTCCTCCTCATCCTGTAGCCAAGTGCCTCTGACTCTTTCCCTCCCCCTCCAATCCTTTCCTAAGATTATTTCACTACCAAACATTCAGCAAGCACCAATGGTGAGGAGAGCTATTATCCAAATATATGCTAATAGAGCCATTGTCTCCCATCAAATAGGTAGCCTTAAGTGTTCTCTTGTCTGATTCAGAGTTTCAGCCCTCTAAAAGAAGGAAAAACAAAAATGCAAGCAAACAATAACAGAAAGAGTCTCTCCAAGCTTCTCTGTATTCATCTTGCTGGTCATTTCTTATAGAACAATATTATTTCATAACATTCATATACCACAATATATTCAGCCATTCTCCAATTGGTGGGCATCCCTTCAATTTACAGTTTCTAGCCACTACAATAAGGACTGCCACAAACATTACAGCAAATCGCAAACCTTGATCCTAGCTCAGTAAAGAAGCAGATCAGTGGGACAGCCTCCAGTTTCCACTCAGAAGACAAACTCTGGGAAAACAAGCTATTTCCTGAAAAGAAAAGTTAAAGCTACCCCTCCAAACCCAAGAGGCCCCTGTGCTCAAAGTCAAGGCTCAGAGCTGCACAGAAAGCTAGGGATAAGCATTTTATTTACCCCAGGAGCAGTGCTCAATCATAAAAGTAAAAAAAAAAAAAGAGGAAATACCAAAAAACAAAAAAGAAAATAAATAAGAAACAGAAAAGAACCTTGGCCATAGAAAGTTACTATGGTGACAGGGAATATGAAAACATCAATTCAGACAAGGACAAAATTGCACAGAGGAAATTTGAAAGAGTGGTATGAATTGGTCTCTAGCTTAAGAGGCTTCTTGGAAGTGCTCATAAAAGATTTTAAAAAGGATATAAGAGAGGTAGAAGAAAAAAGAGAAAAGAAAATATAGGTATGCATGAAAGTCAACAAGTTGGAAAAGGAAGGGAAAAAACTGACAGAAGAAAACAACTCCTTAAAAAACACAATTGGCTAAAATGTAAAAAAAAAATCATTGAAGAAAACAAAAATTTCAAAAGTAGAATTAACCAAAAGAAAAAGGAAATACAAAAAAAGTGAAGAAAAGCACACACATTAATGGGACAAATGGAAGCTAATAATTTAATGAGAAACCACAAATCAATCAAACAAAATAACAAGAATGAAAAAATGGAAGAAAATATGAAATATCTCATTAGAAAAAACAGCAGACCTGGAAAATAGATCCATAAAAGGCAATTTTAAAATTATTGATCTATTTGAAGGTCATGACAAAAAAAAAAAAGAACCTGAATATCATTTTTCAAAAAATTATCAAGGAAAACTGCCCTGATATTCTAGAAACAGAAGGGGAAATACTCACTGAAAGACTCCTTTCATTTTTGGAGGTGAATCACCCTTGGAAAGAAATCCCACAAGGAAAACCCTAAGGAACATTGTTGCAAAACTCAAGAACTACAGTCTCAAGGAAAAATTACTGCAAGCTACCAAACAAAAGCAATTCAAATATCAAGGAGCAAGTCAGGAATATCCATGATCTTGTAGATTTACAATAAAGCTAGGTGGCACCTGGATAGAGCACCAGCCCTGAAATCAGGAGGACCTGAGTCAAATCTGGTCTCGGATATGTAACAATTCCTAACTGTGTGACCCTGGGCAAGTCACTTAATCCCAATTGCCTCAGCAAAAAAAAAAAAAAAAAAAATGAATAGCATATTCTGAAAGGCAAAGAACCTATGTTACAACCAAGAATTAATACCCAGCAAGACTGAGCATCATCTTTCATAGAAGGAGATATATCTTCAATGAAGTAAGAGACTTTCAATTGTTTCTATTGAAAACAACATAATTAAACAGAAAATTCAATCTATAAACATAGGACTCTAAAGAAGAATAGCAAGATAAAGAAGGTAAAAAATATATTAATTAAATGTTAAATTGTTTGCATTTCTAGATGGGAAAACAATATCTGTAATTCTTGATAACTGTATCTGTTACTAGGGCAGAAAGAAGAGAGTATTACATGATCAGATGATGTGGATTTGAATGATCTCTGATGTGATGATATCAAAGAAAAAGACATTAAGGGATGAGAAAAGATTTGTACTAGACAAAGAGGAAAGGGGAGTTAATTAGGTCATATGAATAGGTCCACTATTACAATGGAGTAAAAGAAGGAAGGGGAATGAGTATTGTCTGAAGTGTGATCTCATCAGTTTCCCTCTAAGAGGGAATAACTTAATCATTTGATTGGGTATAGAAATTCATCCATCCCTAAAAAGAAATAGGAGAAAGAGGAAAGAAAAGGGAGAAAAGGATCAAAAGCAGGGCAGAAATACTAGGGGGGAAAGTAAGAGAAAGGGGAAGAGGTGATAGAAGATAAGGTAGTGCAGGGGTGAATTAAAAAAAAAAACATATAGAGAGACACATAAACAATAAAGGTAAAAGGCTGGATCAGAATTTATGATATTTCAGTTGAAGTGAAAAAAAGTCATGGTTAGCAATTCTGATCTCAGATACAGCAAAAGTAAAACTAGAATTTATTAAAAGAGATAAAGAAGAAAAATACATCTTGATAAAGGGTAATATAAACAATGACATAGTAATGATACTAAATGTGTATGTACCAAGGGATAGACCAATCAAATTCCTAGAGAAGATTTTAAGTCAGTTATAGGAAGAAATAGACAGCTAAACTATTCTAGTGGGGGACCTCAACATTCTCCTCTCAGAATCAGACAAATGTAATCACAAAATAAATAAGAAAAAAAACTAGGGAGGTTAATAGGATCTAGAAAACCTAGATATGATAGATCTCTGGAGAAAATTGAATAGTGACAGAAAGGAATACACTTTTTTGTTTTTGGAAAATGAGCGGATGCCCCTCAGCTGGGGAATGGTTGAACAAGCCATGGTGCATGAAGGCAGCGGGATATTATTGTTCTATAAAAATGATGAACAAGTTTGTTATGGGCCAGAACTTTTGTATTTAAAACCCAAGGATTCTTACAAGGTGTTAAGTCAGTGGATGAGACAATGGTTATTTAGTTTAGCATGGTGCTTAACAGTTCTCTAGTTCAGTATATGTACTTAGTACTTAATATAGTTCTACAAGATTCATACCTATGATGATGTAATTATAATAGATCATATAACAGCCAGTTGGAGTTGAGAGAGAGAGATTCATTCTATTGTCCATCTTTGTGGTGGCTGGAGGCTGAAGCACAAGCTCTTGGACTCAGAGCCAGCAACTTCACCACATTCCACCACAGTGGTGGCAGGGGCTCTCCTCCTTAGCTTCTCCACTGAAACCAAGACTCTGCAAGGCCTCTAAGAAAGCTAGCCTGAGCCCCAGGCAAGGAGACAATAAAGAATTTGGACTTTAACACCTGGTTAAAGTGGTGATCACTCTGTGGAAACAAAGACTGCTCCAAGACTTCCAGAAAACCAACAAGAACATTACATTTTGGCACCCAACATGGGGCAAGCACCGCATAATGAGGTGCTGGGGGTTAGCAGTAAAGCAGTTTTATCTGATCAAGCCAATGATTAGAGGTCTTGGGGCAGATCAATCTCAACCTATTCTCAAACTTTCAATGGGTAAGAAGTTCACTGGCTTGGAGCCAAGAGTGGAATGTGAATGCCTAGTGGGCCACTTTTAGTAAGCAGAACCCTGCTGTCTGTTATATACTCTATTATAATTACATCATCGTAGGTGTGAATCTTGTAGAACTATATGAAGAACTAAGTATGTGTACTGAACTAGAGAACTATTAATCATCATGCTAAAGTAGATAACCATTTTCTCATGAATTCCACTGAATTAACTCCTTGTAAGAATCCTTGTTTCAAATACAAGCATTCTGGTCCATAACACAAGCTGATTATAGAAAGGCTTGAAAAGATATACATGACCTAATGCTAAGGAAAACAAGCAGAACTAGGAATACATTGTACACAATTACAACAAGAATGTGCAATGATCAACTATGAAAGATCTGGTTCTTCTCAGTGGTTCAGTGATCCGAAGCAATCTTGATAGACTTTGGACAGAAAATGCAGTCTGCATTCAGAAAAAGAACTATGATAACTGAATGTAAATTAACATATGCTATGTTTACTTTTTCCGTTTTTTTTTTTTAAATCTCTCCTATGACTTTTTCCTTTTGTTCTGATTTTTCGCTCCTAACATTGTTCATAAAGCAATGTGTATTAAAAATAAATACAATTTTTAAAATGAGGTAAATAGAATATTATATACTAGAAGCAAATTAGAAGAACAAGGAGTCTATGGGAAAGGGGAAAAATTCATGACCAAATAAGAGATAGAGAGGATTATCAAATGCAAAATAGAAAATTTTGTTATATTAAAAAGATTTTGTACAAACAAAACTAAGGCAAGCAAGATTAGAAGGAGAGAATAAATCTGAGAAATAATCTTTACAGCAAATGTTTCCAAAAAAAAAAAACCCTCTCATTTCTCAAGTATATTAGAGATATGAATTAAATTTATAAGACAGACCATTTTCCAACCAATTAATGATCTAAGTGTATGTACAGGCAGTTTTCAGATGAAGAAATCAAAGCTATCTATAGGTATATGAAGAAGTATTCCAAATCGCTTTTGATTATAGAAATGCAAATTGAAACAACTCTAAACAATGCCTCATATCTATAAGAATGGCCAATGTGACAAAAAAGGAAAATGATAAATATTGGAGAGATTGTGGGAAGATAGTGACAAGTTATAGCATCTAAATGTCTTATTGATTATATCTCACCAACCTTTAATAAGAGGAATCACTAAAGGAGGAATAATTTATCCCCAAGACAAGCCTACAAATTTATTTATATAACTTTTTGGCCAAAGTATTTAAGTAGATAAAGTGCTGATTCTATCACAAATCAGTAAGACTTATGGATTCTAGAACTTTTCACTAAGTATTTTTCCAAAATAAAAATTGATCTAAAAAATTTTAAAGCTCACTAAATGAAAAGAAGTAGAGAGTTAAAAACACTATTGCCAATATCCTAAGTACATTTCAGAATATTTATTAAGTCTAATAATATACTCTTGAAAGCAGACTTTAACATCCTTTGGTCCAGAAAAATTTTTTATTAGATATTATCTTTAGTGATCCCTTAATTTAACCAAAGTATATAAGCTGGGACAGAGATTTTGGGCTGCCATTTTGGAAACTAAGGCTAAGACATGTAATAAAGGTTGTACTAAATGAGGCAATAGAAGATGTGTATTAAGATTTACTGCTGTGAAAATACACATTCATGTCATCTCATCTCTTTGCATGACATCCTATTGTATGAAATGAGAATAAAAATAGTTCATCGATCTTACAGTGTTGTTATAAGTAATTAAATGATTGCATGAAGATATTTTTAAAACTATGAAACATTAAACAAATATGACTTTGTTAGATTGTGAGCTTCTTGAAGGCAAAGGTTGACTTTTGCTTCTTTTCGTGTTACCAAGACTTAGTACAGTGCCTCATACACAGTCAATGTTTAATAAATGCTTATTGACCAATTTTATCATCATCATAATTTAATGTCTTACTAATAATGTTATGTGTAATATTCTGGTTGGTTTTCTGGAGGTCTCTGGACCAACCTTTGTTTTAGCATAATTATTATCGAGAATAGGCAGGTGTTAAAGTCCAAATTCTTTGTTATCTCCTTCATAGTTTCCTTGCCTGGGGTCCAGGCTAGCTTTCTCGAGGTCCTGTGGAATGTGTCTTGGTTTCTGTGGGGGAGGCAGGAGAAACACCACATTGGTCTCTGTCTTGAAGTCTGTCTCAGTTCAAGAGCTTGTGCTTCAGCCTCCAGCCACCATAAAGATGGGAAATGAAATGAATGAATCTGGCTGAATTTGTCCCACTTATATACTCTATTATAATTACATATCGTAGGTGTGAATCTTGTAGAGTAGGTGTCAATCTTGTAGAACTATATTAAGTACTAAGTATATGACTGAATTAGAGAATTATTAAACACCATGCTAAACTAGATAACCATTGTATTATCAATTTCACTGACTTAACACCTTGTAAGAATCCTTGTTTCAGAGTTCTGGCCCATAACAATTATGTTATTAATTATAAAAAGAAATTCTAAAATTCCATGTTGCTCCACCACAGTCTTACTCTGATGATCTATCTCTTGTATATAAAAGTGGCTTCTTAAAGGAGATGCCAGTGAAACATAAAGCCTACTAAATGAAGAGGAAAAACAGGTATTTATAGAGCTAAGCACTGTGATAATCACTTTACAAATATTATTGAGTTTGATTCTTACAATAATCCTGCAAGACAGGTTCTACTATTACACCCACTGAGAAAACTGAGGCCAATAGACATTAAATGACATTCCCAGATTCACACAGTCAATACTTCTGAGGCTTGATGTGAATTCAAGTATTCATAACTTTAGACTCAACGCTCTTCCACTGTATCATTTAGCTGCCTCTTAAGCTCTTCTTAATTGGAAAGGTTTAGATATAGATTGTACATATTGTCCAAAGCCCACCTTAATTCAAGTTATAAAGGTTTATCAATAGAGGACTGCCCCCAGCTTCTGAATGTTGTTGAGCACAACAACAAAAGGAACCAATTTACTAAGTCATGGAGGGGTTTTGATCTCTGTCTATTGTGGGGACACCCATGCTGGAGAAATCATGTATCTATTTATGTGTATTAAATTGAATTGAATTGAATGATAACTATATATATATATAGGAATGGAGCTAAAATGGTTTAAATTGGACACAACTAGTGTTTTTGACAGTCCCATAGATCACAGATGGCATCAATGTATTGGGCACTTGACCAACTGTTTACTAGTTTAGCCTGTCATTAGTGTGGCTTTCTTTCCATCAAGCACATTCCTAACCTATTTAGCAGCACTTGTGTTTGTACCAACATAGCAAACCAAGAAGACATACTATGCTTAATTTCTGACTAGAGAATAAAAACAATTTAGAAGAAAAGGGACTGGGGAGTGTGTCATTTCAAACCATTTATTCTCTGTGTGAAGAATCATAAAAGGAAAGAAACATTCATAAAATCTAGGGATTGAAGTTGGAACATTTACAATAATTATTAATCTCTCCCTATGCTCAGTGGGCTATGCTTTTTTTTTTTTACCACCTAACACAATAAAGAGAATTCATTGGGCTATTTGTTTCTACAGCCAGGCTCAGGAATGAAATTATGATAGTTAACTATAGTCACATTATCTGCGATTAGTGAACTGCATTTATGCCTCTGAGGCTAGAGTCAAGAGAATGGTAATTTATGTTACCTGATAACAACTAAATAGAGAGATTTCAGATTAGTGTTATACCCTTCTGAGTGGTCTAAATCTAAAGGAAATATCTTTTCAGTTTTAGAAGCAAAAAATGATAAAACTGACAATGGATGTGTTTGGAAGTGTGTATAGAAACATATACATTCTTTGGCCTCAATTTGTTCTTTGAAATGAAGAAGAAAGTTCAAGAATTATGCTTTAGTTTATAGGATATAGAGCTGAAAGAAACATGAAAGGTCATCTAAACTAAACCATTCAAATAACAGAGAAGGAAACTGAGGTCCAAAGTGGTTAAACAACTTAACTAAATTCATCCAAGAAGCAAATTTCAGATATCTTGCTTTCAAGACCAGCATTCTTTTCACTATTCTCTTTCTAGATTTATAATCCTCTCTTTTTCACTATTTTCTTTTAACTAGTTTGGCAGATAATTTTTGTTGAAATTATTTTTATTCTGATATTTATGGATGTCTACTTACATAGAAGAGAATGCTCATATTAGTGAGGTAATAAATTCATTAGGTATTGGAAGAAAAGTAAACAGGGCAAAGAAAAAAAGTTATTTATGTGGGAATCTTTTCACAAAAATTATTAGGACAAAAAATCATTGCAAATTAATACAAAAAGGCAGAAATACTGAACATACCTTTAACACAATAAAATAGCAATCAATTTGCTAAGCACAAACAAAAGACCAAAGTGGAGCAATGAAATCTTTAATAAGATATGGGCTAAATAAAAAAAACATAGAAACAATTATTAATAATGTATAAGACAATGAAAAAAGACAATAATAAAAATGTCAAAATGCCACTAAAAGTGGTCATAACAAAAGAAATTCTATCCCTAGGAATGGAGAAATATGACAAAATAGAAAAGTAGATTAACAAAATGAATAAGTATTTTAAAATTTTAGAAACTGAACACCTAAAATAAGCTCAGAAGAAGAAATATTGAAAAAGTTGAGGGGAAATAGATAAAGTGAAAATCAAAACTATAGAATTGATAAGCAAAACTAAAAGTTGTTTCTCTGAAAAGATTAACAGTAATAAATGTTTAGTGGGGGGAAAGCTGGAGCCAAGATGGCAGAGCCAAAAAGCTGCTCAGGCTCTCCTCAAAAGCACACAAAACCTAACCCTCTGAACAGTGTCCTGGCTCAGTAGAGGAGCAAATCAGTGGAGCAATCTCCTGTCTCAGCTCATAAGGCAAACTCTGGGAAACCAGGCTGTTTCTTGAAAAGAACAGTCAAAGCTACCTCCTGAAAACACAAGGGGCCCCAGTGCTCAAAGCCAAGGCTCAGAGCTACACAGGAAGCTTGGGACATCTTCTTTACACCAGGAGCAAAGCTCAACCACAAAAGTAAAACAAAGAGGAAATATCAAAACAAAAGGAAAGAAAATTAACAAGAAACAGAAAAGAATTTTGACCATAGAAAACTACTGTGATAACAGGGAAGATCAAAACATCAACTCAGACAAGGACAAAAATCCACAGAGGAAACCTCAAAGAGTGATATGAATTGGTTTCTAGTTCAAAGAGGCTTTTTGGAAGTGCTCATAAAAGACTTTAAAAGGCAAACAAGAGAGGTAGAAGAAAAAAATGAGAAAAGAAAAGAGAGATATGCAAGAGAGAGTCAACAGCTTGGAAAAGAAAGGCAATTCCTTTAAAAATAAAATTGGCTGAATGCCAAAAAAAAAATTCTTTAAAGAAAACAACACTTAAAAAATTGGAATTAACCAAGTGAAAAAAAAGAGATACAAAAACTAACTTTAGAAAATCACATAATAAAAATATAATGTATGCAATGGAAGCTAATGATTCTGAGACTTGAAGAATCAGTCAAGCAAATGAAAAAGAATGAAAAACTAGAAGAAAATGTGAAATACCTCATTGGCAAAACAGCCAACCTGGAAAATATATCCAGAAGAAACAATTTAAAAATTATTGGGCTACCTGAAGGCCATGACCACAAAAGGGCCTGGAGATCATTTTTTAAGAAATTATCAAGGAAAACTGCCCTTATATTCCAGAAACAGAAAGGGAAATAATCATTGAAAGAATCCATCAATCGCCTTCGGAAAGAGATCCCACAAGGAAAACCCCAAGGAACATTGTTGCAAAACTCCTGAACTGCAATCTCAAGGGGAAAAAATATTGCAAGTTGTCAGACAAAAACAATTCAAATATCAAGGAGCAGCAGTCAGGATTACTCAGGATCTGGCACTTCTATAATAAAGAATTAGAGAATCTAGAATAACATATTCTAGGAGGCAAAGGACCTGAGGATCAACCAAAAATTAACTCCAGTGAAACTCAATGTCATCTTTCAAGGGAGATGATGAATCTTCAATGCAGTAACAGATTTTAATTTATTTTTATTGAAAAAAAAATAGAACTAAACAGAAATTTTAATTTATAAACACAAGACTCTAGAGAAGCATAGAAAAAGTAAACAGGGGAAAATATATTAATTAAAGGTTTATATCCCCAGATAGGAAAATTATGTGTAACTCTTCAGAACTGTATCTGTTATTGGGGCAGAGAGGGGATTTCACAAGGATGGAAGGTGTAATTGTGAATAGACTCTGACATAATGATATCAAAGTAAAAGCTCTAAGGATTGGAAAACATCTGTACTGGAAGAAGAGAAAAGGGGAGGCAAAAAAGGGAAAAAAATTAAATCACATGAAGAGGCCCAATGGAGGAAAATTTCCATTACAATGAAGGAAAAGTGGGGAGAAGGATGAACATTGGCTGAAGCTTAATCTCATAAATCTTGATTTTAAGAGGGAATAACTTAATCATTCAGTTAGGTATAGAAAGTTATATAACCCTATAAAGAAGGAGGAGGAGAATGAGGAAATGAAAGGAAAGGGATGGATAGAAGGGAGAGCAGAAACCTAGGGAAAAAAATAAGAGAAGAGGGAAGGGGGATAAAAGATAAGATAGCAAGTGAGTTGGGTTAATAAACACACCATTAAGAGAAGGGAAGAGGGGTAATAGAAGATAAGATGGTGTGTGGGGTGGGTGATAAAAATACTATAAGGACAGGGTAAAAAGAAAAAACAAAAGTATATACGGGGAGAAAATAGGATGGAGGGAAATACAGAACTGGTAGTCATGACTTAATGTGAATGGGATAAACTTTCCCATAAAACAGAAGTAAGTAGCAGAATGGATTTTTAAAAAGAATTCTACAATATGTTGTTAACAAGAAACACGTTTGACATAGAGAGACACATAAGGAGTGAAGTTAAATGGCTGAAAAAGGATTTATTATGCTTCAGCTGAAGTTTTAAAAGTAGGTATAGCAATTTAGATCTTAGATAAAGCAAAAGTAAAAATCAATCTAATGAAAATAAATAAGGAAGAAAAGTACATCTTGATAAAGAGTACCCTAAACAATGAAGTAGTAATGATATTAAATGTATATGCACCAAGTGATAGAGCACACAAATTCCAAGAGAATATATGAAGGCAGTTAAAGAAGAAATATTAGTGGGTAACCTCAACATTCTGTTCTCAGAATCTGACAAATCTAACCACAAAATAAACAATTAAGAAACTACTCTTTTTTGGAGGTTAATAAAATGCTAGAAAACCTATATATGATAGCACTCTGGAAAAAATTGAATAGGAGCAGAAAGAACTACATGGGACCTATAAAAATTGACTATATATTAGGGCATAAAAACCTCACAATGAATTACAGAAAGGTAGAAAAAGTAAAAATTTTCAGATCACAATGTAATAAAAATTATATTCAATAAAGGGCCAGGGAAAAATAGACTAAAAACCAATTGGAAATTAAATAATCTAATTCTAAAAAATGAGTAGCTCAAGCAACAAGTCATAGAAACAATCCATAATATCACTTAAAAGAACAGCAATAATGGCACAACATACCAAAATCCAGGGGATGCAGCCAAAGGAATTCTTCGGTGAAATGTTATCTCTCTAAATAGCTACATGAATAGAATAGAGAAGAAGAGATCAATGAATCAGGCATACAATTTAAAAGCTAAAAAAGAACAAATTAAATACCAAATTAAAAATTCTGAAACTCAAAGGAGAGATTGAATGTAAATCAAGAATACTATATTTACTTCTTTTTTTTGTTTTTTTTTTTTTTCTTTCCTATGGTTTGTCCTTTTTGTTCTTATATTTTTCTCCTAAGATGATCCATGGGGAGGAGAAGGGGGCGGCAAAGCCAAGATGACTGAGAATAAACATGTCTTTATTTGAGCTCTTTCTGGTGTCCTTCACATCAACACCAGATCAAACCTCTGAACTGGTTTTGGAGTGACATATATTTGGAATGTAACAAATTTCCAGTAGAAGATATTTTGGAAGAACTTCTATAAAAGTCTGTTTCAATGGGGTATTGGGGGGGGGGGTGTAGTGGAGCTGCCAAGCACAGGCACAATGCAGGGAGCCAGAGCAGTGTGGTGTCCAAACACCAGGGAATTTTTTGGGATGTTCTTATCAAAATACAGCAGTGCTGGCTAATCTGTCCTGCTTCAAAAGCCAGTGGATCAGTAGATTAGCTGTGAGACATCCAACACAAATACAAAAAGTAAATAATGAGCTTCTGAACCCCTGAATAATGAGGGACTTGGCCCATGCAGTACATTAAGGAAGTCAACAGCACCAATCCAGGTCAGTGAAAACTCACTTCCCAAGAGCAAGCTTGGGACAATCTCCCCTTTGTCCTAGGAGCAGACCTCAACCTTTATAAAGTGAGCAAAAAAGCAAAAAGAACTCTGACCAAAGATAGTTTTTATGTAGAAAAAGAACAGATCTCAAACTCTGAGGATACTAAAGGCAAATCATCTCCAGATTAAGCCCAAAAGGGTGATTTGAATGGGTTATGATCTCACAAATCTTTCTTAGAAGAATTCAAAAGTAATATTAAAAGAGAGTTAAAGAAATGATCAATTGTGCATATAATGCTCCCTGACAATTCCAAAGAATTCGTGATTAAAAATGCTATCCACTACAAAATAAATCCACATAAATCATCAGCATTTTTATACATCACTAACAAAATCCAACAGCAAGCAATAGAAGGAGAAATTCCATTTAAAATAACTATCAATAGTATAAAATATTTGGGAATCTATTTGCAAGGGAAAGTTAGGAACCACATGAGCAAAACTACAAAACACTTTCCACACAAATAAAGTCAGATCTAAACAATTGGAACAATATTAGATAGGCTGTGCAAATATAATAAAAATGACAATATTACCTAAACTAATCTATTTATTTAGTGCTATATCAATCAGACTCCCAATAAACTATTTTAATGACCTAGAAAAAATAACAACAAAATTCATCTGGAAGAACAAAAAGTCAAGAATTTCAAGGGAACTAATGAAAAAAAAATCAAAGAAGGTGGCCTAGCTGTACTTGATCTAAAACTATATTATAAAGCAGCAGTCACTAAAATCATTTGGTATTGGCTAAGAAATAGACTAGTTGATCAGTGGAATAGGTTAGGTTCACAGGACAAAACAGTCATTAACTATAGTAATCTATAAACCCAAGACCCCAGCTTTTGGGATAAGAATTCATTATTTGACAAAAATTTCTGGAAAATTGGAAATTAATATGGCAGAAACTAGACATTGACCCCTATTTAACACCATACACCAAGATAATATCAAAATGGGTTCATGATCTAGGCATAAAGAATGAGATTATAAATAATTTAAAAGAACATAGGATAGTTTACCTTTCAGACCTGTGGTAGAGGAAGGAATTTATGACCAAAGAAGAACTAGAGGTCATTATTGAAAACAAAATAGAAAATTTAGATTATATTAAGTTAAAAAGGCTTTTGTACAAATAAAACTAATGAGGACAGGATTAGAAGGGAATCAATAAACTGGGAAAACATTTTTTACAGCTAAAGGTTCTGATAAAGGCCTCATCTCCAAAATATATAGAGAATTGACTCTAATTTATAAGAAATCAAGCCATTCCCCAATGCAAATTAAGACAACTCTGAGGTACCACTACACACCTCTACAGATTGGCTAAAATGACAGAAAAAGAAAATGACAAATGTTGGAAGGGATGCGGGAAAACTGGGACACTGATGCATTGTTGATGGAGCAGTGAATAGATCCAATCATTCTGTAGAACAATTTGGAACTATACTCAAAAAGTTATCAAACTGTGCATACCCTTTGATTCAGCAGTGTTACTACTGGGCTTATATCCCAAAGAGATGTTAAAGAAGGGAAAGGGACCTGCAGGTGCAAAAATGTTTGTGGCAGCCTTCTTTGTAGTGGCTAGAAACTGGAAATTGAATGGATGCCCACCAATTGGAGAATAGCTGAATAAATTGTGGTATATGAATGTTATGGAATATTATTGTTCTATAAGAAATGACCAGGATGATGAATACAGAGAGGCTTGGAGAGACATGCATGAACTGATGCTAAGTGAAATGAGTAGAACCAGGAGATCATTATACGCTTCTACAACAATACTACATGATGACCAATTCTGATGGATGTGGTTCTCTTCAACAATGAGAGGAGCCAAATCAGTTACAATTGATCTGTAATGAACAGAACCAGCTACACCCTGAGAAAGAACACTGGAAAATGAGTATGGACCACAACATAACATTTCCATTCTTTCTGTTATTGTTTGCTTGCATTTTTGTTTTTTCTTCCCAGGTTTCTTTCTAAATCTGATCTTTCTTGTGCAACAAGATAACTATAAATATGTATACAACATATGCATACATATTTATATAGTTATCTTGGTGTATATATTGTATTTAATATATACTTTAACATATTTAACATGTATGAGACTACCTACTATCTAGGGGAGGAGTGGAGGGAAGGAGGGGCAATGATGAAACAGAAGTTTTTGCAAGGGTCAAATTGAAAATTGAAAAATTAGCCATGCATATATTTTGTATATAAAAAGTTATAATTTTTAAAAGTGCTATCTGCTTCCCCAAAGAGAACTACTGAATTGTAAGGACAAATCAAAGCATATTGTTTTTCATTTTATTTTTCTTGCCTCTCCCATCCCCATAACATGGCTAATATATTTTGCATTATTCCATGTTTATAATGGGTATCATATTGCTTGCTTTCATAATAGGTGGGGAAGGATTTGTTGGAGGAAAAGAATTTGGGACTCAAAAATTGAAAATAAATATTAAAATAAAAAAGTATTTAAAATTAATAATATAATAAAAGATGCTTCAAATCACTAATAAAAAGCAAAATGAAAATCAAAATATCCTTATGGGTTCTACTTCATATCTTACAATTAAGCAAAGATGAAAAAATATAATTGCTAATATTGTAGGGATTATGGGATGATCAGTCTATCAACACATTTTTGGTAGAGCTGCAAAATAGTACAATCATTTTTGAAAGTAATTTGGAATTATTCAAATGGCATAAGTAAAATCATATTCTTTGAACCAGAAACTACCTTGTGGGACTTATACTTCAAGAAATCCACAAATGAGAAGAAAATCTCTAAATGCTCAAAAAAATTTATAGCAGAACATTTTGTGATAACAGAGAACTAGAAATGTGTGTGTTTGTGTATGTGTGGGGGGTGCGTTCATTGATTGGCAACTGCTTAAACAAAGTGTGACACATGAATTTTATAAAATATTACTGTATTTTATGAAAGGATATCTGTGATGAATATAGAAAAGCATGGAAAGATTTACATAAACTGATGAAATGAACAGCTAGTAAAACAGTATATACAATAACTATACAATGTAAGTTAAAAGAGTTACCATACACCAAAAAATCAAGAATAAAAGTAACAAGCTTGTAAAGATCAAGCATGATTTGAATTAAGCCATTTGAAAGGATTTTTAAAATCCACCCTTCCTGGAAGTGAGATATCCATCTATATTACACATTGCACATGTTCTAGAACTTTTTCAATGTATTAATCATTTTCACTGATATTTTTTTCTCTTTAAGGTATTATTTGTTATATAGGATGGTTTTCTGGGAGGGGAAAGAAGGTAGATAATGAGGTTAGCCAAGGTTATATTAAAAATGAAAGGCATCAGTAAAATTTTTAAAATAATGTTTTGACCCTCCAGGTCAGATATGTAGAATCATATCTTTAAATTGGTAAAGGAACTTGGAAATCACTAACCCAACACTTCCCTCATTTTATAGCTAAGTAAACTGAAGCCCAGAGAAATTAATATTTCCCCAAGGTTAATTGAATAGCAAATGACAAGGTTTTGATTAGAACTCAAGCTCTATGAATTCAACTCCAGCATCACTTTAATTCAATTTCACTGCCTCCCAGTAAATTTAAAGAAATTGGGAAGACTTCCTGGAGGAAGTAGTAGTTGAGCTAGGGATGAAGAATGACTATTCTATGTGGTTTTAAAGCATGAACTATTGAAAGGAAGCTAGACTACTGGAAATGGAAAATGCTAAGTTGTCTAGTTTGGCTGTAGAAAACAGAAAATGGACCAGAAGCTAAAATAAACACTTGCAAGTTTATACCAATATTCTCTGTTCTAATTTTAAAAGGGGAGTTGAATTTTCACTTACCTTAATAGATGAGGATAGTCTACATGATACTCAAAACAGAGGATCTCAGGATCAGAAAACATTTTAGAGGACACCTACTCCTACTTAAAGCCTGACAAAAATGTCCTCTCCAACATTTTTGACAACAGGGCAACCAGACTCTGCTCAAATCTGCACTGTGACCCCATATATTACCAAGGCTTAGGACTTTCCTCAAGCAAGTATAAGAATGAAAGTAATAATCAGGAGGAAAGTGAAAATGCATTCTTCCATTCTCAAAGATGAAGTAAAGACCCCTTCTCAATTTGAGTTTAAAGTAAAGAGGTGAAGCAGGTTGAAATTTTCTGTGAAATTAATCAGATTTTATAAAAAGCATATAGACATAGCAAGAAGATTTTTGCTGGTTCTATTTGCCCTGTAAAGAGATCAGTTTCTGTCCAGATGGACTGTGTGCAGGGCCAGAAGAATTAAAAAAAAAAAGAAGCCACAGAGAATGAGGACAGACTCTTCTTCCTACCAGGATACCAATGATAATAATAAGGATGATGATAATAGCTACAAAAGTGCCTAGTCATGAAGTACTTTGTCTATATCTGTTCAAATAATCACCTCTAAATGAGAGTAGAAGGAAACAATTTTTCCTAAAAATTTTATGGTTAAATTTCTGCCCTTGAGAAAAGCTAATCAATTTTTCCCTTCATTTACTTAAAGGGGAGAATCTAAGGGAATCTTTAAATATTTTAGAGCTATAAGGGGCTTTAGAAGTTATATAGCTTCATAGAATGTAAATCTTATGAGGGGAGATTTTTTTTTTATCCCTGCTATCTACCTTAGTATATTGTACATTTTTCTCCACTATTATGATTTTGTCAGTGTTAGAAACTCAGTATGGAAATTTTCTCCATTGATGTGGAACCATAGCTTGTCTCCTGAAATAGGCTGTAATGAGAAAATATAGTATCCTGTACTTCAGAAACTTTAGGAAGAATGAACTGTCTATACTGACATCTATTTGTGTAGTATATAAACAGAAGAAAAATGATTGTGATATGATGACTTTTGTTTTTCTTTTACTCACACAAGTCTTTGCTTTATACAATGAAAGTGCAAATAGACTTGTCAGATAAGCAGAAGAAAGAAATTAGAGATATGAAAACAGAATGTGCTCAGCTATAATTTTAGTAGGAAAAGATTTCTTGATAATTGTGGATGTTACTTAGATCAATTCTTTATATATGAATCCATTGAACTACTCTGGCCTAAGGTAGTAGAAAAGAACAAATAGAAATGAATGGTTCAAAGAGACATGAAAAATTAGTCAAGCAACCCCCCCCCAAAAAAATAGGGGAAAAATGTTAAATACAAACCTTGGAAAACAACAGACCTGGAAAATAGATGTAGGAGAGATAATCTAAAGATTACTGGTCTCCCTGAAAATCATGATGAATAAAAGAGCCTAGACACTATCGTTAAGGAAATCATCAAAGAGAATTGCCCTGATATCATAGAATCAGAAGGTAAAATAGCCATTGAAAGAATTCACTGAATACCTCCTGAAAGAAACCTCAAAATTAAAACTCCAAGAAATATTGTGGCTAAATTTCAGAACTTTTAGACCAAGGTAAAAATATTATAAGCAGCCAGAAAAAAAAATTCAAATACTAAGGAACCACAATAAGAATTACTCAGGATCTAGCAGTTTCCCCATTAAAGGATCAAAGGGCCTGGAATCTGATATTCCAACAAACAAAGGAACTTGGAACACAGCCAAAAATAAACTACCCCACTAAACTGAGCATTTTTGTCCAGGGAACAAAATGGGCATTCAACTAAATAGGTGAATTCCATTTATTTCTGATGAAAAAGACAGAGCTAAATAAAAAATTTGACCTCCAAATATAGGACTCAAGAAAAGCATACAAAGATAAAAAAGAACTCTTGAGAACTGTAATTTTGTTATGGGTATACATAGAGAATACATGTATAATTTGATTTTATTGTTATAATATATAAAAGTAACTAGACGTGGAAAGGGGATCATACCAAAAAAGGGAAAAGTAGAGGGGGAAAAGAGGGAAATTACATTCCTTTGCCCACAAAGAAGCAAAATACAAACCTACTGTATCTCAGGAAAAGAAGGAAGGGCAATGAACATTGTGTGAACCTTACTCTCATCAGATTTGGCTCAAAGAGAAAATATTGGACATATTTGGTTTACAGAGAAACTTCTCTCACCTTATTGAAAAGTGGGAGGGGACAAGTGAAAAAGGAAAGGGTAGGATAAATAGAAGGGAATATAGAAATTGTAGGGGAAATGTATAAGAAAGGGTAAGGGACTCTAAGGGGGAGGGCTGCTTGAGGCAAGTGGTGCTCATAAGTTAAATACTGGGGAAGGAGGGTAGGGAAAAAGGAAAGAGAAACTATTAATCTGGCAGGAAATATAGAATTAGTAGTTTTAACTTTAAATGTGAATGGGGTGAACTTCTCCATAAAGTGGAGGAGGATGGCAGACTGGATTAAAAGCTAAAATTCTTCAATAGTTGTTTACAGGAAAGACATTTAAAGCAGAGTGATACATACAAAGTAAAGGTAAAAGCCTGCAGCAGAATCTATTATGCTTCATATAAAGTAAAAAGAAGCAGGGGCAGCCATCCTGATCTCAGAACAAGCAAAAGCAAAAATTGATCTAATTAAAAGAGATAAGGAAAAAACTATATCTTGCTAAAGGGTACCATAGATAATGAAGCAATATCAACACTAAATATATATGCACCAAATGATATAGCATCAAAATTCCTAAAGAAAAAGTTAAGAGAGTTACAATAAGAAATAGACAGCAAAACTATAATAGTGGGAGATCTCAACCTTGCACTTCCAGAACTACATAAATCAAACCACAAAATAAATAAGAAAGAAGTTAAAGAGGTAAATAGAACACTAAAAGTTAAGTCTGATAGATCTTAGGAGTTAACTGAATGGAGATAGAAAGGAGTATACTTTCTTCTCAGCAGTTCATGGAACCTATACAAAAATTGATCCTATATTAACACATAAAGACCTCAAAATCAATTGCAGAAAGGCAGAAATAGTAAATGCATTCTTTTCAGACCATAATGCAAAAAACAAAACAAAACAAAACTATATTCAATAAAAAGCCAGGGGAAAATAGACCAAAAAGTAATTGGAAATGAAATAATCTCATCCTAAAGAATGAATAGGTGAAACAGCAAATCATAGATACAATTAATAATTTCATCCAAGAGGATGAAAATAAGAACAAAACATACCAAAATTTGTTGAAAGCAGTCAAAGTGGTAATAAGGTGAAATTTTATATCTTTAGATGCTTACTTGCATAAAATAGAGAGAAAGAGAAGATCAATGAATTGGGCTTGCAACTAAAAAAGCTAGAAAAAGAGCAAATTAAAAATCCCCAATCAAATATCAAACTTGAAATTCCAAAAATAAAAGGAGAGATTAATATAATTGAAAGTAAAAAAAAATTATTGAAATAATTTGATAAATTTGATTAGAAAAAGGAAAGAGGAAAATCAAATTGTTAGTCTCAACAATGAAAAGGGAGAACTTTCCACCACTGAAGAGGAAATTAGAGCAATAATTAGGAGTTACTTTGCCCAATAAATTTATTTGCCAATAAATTTGATAACCTAAGTGAAATGGAGAAATCCAAAAATATAGATTGCCCAGATTAACAGAGGAAGAAGTAAATTGGTTAAATAGTCCCATTTTAGAAAAAGAAATAAAACAAGGTATTCATCAACTGCCTAAGAAAAAATCCTCAGGACCAGATGGATTTACATGTGAATTCTACCAGACATTTAAATAACAATTAACCCCATTACTATATAAACTATTTGAAAAAATAGGGAATGAAGGACTCCCACCAAATTCCTTTTATGGTAGACACATGATACTGATACCTAAACCAGGTAGAATGAAAACAGAGAAAGAAAACTATAGACCCATCTTCTTAATGAATATTGATGCAAAAATCTTAAATAAAATATTAGCAAAGAGATTACAGAAAATCATCCCCACGATAATACACCATGACCAAGAAGGAGTTTGCCAGGAATGCAGGGCTGGTTCAATAGTAGGAAAACTATTAGCATAACTGACTATATCAATTACCAAATTAACAAAAAACATATGATCATCTCAATAGATGTAGAAAAAGCATTTGATAAAATCCATTCCTATTAAAAACACAAGAGAGTATAGGAATAAATGGACTTTTCTTTAAAAAAGTCAGCCAATCTATTTAAAACCATCAGTAAGTATCATGTGTAATGGAATAAACTGGAACCATTCCCAATAAGAGTAGGAGTGAAACAAAGTTACTGTTACTATTCAATTCATATTAGAAATGCTAGCTTTGACAATAAGAGATGAAAAAAGATTAAAGGAATTAGAGTAGGTAATGAGGAAATCAAATTATCACTCTTTGCAGATGATATGATGGTATACTTAGAGAATCCCAAAGAATCAACTAAAATGCTATTAGTAATAATACACAACTTTAGCAAAGTTGCAGGATACAAAATAAATCCACCAAAAAAATATACCTTCAGCATTTTTATACTTCACTAACAAAATCCAACAGTAAGAGATACAAAGAGAAATTCCATTTTAAATAACTGTCGATAGTATAAAATACTGGGAATCTATCTGCCAAGGGAAAGAACTATATGAGCAAAACTACAAAACACCTTCCACACAGATTAAGTTAGATCTAAACAACTAGAAAAAGATTAAGAGCTCTTGGATGGGTTGAGCAAATATAATAAAGATGACAATACTACCTAAAGTAATCTATTTATTTAGGGCTATACCAATCAAACTCTCAAAAACTATTTTACAGACCTAGAAAAATAACAACAAAATTCATCTGGAAGTACAAAAAGTCAAGAATTTCAAGGGAACTAATGGAAAAAAAATCAAATGAAGGTGGCCTAGCTGTACCTGATCTAAAACTGTGACAACTGCTCTAGCCCCAGGATACTTTAGATTCAGGCAGAGTCAGGATAAGCAAAAGTCCTTAATCTTTATTTTCAGTCGTTAGATGTAGGATTGAACAGGATGGAAGCAGAATCTCGGTGACTGCTTTCTCCCTTATCTACCGCCAAGAGTGACTCTGGTTAGTCTTACTCTACCTCCTAGTCCCTCCTACAATCTTCTGTATACACCAATCATTGAGCCAGCACAGAGAGTGGAAAGACCATTTTCCAAGCATATGCCCATAGAGTATTGTCCAATTGGTAGTAAGCCTCAAGTGTTTGGCAGTCCTGACCTCAGTGCATCAACTCAATAGTTTCAGCCCTCTACATAAAACTGTCTTATAAAGCAGTGGTCATCAAAACCATTTGGTACTAGCTAAGAAATAGACTAGTTGATCAGTGGAATAACTTAGATTCACAGGACAACATAGTCAGTAACTGTAGCAATCTAGTGTTTGATAAACCCAAAGAACTTAGCTCTGGGGATAAAAACTCACTATTTGACAAAAACTGCTGGGAAAATTGGAAACTAGTATGGCAGAAACTAGGCATTGACCCACACTTAACACTGTATACCAAGATAAGATCAAAATAGGTTCATGATCTAGACATAAAGATTGAGATTATAAATAAATTAGAAGAACATAGGATAGTTTATTTCTCAGATCTGTGGAGGAGAAAGGAATTTGTGACCAAAGAAGAAATAGAGATCATTACTGATCACAAATTAGAAAATTTTGAAGATATTAAGTTAAAAAGGTTTTATACAAACAAAACTAATGCAGACAAGATTAGAAGAGAAGCAATAAACTGGGAAAACATTTTTACATTCGAAGATTCTGATAAAGGCCCCATTTCCAAAATATATAGAGAATTGACTCAAATTTATAAGAAATCAAGCCTTTCCCCATTTGATAAATGGTCAAAATATATGAACAGAAAATTTTCAGATGAAGAAATTGAAAGTATTTCTACACATATGAAAAGGTGCTCCAAATCATTATTGATCAAAGAAATGCAAATTAAGACAACTCTGAGATAACGCTATACACCTCTCAAATTGGCTAAGATGACAGGAAAAGATAATGACAAATGCTGGTGGGAATTTGGGAAACTTGGGACATTGATCCATCGTTGATGCAATTGTGAACAAATCCAACCATTCTGGAGAGCCACTTGGAACTATGCTCAAAAAGTTATCAAACTATGCATACCCTTTAATCTAGCAATATTACTATTGGGCTTAGATCCCAAAGAGATCTTTAAGAACAGAAAGGGACCTACATTTGCAAAAAATGTTTATGGCAGCCCTTTCTGTAGTGATTACTGGAAATTGAATGGATGTCCATCAATTGGAGAGTGGCTGAATAAATTGGGGTATATGAATTTTTTGGAATATTATTGTTCTATAAGAAATAACAAGCAGAATGATTTCAGAGAGGCTTGGAGAGACTTACATGAATTGATGCTAAATGTAATGAACAGAACCAGGAGATCATTATACAAGATTATAAGTTGATCAATTCTGATAATGTGGCTCTCTTCTACAATAACATGTTTCAGACCAGTTCCTATTGTTCAGTAATGAATAGAATCAGCTACACTCAGAGAGAGAACTATGGGAAATGAGTGTAGACCATAATACTCTTTCTGTTATTGTTTGCTTGTATTTTTATTTTCCTTCTCAGGTTTTTTCTTTCTTTCTAGATCCAATTTTTTTTGTGCAGCAAAATAAATGTGTGTGTATATATATATGTATATATATATACATACACACACACACGTATTGGGTTTAACATATACTTTAACATATTTAACATGTATTGGGCTACCTGCCATCTAGGGGTGGGATTGGGGGGAAGGAGGGAAAAAGTTGGAACAGAAGGTTTTGCAAGGGTCAGTATTGAAAAATTACCCATGCATATGTTTTGTAAATAATAAGCTGTATTAAAAAATAATATTATTTTAAAAGACAGAAAGGATAGGCTGTTGTATACAATGTCACATAAAACTTCTACGTCAAATTATTTGATTTAACTATTTTTCTTAGGTACCAAGAAGGGATTAAAATGGAGCTAAATGGGAAATGAGTGATAGCAAAACAAAAAAAAATCAATAAAATATATATTTAAAATTCTACTTAAGCCACAGAAAAGCCAAACTTTAGCACTTAATAATAGTAATGTTTGCCTGGCAAAATGTATCAATCATTGTGGGAAAAACTAGGTAGCATTTGATTAAGAAAGATATCAAGTGATTTTATATGTGTATATATGGGGATTGTTTTTTCATCCTCATTTATCATGATTCACATCAATTAGTTTTTTCATAGAAAACAGTAATAATAGGTTTTAATGGCTGTTCTTCGATCCATTCTCCATTTCTGGCATGAAAATCTTGTTTAAATATATATCTATATCTATCTATCTATAGCTATCTATCTGTCTATCTATAATTTCAGTTCCTTCACTAATGTGGTGGCATTGGACAAGGACCTCATGTTTAGAGTACCAATATTATATTCATAAATGGAATAAAACCTAAGCCATTTTAACAGCATATTGTCTTCCTTTTTTGATATTCTATCACCATCATTCTAGTGAAGAAAAGAAGTTACCAATGATAAGGTACTATTTTAGACTTTTCTCTATAATGTGTAGTGAGAAGCCCCTCCTTATCTCTTTCTGGACAGCAAACATATCCTTTTGTAAAGATGTTTTAAATGCTTTCCAGTAGAGTAGAACCTGTCATAGCTTTCATTTTATTGGCATAATCTGTGAAGACTAAAAGCAAGCCTAATTTTTAAAAAATCAGCTATAATGTCAGTAACAAACTATATAATACTTACAACGAAATGGTGATCAGACCAGACCCAAATCATCCAGTTGGAAGTCTTGAAAGATTGAAGAAGATATACCAAAACCCTTCATGTGTTTGTTGTTATTTTTCCAACATATCCAGCTATTTTTTACCCCCCTATTTTGGAATTTTCTTGGCAAAGATAATAAAGTGATTTGACATTTCCTTCTCCAGCTCATTTTACAGATAAGAAAATTGAGGCAAATAGGGTAGAGTGACTTGCCTAGGGTTACATAGTTAAGTGTGTGAGGCCAGATTTGAACTCACTTCTTCCTAACTCCAAGGCCAGTGCTCCACCCACTGAGCCATATAGCTGCCATCCTTTATATCTACAAGTGGCTTATAAGAAAAGCATTCATGAGCAAAAAGTTGCCTGCACTAACATTATCTTGAGATAGTCCAATGAATCACATTTGCCATTCCTGGAATTTGTTGTTATCTCCAGCTAAAAAGTGTCAGGACAAAGAAGTTGAAGTACTACCTGCATGTTTTTCCACCCTCTGAAGAATTTTATTGAAATGCTATTATTCTACAACCAAAGCTGTGAACACTAGAGCAGGAGGGAAAATTTCTATTACATTTCAGCAATTTTATAAAGAGAATGACTTTGAAATGCTCTGGTCAGTTCCTAATAGTATGTATGCATGTGCACACACACACATATGCGTGTGTGTCTATATGTCTGTTCCTGTTTGTGTGCTTGTATCTATATCTGTGATGAAAAATTGGAAATGGGTCCACACAAATCACCAGCTGCCCCATTATTGCTTCTAGTTACTTCTTAACCTTGTTTCATCGAAATGTGGTGGGTGATCACTTTATATTTTTAGGTAGGCTTTTGAGATAATACAATCATATTTAGCCCTTTCCCTTAGAGAAATAGGAAGAATATGCTTATGTAAACATCCACAATAATTAGTTAAATTCTTAGATGTATGCCCAGAGCAGCAAAGGATGTTTGTACCAACCAACATTCATTGCTATTTAATTTAATTATAATTATTACATTTGAGGATGCATGCTATCTATTTATCAGAAATAGCTGTATTTGTAAAGGGCAATATCTACTTTTATTTACTCTTGACTGCAACATATTAGATGTTTCAGAATTACTCATAATCAGACAATATTTTTGTCTTTTGCATCTAAGGTATTCTGTGAGATGTCCCAGGGTTAGGACAAAAAGACTCATGGGATTCCTTTATCAGATGTTGGCACAAAGTCTTAGTCTATTATTATTGTTGTTGTTTTGATAGTAATAAATTATACCAAGATTCCGATGCTATGTAAACTATTTGGAAAAATATGCAAAGGAGTGCTGCCAAATTTCTTCTATGACCAAATATGATGCTGATACCTAAACCAGTAAGAGCCAAAACAGAAAAAGAAAATTATAGACCAATCTTCCTAATGAATATTGATGCAAAGATTTTAAATAAAATGCTAGCAAAGAGATTACAACAAATTATTAGTGGGGCAATAAACTATGACCAAGTGGGATTTATACCAGGAATACAAGACTGATTCAATATCAGGAAAACTAAAATCATAACTGGCCACATCAATACCAAAACTAACAGAAATCATATAATGATCTCAAGAGGTGCAGTAAAAACTTCTGGAAAAATGTAATATCCATTCTGATTAAAAACACCAGAAAGCTTAGGAATAAATGGAATTTTCCTTAAAATGAACAGCAGCATCTATCTAAAACCATCAGCAAACATTATTTATAATAAGGAGAAACTAGATTCATTCCCAGTAAGAACAGAGGTGAAATAAGGATGGCCATGATCAGCACTATTATTAAATATTGTGCTAGGAAAGCTGATTTTAGCAATAACAAAAATTAAAAGAATTAGAGTAGGTGATTTATACCAGGAATACATGACTGGTTCAGTATCAAGAAAACTATTACCATAATACTACAACCATATCAATAACAAAACCAACTGAAATTAAATGATAATCTCAATAGATGCAGAAAAGGCTTTTTGACAAAATACAAGACCCGTTCCTATTAAAAAACACTAGTGAGTAAGGGGATAAAGGAATCTTTCCTTAAAATAATAAGCAATATCTATTTAAAACCAACAGCAAATATTATTTGTAATGGAGAGAGCTGGACACATTCCCAATAAGATCAGAGGTGAAACAGGGATACCCATTATCACCATTATTATTCAACATTGTAATAGTAATGTTGACTTTACCTATAAGAAAAGAAAAAAGAAATTAAATGAATTAGAATAGTCAATGAGGAAATAAAACTATCACTCTTTGCAGACGTTATGATGCTCTAGGTAGAGAATCCTAGAAAACCATCTAAAAACATCATGGAAAAAATTAACAGCTTTAGCAAAGTTGCAGGATATAAAGTAAATCCACACAAATAATCAATATTTCTATATATTTCTGGCAAGGCCCATCAGCAAGAGGTAGAAAGAGAAATTACATTTAAAGTATGTAGACAAAATGAAATACTTTTGGATCTACCTGTCAAGAAAACTCAAGAACTATATGAACATAATTACATATTTCTCACACAAATTAAATTAGATCTAAACAATTGGAAAAATATCAATTGCTCATGTGTAGGCCAAGTTGATATAATAAAAATGACAATTCTTCATAAAATAGTCTACTCGTTCAGCCCCATAAAAATCAAACTGCCAGAACATTATTTTATAGAACTAGAAAAAGTAATAACAAAATTTATCTGGAAGAACAAAAGGTCAAGAATATCAAGGAAATTAATGAAAAAATGCAAAGGATGGTGACTTAGCAGTACCAGATCTAAAACTATATTATAAATCAGCAGTCATCAAAACTACATGGTACTTGTTAAGAAATACATTTGTGGATCAGTGGAATAGATTAGATACATGATGCAATATGCAAAGGGCTATAGCAATCTAGTATTTAATAAAATCCCAAACTCCAGCTTCTGGAATAAGAACTCACTGTTTGACAAAAATTGCTGGAAAAACTGGAAAATAATGTCAGAAACTCGACGTAGACCTAAATCTCACTCCTAATACCAAATTAAGGTCAAAATGGTACATGATTGGGCATAAAGGAGGATATTATAAACAAATTAGAAGAACAAGGGAAAATTTATATATCAGATCTTTGGAGAAGGGAGGAATTTATGATGAAAGCAGAAGTAGAGAATATTGTGAAAGGCAAGATGGACAACTTTGATTACATCAAATTAAAGTTTTACACAAACAAAATCAACAGAAGCAAGATTAAAAGGAAAGTACAAAGCTGGGGAAAAAATCTTTACAGCCAGTATTTCTGATAAGGGCCTAATTTCTAAAATATATAAAGAACTATATCAAGTTTATAAGAAAATAAGTCATTCCACAATTGAAATTTGGTCAATGGATATGAAGACAATTTTCAGATGATGAAATTAAAGCCATCTATAGTTGTATGAAAAAAAAGTCCCAAATTCATATTTATTAGAGAAATTCAAATTAAAACAATTCTAAGAGACCACCTCATACCTCTCAGATTGATTAAAATGACAGGAAAAGATAATGACAAATGTTGGAGGGAATGTCGGAAAACTGGAACCCTGATGCATTGTTTTTTTTTTTTTTTTTTTTTTTTTAAATTCTCAAAAATACTCTTATAATATATAACATGTATATAATATATTAAAAATATATTCTTAAATTCTTAAATATATTATATATATTTTGTGTATGTACAGATATATATTCTTAAATTTTACCAGTTGGTCAATATAAATTGAAATATGTACATACTTCCCTTTTCTTTTTTTTTTTTTTTTTTTTTTTTTTGGTGTATAATTTTCTTTTTTTTTTTTTTAATAATTACATTATATTTACACTCATTTCTGTTCCGATTTTTTTTCCCCTCCCTCCCTCCACCCCCTCCCCTAGATGGCAAGCAGTCCTTTATATGTTGGATATGTTGCAGTATATCCTAGATACAATATATGTTTGCAGAACCGAACAGTTCTCTTGTTGCGTAGGGAGAATTGGATTCAGAAGGTATAAATAATCCGGGAAGAGAAACAAAAATGCAGATAGTTCACATTCGTTTCCCAGTGTTCTTTCTTTGGGTGTAGCTGCTTTTGTCCGTCATTTATCAATTGAAACTCAGGTCTCTTTGTCAAAGAAATCCACTTCCATCAAAATATGTCCTCATACAATATCGTTGTCGAAGTGTATAATGATCTCCTGGTTCTGCTCATTTCACTTAGCATCAGTTCATGTAGGTCTCTCCAAGCCTCTCTGTATTCATCCTGCTGGTCATTTCTTACAGAACAATAATATTCCATAACATTCATATACCACAATTTACCCAGCCATTCTCCAATTGATGGGCATCCATTCATTTTCCAGTTTCTAGCCACTACAAACAGGGCTGCTACAAACATTTTGGCACATACAGGTCCCTTTCCCTTCTTTAGTATTTCTTTGGGATATAAGCCCAATAGAAACACTGCTGGATCAAAGGATATGCACATTTTGATAATTTTTTGGGCATAATTCCAGATTGCTCTCCAGAATGGTTGGATTCGTTCACAACTCCACCAACAATGCATTAGTGTCCCAGTTTTCCCGCATCCCCTCCAACATTCATCATTATTTTTTCCTGTCATCTTAGCCAATCTGACAGGTGTGTAGTGGTATCTCAGAGTTGTCTTAATTTGCATTTCTCTGATCAATAATGATTTGGAACACTCTTTCATATGAGTGGTAATAGTTTCAATCTCATCCTCTGAAAATTGTCTGTTCATATCCTTTGACCATTTATCAATTGGAGAATGGCTTGATTTCTTATAAATTTGAGTCAGTTCTCTATATATTTTGGAAATGAGGCCTTTATCAGAACCTTTAACTGTGAAAATGTTTTCCCAGTTTGTTGCTTCCCTTCTAATCTTGTTTGCATTAGTTTTATTTGTACAAAGGCTTTTTAATTTGATGTAATCGAAATTTTCTATTCTGTGGTCAGTAATGGTCTCTAGTTCATCTTTGGTCACAAATTTCTTTCTCCTCCACAAGTCTGAGAGATAAACTATTCTATGTTCCTCTGATTTATTTATAGTCTCGTTCTTTATGCCTAGGTCATAGACCCATTTTGATCTTATCTTGGTATATGGTGTTAAGTGTGGGTCCATGCCTAATTTCTGCCATACTAATTTCCAATTGTCCCAGCAGTTTTTATCAAATATTGAATTCTTTTCCCAGAAGTTAGGGGCTTTGGGTTTGTCAAACACTAGATTGCTATAGTTGACTATTCTGTCTTGTGAGCCTAGCCTTTTCCACTGATCCACTAATCTATTTCTTAGCCAATACCAAATGGTTTTGGTGACTGCTGCTTTATAATATAATTTTAGATCAGGTACAGCTAGGCCACCTTCATTTGATTTTTTTTTCATTAATTCCCTTGAGATTCTCGACTTTTTATTGTTCCATATGAATTTTGTTGTTATTTTTTCTAGATCAATAAAATATTTTCTTGGAAGTCTGATTGGTATAGCACTAAATAAATAGATTAGTTTAGGGAGTATTGTCATCTTTATTATGTTCGCTCGGCCGATCCAAGAGCACTTAATATTTTTCCAATTATTTAAGTCTGACTTTATTTGTGTGGAGACTTTTTTATAATTTTGCTCATATAATTCCTGACTTTCCTTTGGTAGATAGATTCCCAAATATTTTATGGTATCAACAGTTATTCTGAATGGAATTTCTCTTTGTATCTCTTGCTGTTGGGTTTTGTTGGTGATGTATAAAAATGCTGAGGATTTATGGGGATTTATTTTGTAGCCAGCTACTTTGCTAAAATTATGAATTATTTCCAATAGCTTTTTGGTAGAATCTCTGGGGTTCTCTAGGTATACCATCATATCATCTGCAAAGAGTGATAGTTTGGTTTCCTCATTGCCTACTCTAATTCCTTTTATATCTTTCTCGACTCTTATTGCCGAGGCTAGTGTTTCTAATACGATATTAAATAATAATGGTGATAGTGGGCAACCTTGCTTCACTCCAGATCTTACTGGGAAAGGTTCCAGTTTTTCCCCATTGCATATGATGCTTACTGATGGTTTTAAATATATGCTCCTGACTATTTTAAGGAAAAGTCCATTTATTCCTATGCTCTCAAGTGTTTTTATTAGGAATGGATGTTGGATTTTATCAAATGCTTTTTCTGCATCTATTGAGATGATCATGTGGTTTTTGTTTGTTTGGTTATTGATATAGTCAATTATGTTAATAGTTTTCCTAATATTGAACCAGCCCTGCATTCCTGGTATAAATCCTACTTGGTCATAGTGTATTATCCTGGTGACAATTTTCTGTAATCTTTTTGCTAATATTTTATTTAAGATTTTAGCATCAATATTCATTAGGGAGATTGGTCTATAATTTTCTTTCTCTGTTTTCAGCCTACCTGGTTTAGGTATCAGTACCATATCTGTGTCATAAAAGGAGTTTGGTAGGACTCCTTCAATCCCTATTTTTTCAAATAGTTTATATAACATTGGAGTTAATTGTTCTTTAAATGTTTGGTAGAATTCACATGTAAATCCATCTGGTCCTGGGGATTTTTTCTTAGGGAGTTGATTGATAGTTTGTTCTATTTCTTTTTCTGAGATGGGACTGTTTAGGATATTTACTTCTTCCTCTGTTAGTTTGGGCAAGCTGTATTTTTGGAGGTATTTTTCTATTTCATTTAAGTTGTCGAATTTATTGGCATAAAGTTGGGCAAAGTAACTCCTAATTATTGCTCTAATTTCCTCTTCGTTAGTAGTGAGTTCTCCCTTTTCATTTTTAAGACTAACAATTTGATTTTCCTCTTTCCTTTTTTTAATCAGATTTACTAAGGGTTTGTCTATTTTGTTGGTTTTTTCATAGAACCAACTCTTAGTTTTATTAATCAATTCAATAGTTTTTTTACTTTCAATTTTATTGATCTCACCTTTTACTTTTAGAATTTCAAGTTTAGTGTTTGACTGGGGGTTTTTAATTTGTTCCTTTTCTAGCATTTTTAATTGCAAACCCAATTCATTGACCTTCTCTTTCTCTATTTTATACAAATAGGCCTCTAGAGATATGAAATTTCCCCTTATTACCGCTTTGGCTGCATCCCATACATTTTGGTATGATGTCTCATTATTATCGTTTTCTTGGGTGAAGTTATTAATTATGTCTATGATTTGCTGTTTTACCCAATCATTCTTTAGTATGAGATTATTTAGTTTCCAATTATTTTTTGGTCTACTTCCCCCTGCTTTTTTGTTGAATGTAATTTTCATTGCATCGTGGTCTGAAAAGGATGCATTTACTATTTCTGCCTTACTACATTTGAGTTTGAGGTTTTTATGTCCTAATATATGGTCAATTTTTGTATAGGTTCCATGAACTGCTGAAAAGAAAGTGTATTCCTTTCTGTCTCCATTACATTTTCTCCAGAGATCTATCATATCTAGCTTTTCTAGTATTCTGTTTACCTCTTTGACTTCTTTCTTATTTATTTTCTGGTTTGATTTATCTAATTCTGAGAGTGCAAGGTTAAGATCTCCCACTATTATAGTTTTACTGTCTATTTCTTCTTGCAGCTCTCTTAGTTTCTCTTTTAAGAATTTAGATGCTACCCCACTTGGTGCATATATGTTTAATATAGATAGTGCTTCATTATCCATGCTACCCTTTAGCAAGATATAGTGTCCTTCCTTATCTCTTTTAATTAGGTCAATTTTTGCTTTAGCTTGATCTGAGATCAGGATGGCTACCCCTGCTTTTTTGACTTCACCTGAAGCATAGTAGATTTTGCTCCAACCTTTTACCTTTAACCTGCATGTATCTCCCCGCTTCAGGTGTGTTTCCTGTAAACAACATATTGTAGGATTCTGGCTTTTAATCCATTCTGCTAACCGCTTCCTCTTTATGGGGGAGTTTACCCCGTTCACGTTTATGGTTAGAATGACCAATTCTGTATTACTTGCCATCTTGTTAACCCCGGTTTATGCTTTCCTCCCTTCTTTCCCCTTTCCCCCCTTCCAAGTATTAAGCTTGTGAGCACCCCTTGCTTCTCACAGCCCTCCCTTTTTAGTGTCCCTCCCCCGCCTTAGAGTTCCTCCCCCTATCTTACCCCTTTCCCTCCCAGTTCCCGTATTCCCTTCCGCTTAGCTTATTCCTTCCCTTTCCACTTTTCCCTTCTCACTTTTCAATGAGATGGGAGAAGTTTCACCATAGATTGAATATGTCTTAAGATTTTTCACTTAAAGCCAATTCTGAAGGCAGTAAGATACCCACTATATTCATCCCCCTCCATTCTTTCTCTCAGATATAATAGGTTTCCTATGCCTCTTCATGAGATGTACTACCCCCACTTTACCCTTTTTCTGGTACAATGTCCTTTCCACATCAATTTCTAGAACAAGGTATACATGTATTCTTTATACATCTATATAGTCAAAATATAGTTCCCAAGATTAATCTTTACCTTTTTAGATTTCTCTTGAGTTCTATATTTGTAGATCAAACTTTTTGTTAAGTTCTGGTTTTTTCATCAGAAATAGATGAAATTTGCTTACTTCGTTGAATGTCCATCTTCTTCCCTGGAAAAAGATGCTCATTCTCGCTGGGTAAGTTATTTTTGGTTGCATACCAAGTTCCTTAGCCTTTCGGAATATCATATTCCAGGCCCTTCGATCTTTTAATGTGGATGCTGCCAGATCCTGGGTGATCCTTATTGTGGCTCCTTGATACTTGAATTGGGTTTTTCTAGCCGCTTGCAATATTTTTTCTTTCACCTGAGGGTTCTGGCATTTGGCCACTATATTCCTTGGTGTTTTGATTTTAGGATCCCTTTCAGTGGGTGATCGATGAATCCTTTCAATGTTTATTTTTTCCTCTGTTCCTATGACTTCTGGGCAGTTCTCTTTGATAATTTCCTGGAAGACAGTGTCCAGGCTCTTTTTTTCATCATGTTTTTCTGGGAGTCCAATGATTCTCAGATTGTCTCTCCTGGATCTGTTTTCCAGGTCTGTTGTCTTCCCCAGAAGGTATTTCACATTTTTCTCCATTGTTTGATTTTTTTGGATTTGCTTGACTGATTCTTCTTGTCTCCTCGAGTCATTCAATTCCACTTGTTCAATTCTGATTTTCAGTGAAGTATTCTCTTCACTCACTTTTTTAAAATCTTTCTCTAATTGTCCAATTGAGTTCTTTTGTTCTGTGGAATTTTTTTCCATTTCGCCAATTTTGTTTTTTAGAGAGCTGTTTTCTGTTTCCAGTTCACTAATCCTATTTTTCAAGGATTTTACTTCTTTATCCACTCTCTCTTTAACTTTCTCCAGACTCTTTTCCCATTTTTCTTCTAGCTCCCTTGTGAGAGCCTTTTTAATCACTTCTATGAGGTTCATCTGTGCTGAGGAACAGATGATTTCCTCCTTTGGGGAATCACCTGGGGACTGCCTGTTTTTAGTCTCCTCAGGATTTAGAGTCTGCTCTCTATCTGTATAGAAGCTGTCAAGGGTTAAAGTCCTCTTCAGCTTCTTGCTCATTCTGTCTATTAATCAGAGATAAACTACCAAAGAAAAACAGAAAAAACTGGAGTCTTTCTTTGGGGGGGGGGCTGGGTGTGTTATCGAGCTTCCTCTACAGACTGCAGGGGGCAGCAGTGAGGCACTAGCAGGACTGTGCTGCGCCTGCGCTCTGAGATCCCAAAGCGTGCTGAGTCACTGAGGGGGGGGAAGGGGGGGGGGCAGGTCCTGAGAGACTCCAGCTGTTTGGGGTTGTGTTCTTCAGCCCCGGTGTTTTTAGCTTCTCTGCTGGGCTGTTGACTTGCTGCAGGTTCCAAACCTGTAGCGAAGCTCTCCCGCAGAGACGGCTACAATCACTCCCCACCCCCTCTCAGCTCTGCTCCCGTGCTCTCACTGCCGCTGCCCTCAGCCTGCGCCCGATCTAAAACCGCCCCAGCCCTCCAGTAAAGACAGACCTTTCTTGGCGGATCTCAAGGATGGCTTCTCTTGGTAACTATTTGTGGGTTTTTTTCAGTCAAGCATTGATTCAGAGGCTTGTAATGAAGTGGATAGTGAGAGAAAGCGCGGAGCTTATGCAACTGTGAGCCTCCTCTCCGCCATCTTAACCGGAAGTCCCTGATGCATTGTTGATGGAGTAACAAAATGATCCAACTATTCTAGAGAATAATTTGGAAGTGTGGCCACAGGGATATTAAACTGTGCATAACCCTGCAGTGCCATTACTGGTTCTGTATCCCAAAGAAGTGATAAAGGAAGGAAAAGGACCCACATGTACAAAAATGATTGCAGCAGCTCTTTTTGTGGTAGCAAAGAATTGGAAAATGAGAAGATGTTCATCAACTGGGGAATGACTGAATAAGGTGGTGTTTATGAAGGTAATAAAATATTGTTCTATAAAAAATGAAAAGCAACCTGATCTTAGAAAGACCTGGAAAGATTTAAATGAACTGAGGCTGAATGAAACAAGCAGAACCAGGAATACATTGTATACAATAACAGCAAGAATGTTCAATGATCAAATATGAAAGATTTGGTTCTTCTCGGTAGTTTAGTGATCCAAAGCAATCTCAATAGACTTTGGATTATCAGTTCTGACAAGTTCAAACAAGCTCAGGCCAGTTGAAACTCTATGTGTACAAAAATGTTTGTATCAGTTTTGTGTATATCTGTATGTCTGTATGTTTTCCAGCATAATTGGAAATTGAGGGGATGCTCAACAATTGGAGAATTAATAAACAAGTTGTAGCATGTGGTTGTAATTGAGTATTATTATGCTATAAGAAGTGACAAGAGGAATAGTTTGAAAAAAAGACAGCATGACAAGTCTATATGAACTGATGCAAAGTGAAGTGAGAAGAAACAGGAGATAATTGTGTATGATTACAGTAAAGACTTGACTGTTGTGAGAAATGGAATGATCCAAAACAATTCCAAAAGGCTCCTGATAAAAATATGCTATCCATTTTCAAAGAGAAACGTGATGAACTTTAGAAGAAAATGAAGTATAACTTTCTTGCCTGCTTATTTTTTTATTTGCAATGTGGCTATTAAAGAAATATGTTTTAAATAATTTTGCCTATCTTCGTATTGATTGGGGAATGGGAGAAAGGGAGAAAATTTAGAATTTATAGTTTTTTAAAAAGTTAAAAAACAAATATTTTAAAAAGAAAAGTTACAAGCAGCACAATTAATTTTAAGTCAAATTTTGATGAACAAAACAAATATCAAAGAAAAGATATCTCTATTTGGGCACTTTATTTTCAGTATGGAAAAGCTTTTGCTCTTTTATATCCTGCAATTGCTCGACTGCCCTTCCCAATCATCGGAAGGAAATCATTGACTGTCTGTATTTTTCTATAATCCAAAATAAAGCAAAAGCATGTTCCATTAGTCATCATAATGACATTCCTGAGTTTCCCTACTGTTTGAGACAAGAAATGTATTTGGTTTCTAGAGAGTTTCTGGATGGATGAACCCAAACAGGACCAAAAGAGAAATAAAACATTCAGTTCATAATATTGGATGCAATATGATGTCAAATCGCAAACTGGATTCCCACCTCAATAGCCCAAACTTCTGTAAAATCTAAGAGACTTGTGGAATCAAAGGAATGGAACTACTCAATTAGGGTTTTAAAGATTTCTCAAGCACATTCTAAATCATAGAAAAGAGTCCAGAAAGGCCATTTAAAACACCATGTCATTAGTAGGACATGTTTCACTGCAAAATGATTACACATTGAGATCTATGAGATCTCATGAGATCTATTAATTTTGAAAATATACAAGTTAAAGTTATGCAGATAAGTAGGGAGAGTATTATTTTCTATTCAGACACACACTAGTCTTATATCAATGGCATAATTTTTCACGGTACTCTTCCTGTTGCCAGAATATTGGAAGGTAATATAAAAAAGGGAAAAGAAGAGAAAAGGGAAAGGGAAAAGTGAGAGAAGACAAGAGGAGAGAAAAGAAAAAAGAGAAGGGGGAAAGAGAAGAGAAGTGAGGGGAGGAGAAGGGAAGAGAAGAACAAGGAGAGAGGGAGAAGGAAGAGCAGGATATAGGAAAGATTAAAAAAGGAAAAACCAAATTTACATGATGATTTTGTTGTATGTTTGAAAAGGATAGCAAGTTGTGCTCATTTTATTTGCAATTTCATGTACAATCAATTTTTAAATTGTACTATTATGGGAAAGCTTGCTTTATTCCATAATTATATATAAATGTAAAAGGGAGAATTTTATAGATGTTATCTCTGAAAGCCTTTTTCATCACATGTTAATTACCATACATTGACACCTTTTCATACATAGACAGTACTAAGTATTAGAAAAAGGTATTAGTTAACTGGAGGAGACAAATGTGGACACAAATAATGTCCCTCAAATTCCTTCCTTTTATTTATTCCACCAAAATGACATGCTCACCATAAAAAAAAAGTGTCTTAAAAAGCTAGAAAGAATAACAAAATTAATTTGAAATATCAAAATATCAAGAATATCAAGGGATTAAATTAAAAAAATGCAAAGTAGGATGACCTACTCATAGTGGATATACAACTGAATTATAAAGTGGTAATCATTAAAACTATTTGATACTGGTAAGAAATAAATTAGTGACGCAGTACAATAGATTAGATACATAAAACACAGTAATAATTACTATAGTAATCTGCTGTTTGACAAACTCAAAAGAATTCAGCTTCTGGACTAAGAACTTAATATTTGACAAAAACTTTTGGGAAAACTGGAAAATAGAAAGGCAGAAACTAGGCATAGGCCAGCAACTCACACCATATACCCAGCAAGATAAGATCAAAATGCTTCCCTGATATAGATATAACAGGTGGTATCGTAAGTGAATTAGGAGAGCAAGGAATAATTAACCTGACAGATGTATGGAGAAGGGAAGAATTTATGAGCAAACAGGGGAGAGTACATTAAGAAATGAAAATACTTTTAAGTTACACTAAATTAAAAGTTTTGTGCAAGCAAAATCAATACAATCAAGATTAAAAAGAAATCAGAAAGCTGGACAATAATTTTTACACTTAGTGTTTCTGGTACAGGCTATATTTCTCAAATATATAGCAAATACAAGTCATTCCCCAGTTGATAAATATGATCAAATGATATGAACAGGCAGTTTTCAAAGGAATAAATTAGTTATACTTATATTAGAAAAAACTTAAAAACACTATTAATTAAATATAAAGTAAAACAATTCTGAGGTATCACCTTATACCTATCAAATTGGATAATATGACAAAAGAGGAAAATGATAAATGTTGAAGAAGATATGGTAAAATTGGAAAACCAATGCATTGTTGGGGAAGTTATGGACTAATCCAACCATTATAGAGAATAATTGGAACTCTGCCCAAAGGATTACAAAATCTTGATCCAACAATTCCACTAATAGGTTTGTGTCACAAAAACATCATTAAAGGGGAAAAGGAATTAGAAGAACATTGTGACAAAACCAGAACATTTTACATAGTAACAGTAACACTTTGTGATTATCAACTATGATGGACAGCTCCTCTTAGCAATATAGTAATCCAAGACAATTCCAAGACTCATGATGAAAAATGCCATCCATATCCAGAAAACTAACTGTGGAATCTGAATGCAAATCTAAACATATTCTTTTTGCTTTTTTGTTTTGTTTTGTTTTTTTCTTTCTCGGTTTTTACCTTTTATTCTGATTCTTCTTTCACAACATGACTAATGTGGAAATATGTTTGACATGATTGAACATGGAACTCATAATGCATTTTTAAAATGTTGAAAACTAAAACAAATAAAAACTGAAGTGGCATGCTGTCATTAGGGAAGTTTCTTTAAAAATAAAAATAATAAAACAGTATCTTTTCCATACTACAGAGATTCATTTAGGTCATATTCATACTTTAAAAACAATCTATTCCCTGAAAAGGCACCAGAATTAGCCAGTATAATTAAATCTAACAACATCTGTTGTACCTTACTTCCTCTGTTAATATTCTTCATAACACCATCCCCATAATGGAGAGGGACATCCAATCATTATGGCTGTCCTGTTTTCCCCTAACCCTACTTTTTATCTTGCCTGGTCTCCCATCTGTCTAAAACATGATAAATAAAGGTAATTTCTAAATCGGGCATATTTAATGCAAGAAATATTTATAAATTATTAAAAGGTTAGGTAATTAAGCTATAATTAGAAAAGCAAGTTCTCCAGGTGAGGAGAGAATCTTTTGTGCATTCAAAGATTGGATTCATTCAAGTTTCATAAAAAATTAAATACTTCTCAAAGTCTTTTCAGCTGATTTAATACAAACCCTAAATATCCAATCAATTTCTGGAGAGGACATAATACATGAATTTCAAAAGAGCACAGAGCCACAACTAGGACTAGATCATCGAGGCTTTGTCCTGAAACACTGAGATGAGGATTTGTTGTTTCAAACCTAAAAGTTTCTTTTTCCCAGGAGAGGGAAAGTGAGGAGAACACGATTTCACATCCCCATATAGAACAGGTTTTCTGGAGAGATGCTATTCTGGCAAATCAGGTACACCTTACAAGAAAACTATGATTAATATCAGGTGGGGCATGTTCCTGTCTATTATTTTAGACCCTAGGCACTTGAGTAATCTGATACTCTGCTTTGGGTTCTGAGGAACAGAACAAGGACACTGTGGTATGGTAATAAAAAACCATTCCTTTATATATTAACTACCATTGATGAGGGGACATTTTACTTTTTTTTTTTTTTTTTTTTTTTTTTTTTTGGTAAAGCAATTCGGGTCAAGTGACTTGCCCAGGGTCACACAGCTAGGATTTGTTAGGTATCGGAGTTCAGATTTGAACTCAGGTCCTGACTTCAGGGATGATACTCTATCCACTGTATCATCTAACTGCTCCAATGAGGGGTCATTTTAGACCCTGGTACCCTCACTAAGAAGGAAACAGGCTGCTCTGTGATGGAGAAGTACAAATTTAAGGCATATTGAGTTTCTGGGATAAGAATAAAAAAAAAGCATCTCAAATAAACTCTTGAAAATTGCTGGAGCTGATACCGTTAGACCACAGTTCTTGCTCTCCTACTGAATTTGTCCCCAGAGTTATAAAATTCCTAGTTCCATCTCCAAAGCAGCAGCATCTTTTAGTTTTTTCCTATTCTGCTTGTATATGGGTTTGCCCTTATGTAGTAATTAATCTTCTGTTCATTTGTGGCAATGAAAGAGACAGATAATTAATTACATAGGGGAGGGGGAAAGGAGGCCATTGGAAAATGGTCTTGCTTACATTAAATTGTATTTATAACCTTTTTACAGATGAAGACAATTGAACAGTCACAGGCAATAACCCTAAAGGGAAACCAGGGAGATTTAAGATACCCTAGCTGTAATTTTCTTGCATAGAAGAAGTTTCCAGTCTTGCATAATCTAATCAAAAATGCTGCACCTTCCATTTATCATCAGGAAAGATCCTATGAATAAGAGAGGAAACAATCCAGAACAAGTCTTTATTTGCATGATTAGTGATGTTTGCAAAGCACAGATTTATTGTATGGCAAAAGGGGCGAAAGAATTTAATGCTGTTCCTAGATAGGGTAAAGAAAAGGAGCAGGTTAAATTTGAATTTGTAAAACACAAAGGCTACATTCTAGGGACTTAATTCTCCATCCACACTTCTGAGATTCTTCTAAGTTTAGCAGAGCTTTCAGTCACCCCTCACAGTAAACTGTGCCCTGAAGAACACAGATATAAATAAACTACATATATTCGACAGCTTAAATTTTAGTCTTATATAAGCCAAATGATAGAAAACTAATTCACTTGGCAAATCACATGCAGAGCTCTGATTTTAAAGACTCATCAGTCTGGTGTACACTGTTTGACAATGACACTGATTGGCAAAATGTGAAACTTTAGCCCCTCTCTATTAGATGATGTAAATGACCAAAGTAAAAGAAGAAAATATGTCCTGGATTTTGCAATATAGAGTTCAGATTACCTAAGAGATGCATAAGAGAAATTGCAAAGGCCTGAAAGAATAGAATAAAATGAACAACATTGGTGGGGGTAAGTAGGATAGAGAGGGAGTCTTTCTAAAAGCAGAAAATAATGTAATAAAAAGATATAAATCACAATTTATTGTAGCAAGAACAGCATTAATAATGGACTACATTTCCCAGCATGCAATGAAATTAACAACTCTTAATTCTTCCTATCCAAAACCTTCCAATTCAATATACTGTGAGGTATTTTGTTTTGTTTATCTCCTTAGGGAAAAGCACTTTAAAATGTATAATGGAAGTCCATAGGAAGGCAGATTTTCTTTCCAGTGCTAAGCTTTTAAAGTGCATTCTGCTGTTCCATTTAGTAAGAGATACTTACAATCAACTCTATTGACTGCATACTTGATTTTTATAGTATGGGATTATGGAGCCATTTCCTAGTCTTATGCACCTCCTCCCTCCACCACTTCACAACACCTAGCTGTACCAAAGGGTCTTTTCAACAATTTTTACACCAATTAGACACTCAGTAAGTTCCAGGTTCTTCCACCAGTTCAAAAGATTTTTAGAGCCACCTTTTCTCAAACATTCTACTGAGGTATTTAAGGCATATTTTAATGTTTTTCCTATGGGTCTGCAGAAGAATTTAATCTGAAATTTTCATAGAAAGAGCCAAATCATAGTATACAGGAAACTATTTGAGCCAAATATTGGACGATTAGATTCTGTAAGAGTCTATTGCTGGTATGAATCATATAACTCTCCCATTGTCAGAAAATGCTAAATGCTCATCCTGGGAAGTTAGTTTCCCAGACTGTCTTATTACCATAGTTAAGGCAACCATGATGTGTCCAGACTGCCTTGATTAAAATCTTTAATGGAAATGGAAACTTCCCAGACTTTTTTTTTTTTTTTTAACCAATTCAAGAAAGTAAGACATGTAGTCTTAAGGTCTGATCCACTCCATTTCATAGACTTTTTGAGAAATCTTCATTGAGCCCCATTCAGTCACTCCTCTTTTTCATACATTTGAATATTTTTCACACCAATTTTGATATATTTATTCTATTAGGTCATCTTTGTTATCTCGGCCTTCAGGCTGTCCCTTTCTTCAGTGTTAACTGTGACCCACCCTCTACCATTTAGAACCAATACCCACACATCAGTGAAAGCTTTCAGGGACCATTTTAACTAAGAAATCTTGAACTATTCTAGTGATTAAATACATAAACAAGCAGGTGATAGGATATTACTGTTTAAAGCAATGAACAAGAATCAGAGACCCTGCTTCCACTAACTTCCACTATCTGTCTTGGAAACCCTGTCATTACAGACCAACAGATTGGCATCTGGCAGCCAGTGTTATATAGCACTATCAAAGCCTGATGATCTCAGGTCATTATTCCATCCTTTCTACCTCAAGCTGTCCAGATCCAGATTCATTTAGGGCAAAGGGACTGAGGTTTCATCTTCTGGAGCTGCTTTAGGTTGATAAATGGCATAGAGCTGGCCCTGCCCAGTAGGGTCCAAACTGAGAGGGGAGACAAGTGACTTGTCTGTAACATCAGCAGCATCCAGTGCTGAATGTCAAAATCACTTATCAGGTGATTTCAGGTTGACCAAGTAGTTGGAATCTCATGGTTTATAGTCTGCAAGAAACAACTCTCACAAGTAGATTAAAAATACAAGGATCCAAAAAAAAAAATACAAGGATCAAATATGAACAAAAGAGAAAGGATAAATAAAAGTGGAGTTAATATAAAGGTTATTAGGAACAGTAACAAGGAATCCCTCCTAGAGGAAGATGGGGGTGGGGGGAGCACATAAGGCTATCATTAATGCCTCCCATATAAACAGCTTTTCCTAGGATAAATATCAAAGAATGTTTTCCCAAAATTTTTGTTTCATCAAAGGAGTAGGGGCAATGAGTAGAGCATTGTGCCTTTAAATGATTATGATCTCTTTTAGCAAAAACTCTAGAGCCTTACAAGGGAAGGCTTTTACCCAATTAATAAAAGTGTTAACAAAAGCAGTTTGAAACCCCTATAAGGGAGCATATCTGTAGGCCTTTTAAACAGTCAATTCAGAATTTAATTGCCTGGGAGCTGTGTGAGGGAATGTGGGAGTCAGGAGTTGGGGAATTAAAGGTGCAGCATCATGGGCAGCTGAATCTGGAATTTTATTTTCCTTGGCCTGAAGTGAATTCCCTTCCTTTAGGAAACAACAGAAATCTCATGGACAGCTTGCATAGTGGCATAGAGCTGGCCCTGTCCAGTAGGGTCCAAACTGAGAGGGGAGACAAGTGACTTGTCTGTAGCATCAGCAGCATCCAGTGCTGAATGTCAAAATCACTTATTGCATAATTAATGGGGGATTAAACAATCAAAAATCCCCTTTCTTTCCATATAGCCCCTATGATCATGCAAAACATGAAAAACATATTCGAAGTCAGTATAGGTATTCATTTTCATTTCTTTCCCCAATTCTAAAGTTCTGATATAGGCCAAAATGCCCAGAACATTTGTTGGGGGGGAGGGGAAGAGGAGGCAGAATCTTTAACCATTGGCCCAGAATGAGTTTAGGAGCATTCTCAATTAGAAGGGTTGTGGCAGTTAGCTTTAAGATAGGAGGGTTCACCTCCAAAATATCAAGTTTCTTTGAGATGTAAGCAAAGTGGTCTAGGATAGGGTCCCAGAGACTTCTAGGATCTGGCCCTGTCTTCCATCAATATACTGTGTTAGGTAGGGCTTAGGCCCAGACAAGAGATTAGTTTAGCTTTCAGGATCCTAAAAATCTTGACCTGATCAGAGCTTGCTAAGATTGTCTGCTTTCTCTCCCAATAAGCAAAAGGGAAGGTGGGAGGTGGCCCAAATACTTAGGCAAAGTGGGCCTTCAGGAAAAGAAATTCTCATCCCAGGAAGTAAGAAAGTTAAAGATTTCATGGCTGCAGCCAGAGAATCCTCCAGGGCTGGGCTGCAGATAAAACTATCATCTACATACTTGTATTGTACCTCATATCTTTCAATGACCACTCACTCTGATTATAGAAATTTGCTACAAGAGGAAAAAGCAGAGACATAATTATAATAGCATCAAAACAGGTCCTTCAGGACTCAGCCTGAGAACACATAACATGACAGAATAAGGCATCCTTACATCTGTTTGACAGCCGATTGTGCAGTAATAATTCTACCTCCTAGCTAGGCTCAGGAATGATCAGATAGGAAATAAAGAAACAGAACTGAGAAACTGAGTCAGAAGGATCCCACCTTGACAGATGTCATCCTCACAACTCTTGCCTCAATACTAACTTTCACCTGTAACAATTCAAGATCCCCTTCTGAGTAGCTTGCAGCATATTCCTTTCAGATGGCGAATCACTGGCTTGATGATCAGTCATATCTTAATTTAAAACTCCAAATAATATCAGCTACAGTCCCAATAGATTTTATTCTCCAATAGCAAATCTCTTTCAGATGGCAAATCACTGGCTTGATGATCTATCAGTCATACCTGAATTTAAAACTCCAAATAATATCAGCTACAATCCCAAGAGATTTTATCTCCAATAGCAATCAAAGTTTCAGATGAATCTAGCTCTCAAGGATCACATATCCTAAATAGGTATAGACTATGACCTTACATTGATAACAGTAAGATATCCTAGAAAGTTTATATCAAAGTAGATGGTTTTAAGTTCAACATTACATAAATTATTTTGCTTTTAAAATCCTTAATATATAGGAAAATTCTAAATTGCATATTGTCTATAGCAGAAAAATTATCCTGAGTCCCTCTAAATAGTGGGTACAACTTTAAGATGACACAATACAATCAATTAAAACTCACACAGAATATAGAATATCCTAATTTCACATAAAAGAATTTTATCTGAGGATAATAATTTTGGGCTTTTGTATTTTTGAAAATAGCGATCATGTTATACAAATGAGATGCAGAGGAAGAATAAACACAGGCATTAGAGGGAGAGAGGAAGGCTCATAATTCTAAAAATCTATTCACATTGGGAATGGGTTCAATAGACAATGCTCTCTCTCTCTCTCTCTCTCTCTCTCTCTCTCTCTCTCTCTCTCTTTCTCTCTGTATATATATATCTTCCATGAAGGGTACAGTACCCTCCAAAATCTATAAAGAAATTAGGGAGGAGAGATGGACAAATAGGGAAGCAAAAGGGTGATGGAGAAAGACAAGGGAAGTATCCTTGGGAGGGAGGTTAATAAAGCAACATATGACTTTTTATTGTGGTTGCTGAGAAATCCTATATAATTCTAAGTGTAGCTCAAAATTATTTCAATTAGTTTTTTTTGTTTGTTTCTTGCAAAATTTTCTCTTTGATCTGGGAGTTTCAAAATTTGGCAATAATATTCCTATATGTTTTCACAAAGGATCTTGTTGAGGTAGTGATTGGTGGAGTTTTTCTATTTCTACTTTTCCCTCATGTTCTATCATTCCAGGACAATTTTCTTAGATTATTTCCTGCATTATTGTATGAAGGTTCTTTTTTTGGTCACAACTTTCAGGCAGTACAGTTATTTTTATATTTTCTCTTCTTGATCTGTTCTCCAGATCTATGGTTTTTCTTATAAGATATTTCATATTGTGTTCTATTTTTTTTTCATTCTTTAGAAGCTGTTTTTACTATTTCTTGGTCACTCATATCTTCACTAACTTGCCCTTGCCCAAATCTAATTTTCTTTCTTTCTTTTTTTAAAAATAATTATAACTTTTTATTGACAGAACTCATGCCAAGGTAATTTTAAAAACATTATCTCTTGCACTCACTTCTGTTCCAATTTTTCCCTTCCCTCCCTCCACCCCCTCCCCAAGATGGCAAGCAGTCCTATACATGTTAAATATGCTACAGCATATCCTAGATACAATATATGTGTGCAGAACCGAATAGTTCTCTTGTTGCACAGGAAGAATTGGATTCAGAAGATAAAAATAACCTGGGAAGAAAAACAAAAATGCAAATAGTTTACATTCATTTCCCAGTATTCTTTCTTTGGGTGTAGCTGCTTCTGTCCATCATTGATCAATTGAAACTGAGTTAGATCTTCTCTTTGTCAAGGAAATCCACTTCCATCAGAATATATCCTCATACAGTATTGTTGTTGAAGTATATAATAATCTCCTGGTTCTGCTCATTTCACTCAGCATCAGTTCATGTAAGTATCTCCAAGCCTCTCTGTATTCATCTGCTGGTCATTTCTTACAGAAAAATAATATTCTATAACATTCATATACGACAATTTACCCAACCATTCTCCAATTGATGGGTGTCCATTCATTTTCCAGTTTCTAGCCACTACAAATAGGGCTGCCACAAACATTTTGGCACATACAGGTCCCTTTCCCTTCTTTAGCATATTGAGGTATAAGTTCAGTAGTAGCACTGCTGGATCAAAGGGTATGCACAGTTTGATAACTTTTGGGGCATAATTACAGATTGCTCTCCAGAATGGTTGGATTTATTCACAACTCCACCAACAATGCATCAGTGTCCCAGTTTTCTAGCATCCCTTCCAACATTCATCATTATTTTTTCCTGTTATCTTAGTCAATCTGACAGATGTGTAGTGATATCTCAGAGTTGTCTTAATTTGCATTTCTCTGATCAATAGTGATTTGGAACACTCTTTCATATGAATAGAAATAGTTTCAATTTCATCATCTGAAAATTGTCTGTTCATATCCTTTGACCACCAAATCTAATTTTCAAAGAGTTATTTTCATCTTTAAGATTCAATTTCTCCTTTTCTAGTTTGTTAAATTTTTTTCATAACCTTCTTATTTTTCTTGGATGGTTTTCATTTGTTTCTACAGAACTAGCCTGAAGGTGTTTGCACTTCACATGCATTAATCCCTGGCCTGGGTCTTTTTTCAGATCCTCTCAGATTATACTTGAAGGTAACCTGTTCTTGATTTTTCACCAGTCTGTTTTCCCTGAGATACAAATTTGTTCTATCTGTGAGGGAAATTTGGAGAACTTCTGAAATTTACCAATCTACTCCTCTATCTTCCCAGAATCCTCCCAGACTGTTTTATTAAGCCTTGATGGGAATCAAGTTTTCACAGAACATCTTTAAGACAACCTCAATATCTCAATTCACATTCTTTATGCCTCGAACATTTCTATGGTACTTCTCTTCTTCCCCTGAGAAACTCCTCAAGTTAAAATTTCCCTATAAAAATGGGCCTATGATGAAGATATTTGCTAAGCCCTTTTCAGGACTGAGTTCTCTATAAGGTACTGTCTCCTTCCTCATAACATCTTCTCTTTAATGGCATTTTTATTGTACTATAACTAACTCTGGACAGTCTGCTAAACTCTTCAGGATTTAGCCTACTAGCCAATACTATATTCACACTTCATGGCAAATTCCCCTTAATGGCTCTTTTCCAAATCCCTGTCCCTGTTAAGTCTATTGCTTTTCTTAAACTGTTTCATTTTTACTACTGCTGGTACCTATTTTAGCTTTTCATGCCTACAACCTCTACTCATAAATATAGTTACCTTTTTGCAAAGAGAATGCTTATATGAATTCATTATCTGTGCCTTGCACCTTGTATTTTGAACTAGAAATTGCTACTCTGACCCCTCATAGCTATTTTCTCCACTTTATTCACATCCCTCCCCATCTCCCATCCCCACTTCTCCTTCTCTTTTGCTTTATTCTAAATTGTGTTTGGAGGAGAGTGCAAATATCCAAGCCCAAAATGGAACAGTGTTAGATAAACTAAGAATTATAAGCCATGAGGGGGATCCATTGTTGAATGCACCAAGTGGTTTTTATGCTAATTTTTCCCCTCTAAGTTATTATGATAGTAAAACACAAAAGTAGAAGAATAGTAAAAACAAAGTGCACTTTGATTTTTTCTCTTCACACAACACTGAAAATATTTTTTCCTTGCTTATCTCATCAGCTTGATCATTTGTCAAAAGTAGTAGATAGATTAAATGTTCTCTAAGGACTCTTCCAATTTCAAAATTCCATTCATATATCATCTATTGAGATTATATCAAAGGTCTATTCTCAAGAAACTTAGAATTATAGGGCACATTTGGCTTATCCATCCTCCACTCAGAAACAAAAGTTGTCTTCCTAAATGCAGATGCAAATATGTCATAGCTCTCTCCCATTCATGCATAAATTTAATGCAGAGTTGCATGAAGTCATTGACCTCACTCTCAACAGTCATAACTGTCAATTGCCAGGAAAGAATCAAAATGATTGGTGATGGCTCAAGATATATTAGAGGACCTTGGCATTTTTGATTCTGTCTAAGTTTTAAGTTTTGCGTAGCACCTACTTTACTTGCCTTCATAAGGCTGTTGGAGGAAATTGTTCTCATCGAACTATTCTTCTGGGGGAAGTCTCCACATAGTTGGGATAGACATCCCCCTAACTAAATGGTGAATTTGAGATACCTGGTTATTTTTAACCTAGTTTAGAGTTCTACTAAAATACTTATCAGATATGCATTATCCATGCCATAACTTCTTGAAGCCACAGATTAGAGTTCAGTGAATCATATACACCCCAAAGATGGAAAGCAGCCTTGGCTGTTTGGCAGCCCTCACACCAGAGATAGTAATATTTCCTGAACATACTCTCTATATAATTTTATGAGTAATTATGTCAAAATTTGGTTGTTGGGAGAAATTCATCAGGATTGTACATCAATTTAATGAAGGCATATTTGTCTGGGTTCTGGATAATGGATGCCTTCCCAATCACCAAAGGAGGAAAACAAGACTATGGGCTTGGTCCCATGTTTTTTAGTATGATGTTTTCAGCCATGTTGTCAAATGCCTTTGAGAAGGATGAACAGAGCATCAAGGTCAGCTGTTGCACTGATGGTAAATTCTACACCTTGAAAAGGCTACAAACAGAGGCTGAAGTGGAAGGGGTACATGATTTTTGTTTGCAGATGATTGTACACTTAATGTAGCCTCTGAAGATGAGTTACAACAAAGTATAGATCCCTTTTAGTCCACTTGTGCTAATTTTGATCTAAAACACAGGTGCTCCAACAACCAACACCATACCAGCCAAACATGAAACTATTAATAACAGCAAATGGAGAAGTTTTGAGTTCTGTGGGTAAGTTCATTCACTTTGGCAATATATTTTCTAAGAATGTACACATTTACACACACATTTCCAGAGTAGATCAGTGTTTAGAAGGCTCTAAAAAAAGTGTGGGAGAAAAGACAGACTATTAGACTGTATTAGTAAGGGAGTTCTCATGCCAATGAAATCAGAAAATCTACTAAATTATAAATTTATCAATCATAGGAAAAAGACTTGTTATTGTTGAACATGTAATATCTATAGAGCTTTGATGACCTCATTGTTGTATACCTATGAAACTTGGACAATATACCAACACCTTGCCAAGAAATTTGATTTTCTTAAGAAGATTTTGAAGATCACTTGAAACAATAAAGGTACCAGAAATTGTGGTCCTTTCTCAAACTAAACTGACAAACATTCAAATCCTACTGGAGAGAACAAAACTCTATGATGTTTGAATGCTTGCCTTAAAAAAAAACAAAACTATTTTATGGAGAACTCACACAGGCAAGGGCTTGTGTCGTGGTCAGAAAAACCAATACAAGGACATTCTTGAGGTCTCTCTCAAGAACTTTTGGAATGATTGTATGACATGGATGATTCTGGCATAGAATGCCAGAATGTCCAGGATGGTATGCCCTCATCGGAGAAGGTGCCGTGTTCTATGAGCAAAGCAGAATTGAAGTAGCTCAAAAGAGATGTGAGATGCACAAATTTTGTTGAGAATCCCAAATGTTCATATGGATTAGTTGTGCTTGACTTGTGGTAAGGCATTCCAAGTTTATATTAGTTGGCTCAGCCACAATTGAATGCATTGTAACTTGATAATAACAAAAAGATCTCATTTTGGCCTTCTTTGAAAACGAAGAACAACCAACCAACACTTCATTTATTTCTATGCAATATGTTTCAGTGACAATCTAGGTGCTTAATAATATTAGTTGGCTGACTTGGACTCACTGCCTTTTAGACATCATTATTACTACATAACTTCTTTGTTCAGTCATATATGTACTAAATGATGTCTTGTAGGCAATTGAAAAAAATCATCCTTGGTAAAAGGTTAGAGCCTGCTTATAACCACATTATTTTTCTTTGACATTTGAAATATTTGAATTTTTCTTTTTTCTGTGACAGTGGTACTACATGCCTTATTTATAGTATAATTGGGAAAGTTGAACAATCTGAGATTTCACTAGTCCCTCCACAAATGGAAATCAAACAAGACATCTAAGATTTCTTCAATAAATCCTAGAGAGATGGCTGAAAAAACATTTGAAGATCTTTTGCCTGTGATTATACTAATAGCAGTAGTAGAAGTTATTTACATAGGACTTTAAAGTTTACAAAACATTTTATATGATCTTATTTCTCACAGTTCGGAAGTAGGTGCTATTCTTATTCCCATTACACACATGAGAAAAATAAAGCTGATAGAGCTTATGTGACTTGCCCAGGATCTTACAACTCACTACTAGAGATGTGATTTGAACTCAGATATTACTGATTCCAAATACAGCAATTTATCAACTACACAATTCACCATCTAATTAGGAGAATATTGATCTTAAAGACATGGGATTTTGGAGAAGCAAGCAATTTGGAATCACAAAAAAATATTGCAGTTCCCCAAGTGCAATTTAGCTTTATTACCACCTATTATTCAATTCTAGACAATAGTTATCATCTCCTCTTTCTTTTCCCAAGATAAACATTATTTTGAGGAGTTTCTTATAAAGTGACATTCAAATATATAGTTTTCATCCAGTTTATTTTTCTATCATAAATGTTAAGGGAACCCACATATTTGCCTTTCCCAAGGCAAATTATTTGCCTTTGCACATGGCTTAAATATAATTAGTACAATGTCATATCTAATTAGCAGTTTTGGGAGCCCATCCCCATTAACAAGAATTTCATCTTTTGTTTGAACTTTGCAAAGAACATTTTTGACAATGTGGCTGATTCTTTGGATTGTACAGTAAACAGAACATTGGTCCTGCATCAGATATTTGCTGGTTGTTTTACTCCTGAGAATTTAACTTCTATAACCCTCCAATTCTTTAACACTAAAATAAGGATAATAATATATAAAAGGAAGAATTTTCCTGAATTGATTTATTAAATGAGAAAATGTATATGTAGCACTATATACATGTTGCCTATTTGTTTATACTTTTTAATAATCAGCTTTATGTCAACACACAATATCTATATTACCACATTCATTTAAAAAATTAAACAATTATTAATGTTATCTTGAATCAAGAGGCAACTACAAAAAACCCCAAACTCTCTTACAAATAACGTTCCCAAAAAACAATTAGGCAAAATTGTTGAATGGAATGATTGTAATTGACAGCAAATATTAATTTAATTTTTGTAGTTTGTGATTTGTTAACATAAAGGATTTGTGCTTTAACCTTCAAAATTAGGTCACAATATTGTCTGGTGCATTTGACCTGAGCTTTGTTGCCATTTAATGTTGTTTTCCTTTATAATGCTGTGGTGATTTGGTGTATTTTTCTTTTAACTCCACTTTATTTATTCTGCAACACTTCAAAAAAAGTCTCCTCACATTTCTTTAAATTCACGGTATTTGTCATTCTTTATGGCATAATAATATCATATTCCATTACATGCAAAAATTCAATTTGTTTAGTCATTTCTAGTTGTTCAAAGTAGAGTTGTTTCCAAATTCTTTATATTATAAATAGTTTTGCTGTGAATATTTTGATACTTATTGGTCCTTTCTTTTTATTATTACTCTCCTTGGAATTCAAAGCTATTAAAGGAATTACTTTAATACAAAAAGTATTAAAAAAAAACTATTGGAAAAAATGCCCAAATTGTTTTTAAAATGATAACAAAATTCATAGTTCTAATCAGCTGTGAATTTTCATGTCTGATTTCCCTCTGTCCCTCTAATATTGAATTATCATCTTCTATCATTGCATTTTGATCATTTATTGCATTTTGATATTTATTATTTATTTGGAGCTAATATGTTAAAAATTTTACCAAACATTTCTGTGATTATTGTATTTTTAAAATTCAAATAAAAATGGTTTATATTTCTTGTTTTAGCGGCTCTTCAATATTTTTGACTGGTTATCTATTAGAGAATAGGTTTTATTTTTATAGGTTTTATTCTAAATGTTTGTGATGTGATTTTCATCAGAAATGTGTCATGCAAATATTTTCTGTGTCTGAATTATTTATTCTTTATTAAACCTCCTTAATTTTGTTTGCCCAAGAGTCTTTTTCCATCTTTTATATAATCAACATATTTTGTACTATCCTAAAATTGTTATAAATCCATCCTAGATTCTCAGTTGTGAAAATATTCTTCCTTAACATTTTAGTCTTTTATTTTTCTAGATTGTTTTACCCATTTGATTAGAAAATCATTTAAGAATTTGTCCAATATTAAATTGCCTCAGTAACAGATCTCTTGTCCTTGCTCCATATTTATATTAAGCTATTCATAACTATTTGAGGAGTCATCCAAAAAAAAAAAACAATTCTAAAATCAGTACTTATAAAGTCATTTATGCTGTATCACTCTGTGTTGTTGAAAAGAGAATTTTGTCAAATGTTTTCCTAAAAATCTATTTATCTGACTTCAAAAAAAAATCTAAATCTAACTCTCTTTCATATTTTAATTATAATATGTGCCAAATAAAGAGAGAGAGAGAGAGCCCTAATCATTCTGGGACTAGCATGTGTTGTTATTGTCTCTGATCTTCCATGTAATGCAGATCTCTTGGGCCACTCGACACCAGGGAGATGATCTAGAAGGAAAGGGGACAGGATGCTCAGAATGTGGTGGGCTCTGAGCTGAAATGGAAGAATGAAGTATGTAATTGCTGTCCCTAGATCATCAATATGTATTCAGTACTCTTCTCGCCCTGCTTTCCAACAATGATGCCCAACCTTTTCTGTGTTACTGAAGGCAACTGCTTTGGGAAGAAGCAGCCTTTCCCTTAATAGTTGCATCCTAGGAGAAACAACTATCCTCTGCTCTCACAGACCTATTAGTGCTCTAGAGCAAAAACCTGGATGTGGTTCTAACATGGTTCTAATCATAATGTCCTTCTCCACTTAACCCTCTTCCTGCTATAATTACCATTACCAACAATATCTTCCATTTTTATACATGTCTTCTCCATCCATACCTACTTCATTCTCCATCTTAAAGGATAAGAAAAGTGCTTACTTAAAGACATAGCAGAGGTTTGGGGATCAGCTTTCTTTGTACAGTAAGATTGTACAGGTTTAAAGATTGCTATAGAACCAAGGTCAAATATAGCTCTATAAGCAATTCAAATTACATTACAAGCCTTTCATCCAGCTTTCATTGCTAATTAGGACTAGAGTTTCTCAGTTCACAGGACTAAAATAAAGAAAACACCTTTGCAAGTTTTCTTTAGAAATTAGGAGGGGTTGTTGTATAGTATGTCAGCCCAAGGCTAAACATGGAGGCTGTCAGTCTAGCTGATCATTTTTTAAACAAAAGATATTAAATCCATTAATCTCCTTATTTCCAAAGTGTACAAATAATGTAAAAGGAATATGGTTTATGAAGTTTTTTTGTTAGAATTCAAATAATTTCAGAAAATTTGCTCTAATATTTCAAATTTGCAATCAAGTACTTTGAAATACTTACCTATCTACCTACCTACCTATCTACCTACCAATATACATACATACACATTTGCGAAGTTGTCAGGATGCAGAATGACATCATTATCACTCAGCATATATAGGGAAAAAGCAATTTTTCTCCATACAATCTTGATTATCTAGATGATAATTTCTAATAAGCAGTTCCTTAAAAATAAAGAGTCTATGACTAGCCAGTGATAACTCACACTTAAATGCCAGTCACCTTGAAGAATTCTCTCATTTTGTGAATTGTCCCAAACACCTCTCCCTTACTTCTTCCTCTATTATTTTGATCTCCATTTACCTTTATTTCTTTGTCTCCTTTCCAGAACATTACTAGTTAGAACTTTGCTCCATCCTATTTCAAGGACTGGGTTTCTAGGGTGAGAGCTTAGGAGGGAAATGGAGGCCATTTTCCCTTCAATCCCTACATCTCAACTTGTGATTCTTAACCACTTATTTGTATATAATCGCACATCATCCAAGATTATTGCTCTCAGAGTCCTGATACCATACACTGCTTCTTTTGGTCCAACTTCTTGGGAACCCCTGTGGAGAGGGGGTTGGGTTCTCTAAGACTTTTCCTTTTCCTGCTTCTATCACTATTGCAATCATTATGGAATTCATAGATATGAAACCTATTCTATGGCCATGAAAATTTATTCCTGTTGCCCTCATCTTTATTATTTTTAATTTTTGTCTTCTGATGTTTACCTGCTCCATTATACTATTGGGAATCCTTGCTTCTCTACTTCATACTTCTTCATTATTGTTCTTTCTACTACTTTTCTTCCACTTTCTTACCTTAACTATAATTTGATTTTCCATTGAGCATTGCAAATATCTGGCTACATTTTCTGGTGTTATTATGTTTTTATTTCCTGCTCATGTGATCTGAAGGTGGACTTTCTACATCCTTTGTTCCCCTTCAAGATATTTGTTCTGCTTCACAACTTAATAACCTTTCTTTCTCTGAAGTACATGCCTGATTAGTTTGGTATGTCTTGCCAATTTTTATTATTGATTTATCAGGCAATAATAATTGAACACATACCAAGTTCCTAGACCTAGGAATATGAAAAATGAAAAACATCCTTGTCTTCTATTGGCAGAGACATGTTCATACATTTGGGACCTTGTAATGGGCTGAAACTGAGTTGATGCACTGAGGTCTGAGCACTTAAGGCTAATTACCAATTGGACAATACTCTTTTAGCATTTGCTTGGAAAATGCCCTACCCCACCACTCTGTGCTGGCTCGATCTGTTAGTGTATATAGGGAGACTGGGAGGAGGGATTAGAGGGTGGAGTTAGACAAGCAAGAGTGACTCCTGGCCAGATTCCTGTGGCCATTCCTCTTACATCCACAAAGAATAAAGATCAAGGACTTTTGCTTATCCTGGCTCCTGCTGATTCTAAAGTATCCAGGGTGCTAACACAATCTTCATAGGACCTTTCTCCCTTTCACTACTTCCATCTTCAAAGATTTAAATATCCATGTAACTGAATCTTATGATGCTTTTTTGCGCTTATAGTTCTTTTAATTCTTAATTTCTCATAATGTCCTTCTCTACTTAATCTTCTTCCTGTTATAATCTCTATTTAATCTCATCAGTAGAATGGTCAAAGTTCTACAACTCATCCAAAATTCCAAAATCTGAAATTCTTCTCTATGTCCACAATTTCCTACCTTCTGTCTCTTCCCCTTCTTTATTGCTCTCATTCCTATTCTTTTTCCATCTTCATGACCGATCTCTCAGTTTCTTCTTAACACTCAGGTATATTATTTGCATTCTCACTTCTTCCCTGCTTAATAATGACACAAAAATTGACCTTTGTAATAGTATCCTCTTCTATGTCTTTGAAGACTTTGCTCATGTGTCATTTCTACTTTGAAAACCTGCAATCTACTCCCTCTATTTTTATCCTAGAGAATGATTGCTGGAGAAAAATCACAGAATCATGACTATATTTGTTATGCACTTATGTTGTCTAGGTTCAACTGGGCCTTTATTGTTGAATAGCAATCCTTTTATTTAACTCATTGATTTTTTTATTATATTTCTCAGAATGTCTATCCCGAAACTTATCTTCTCAAACTTTTTACTGTACTTCATCCTTTTTCATTCTCAGTGGATGACTTCAATTTATACTTGACTGGCAAAATTAAGGCCTTCTGTTATAAAGTCTCAATTCCTCTCTTCTAAACCACTCAGAATCTTTACCATTTCCTAGCCCTTTCTTCTAGTGTCAGAAAAAAAGGTGACTCTTCTTTGAGGTAAGAGTAATTCATGTGACCATACCCTTTACATTATTCTTGCACTTCTCCATCCATTCAGGGATTTATTCCAATTATAATGCTTTCTTTTTTATATATCTTCATTTTTTCTCTAGCTTTAGGCACCTTTCCATCAGCCTAAAATATGTCTTATACTGTTAAGGGATAGGTCAATTCTCTAAGAGCCTCCACAGCTGTGAATCATAATATCTGAAGGAGTTGCAAGGCAGCTTTGCTGACACAAGTGTTGAAGACTGGGAATGAAATAAATTGGAGGCAGAGGGAAGAGGAGAGAGGTCACACTACATCAAGGCCTCTCAGGCATAGAGGTCAGAGAACTGTAACTGCCTTTCGGTCTCCTTGTATCATCCTCTCACAAGAGGAGATCCATTCTGCAGGTCTAGGTTGGATCTCCAGCAGCCACTGTCAGATGGCTCCCATGTATTCCAACAGCTCTCATGTTTTCCAACATTATATTGTATAATATGATATAAAATCTCCATCTTTGTCTCTGTCTCTCTATCTCTATCTCTCTCTGGGAATCTGTGCTTCTGTCTCTGTCTCTGTCTCTCTCTCTCTCTCTCTCTCTCTGGGTCTTTCTCTGTCTCTCTATCTTTGTCTCTGTCTCTCTCTTTCTCTTTGTCTCTGTCTCTCTGTCTCTGTCTCTCTTTCTCTCTGTCTCTCTGTCTTTCTCTTTTTCCTCTTACCTTTTTACCTCCTTCCCTTCTCTGTTAGAACTTCCTTCTCTAAAGCTACTTGATAACTTTCTTATCACCAAACCTGACATTTTTTCTTCTCTTCTATGTTGATCTTTCTATACTACTTGCCACTATTGAACATCTTCATACTGATACCCTCTCTTCTCTGTCTTCCATGATGATAGTATCCCTTCAACAGAGTGTACCCCATTATTCAAACTTCATCTCAAATTGGCCTTATTATGAACTCCTTTAGGAGAGGCACTATTTTTGATTTTGTTTTTTTGTCAATCCCTAATACCTGAAACAGTGTCTGGCACATAGGTAATTAATAAATATTTGTTGACCAATTAATTGATCCACTCAACTGCCAAGTTGATTTGTCTAAAGTTGGAGATCCAATGGTTCTCCATTACCAGGGATCAAATACAATTTCTTCTGTTTAGTATTTCAGGTTCATCATAATATAACTCCTTCCTACATTTATAGTTTTCTTATACTTGACTTCCCTTCACATACTCTGTGATGTAGTCATTCTGTATTTCTTGCATTTCCACAAACATGGAATCCTATATCCTCTCACCCTGCCTTTGAACTAAGAATTCTAATCCCCCTGTTGTCCTCTTGGTTTCCCTTGCTTTCTTCCAAACAGCTTTAGCCCTACCTTTAGTAGGAGGTTTCTCCCAGTCTCCCCAGATTCCAACACCTTCCCGTCTCCAATAATTTATCAACGATTCTATATATCTTGTGTATACCTAGTTATTTACAACCTGTCTCCTCCTGAAGAATTCATGGTTCTGAGGAACATGGACTATTTTTGCCTTTCTGTTTCTTCCCAGTGCTTAGTATAGTTGTTGGCACTTAATAAGTATTAAATGTTTACTAATTGACATTTATCAAACAAAGATATGTTCAAAAGTATAGTTTTAGCCCTCTTTTCGTACCAGCATCATGACATCTATGAGTTAGGACATTTGAGTCCATCTAATGATGAGTTTGAATTTCCCCTACAACATTGCTGAAAATTGGTCACACAGTCATTACTTAAAAATTTCCCCATATAAGATTATCTAGAATTGAAAGGGATCACAGGTTATCTTATTCAAGCCCTTCTTTGTATATGAAAAACTGGGGATCTATCTATCTATCTATCTATCTACCAATTTCTCTGTCTGTCTAGTGCACTCAGAGACCCAAGGAGGGACAAACTTTTCCACACAGGAGGATTAAGAAAGACTTCCTAGAAGGAGGCTGCTTCCACACTAAATTTTGAAAGATAAAGAAGGAGCTTAAAAGGTTTAGATAAAACAATTAGGAGGAGGGGAATTGTAATGTGAATAGATTTAAGATGTGCATATTGGAAGGAGCTAACTAATTCTTGGAAGGCTTCTTGTAGCCTTTAACCTCATATTACATGAATTTCTGTCACTCTCTCATAATTTTTGCCTTTCTAACTTCAGTCACCTTGTTCTGAGTTTCTAATATTTACACCAGTGTCTCTGTTATTCAGAACTATCATCACCTCTGTGCACTCACTTAGGAATTCCTTATTTGTTTAGATGCTTCCCTCAAAGGATTTTTAGTTATGGAATAATTGTTGATGCAAACATTGAATCACATGATGCATTGTTGAGAGTTGTCTAGTTGGAGATGTAATTTATTTTAACAATTATCTAAAATAAGAGCATGTATATCTATTAAAATAAACAAGTTTTACTCATATAATTATTTAGACAGAAAATAATTCCAGAAGGACTAATGTCTTTTTGATGAAAAAAGACAACTATGACTTAGTGGAGTAGTTGGGGTCTCACATGAGATGTTAGGTTTTGAATCATATAAGCTCAATTCATAGGTTCTTCTATCCACTAAATGTGTGTGTGTGTGTGTGTGTGTGTGTGTGTGTGTATCCATATGTGTATATATACTAGTATATGTATATACTAGTATATGATAAAGATTGCCCTTTCTAGTGATGTTTTTATTAGAAGCTAAGCATGCCCAAAATTCAACTCATTATTTTCCCCAAAATCTTCCTCTTCTCCCTATTTCTCTATTTCCCTTCCTCTTTTGATGGTAATGCTGTGCTACACAAATCACCCTGGCTCAAAACTTTGGAATCATCTTTGACTGTTCACCATCCCTATCCTTTCACATACAATTAATTTCCAAATACTAATGATTCAATCTTGGCAGCATTCTTGCCTCTTCCTTCTTCTTTCTTCTCATGGGCCTACATTCTAATTCATCTTTTCCCATCCTAATTCATCTAGTAATCTGTCATCTAATATCCTAATTCATTTTCTCATCCTAATTCAGTCCTTCATCACTGCTTTCCTCCACTATTATAAATGGTCTCCTACCTCATCTTCTTGCTTTTATATTTTTTTCCTTCTGTACTCTATTCTTCACATAGCTACCAAAATCTTCCTATGTCACAGATTTGATTCTGCCACTTTTCGGCACAGAACTTTTCAGTGATTGCCTATTGCCTCTAAGATAAAATATATTTCTCCTTCATTGTAGAAACAACTGAAGCTAGCACCTAGTTAGCAATAAGAGTAAGAATAATCCAAAATTCTACTCAGCATTTTGAGGTTTGCAAAATGCTTTATTTACATACATTAACTTAGTGGATCCTCACAACAACTTTGTGCTATTATTATTTCATTTACAGGTTTGGAAAGTGATTTAGAGAGACATTAAAAGGCTTTTCTAGAGACACAGTATCTGAAGTAAAATTTAAACTCACGTATTTTTTTTTTTTTGGCTGAGGCAATTGGGGTTAAGTGATTTTCCTAGGGTCACACAACTAGGAACTGTTGTATCTGATGCCAGATTTGAACTCAGGTCCTCCTGACTTCCGGACTGGTGCTCTATTCACTGTGCCACCTAGCTTCCCTTAAACTCATATATTTTTGACATCAAGTTCCATATTTTATATAACAGTTAAGAATTAAGTTACTAGATTCTATCCTTCAGATGACATCTTCTTTAGCTCACCGTATTCATCCTTCCTCAACTTCCTACCAGGTAACTCTCCTGAGATCATGTTATGATATGTGTTTCATGCATCTTAGAGAAGATACAAAATTATTAGTTAAAGCTCTACTTGGAATATATTTTCTGCTCATTACAGAATTTTTGTCTTCATTTAAAATACAACATAAATAATAGCCTCCTCTTAAAGACCTGATTCAATTTTCTTAGCTGAAGACATTACTGCATTAATGTTTTTCCAAGAAATAGTTTTCTTTATCACTATATAGTCTGTATTATATTTACCTAGGTATCACATAAATTTTTTCTTCCCAGGAAAATATGCTACAGAAAATCAACTTATTTGAATTACTCTGTTCTGTTACAATTGGAATAGTTTTCCAGTTAATACAGTCAATTGGCATGTAATGAAGACAGCACAACTGGCTTGTCTCAGTGCTGTCTTTGGCCAGTCTTTTTAACAGGCTAGCCAAGTAACTGTCATAACAGCTTCCCCGTCAGTGGTTTTCATATAATTGGAGGTAAATAAGGAGAAAAATTGTGTGTCCATAAAGTTATAGATTGTTGACATGTACTAAAAAATTCTTAGTTGGACTCAATCTTAGCAGAAAACTATTGGTTCTTTTTTATATTTTCAAAAACAAGATAAAAAGGGAAGTAATTAGCATTATCATCATGAAAAACCACTGTTTATGGAGCCATAAGACTTAGATTCAAATTTTTCACTTCCTAGATTTATAACCTAAAGTATAGAATGAACAGAATTTCAGAGATGGTTGGAGCCTCAGAAATCACTTTCCACCTTTGAGTGTCAGTTTCTTCAAATGCAAAATAATGATACTTTTACCTATACCATTGGTTTGTTGTGAATATTAAATGGAATAATGTATCTGAGACTTTCATAATCCAAATATGTTGTCACAATTAATATTATCCCTTCTAAACTCTCTTGGAGTTAACAATTAAGACATTTATTGGTATTTATTCTTATGCTTGTTCTATATATGTTTATTTATATATTTAAGAATTGCCACCCTGAGAATGTGAGTTCCTGCAAATAGAAAGGATCTGGTATATACTAAATGCAATAAACATATTGATTAAGCAAGTAATTAATTTGTAATAGTGGTAATTTTTTTTTTTAAAAATTGTGATTACATGTTTCACCCTGCATCTACTCTTCTGATGTAGCCTTTCTCTCCTGCCTCTCTTAATACACTTTTCCATATGGCCCACCAACCACAACTTATATTGCAGATGCTGATTTAAGCAAAATCAAGGTTGTTAGTGAATGCTTAGGCACAATAAAAGGGTTTAGATGGTCAGGTCATTAAGAAAAGAATGGATAGATGTAGAGGGCAGAATTTTGGAGAAGTATACTTGAAACAAGGTGTTAACTCAGTGGAACTGATGAGATGATTGTTCTCTAGTTCACATATATACTTGGTACTTATCATGATGATGTAATGGTTCTTTAAGTTCACATATAATCAGTATGCTATAACGATGTAATTACAGTAAGATATATAAGGGCTAACAAAAGATAGATAGATAGATATTCTATTTTTGACTATCCTCATGGTGGCTCTCCTGCCTTCTGCACTTGGGGGAGACAGTGAGACTGGCAGACTGGCAAAGGAGATTGGGTCAGACTATGACAGACACCTACTGTGAAGGGGACAATAAAGAATTTGGACTCTATTCTTGTCCATTCTTGTGGTGATTATTCTGCTGAGACCAAGGCTGGTCCCAAGACCCTCCAGAAAATTAGCCTGGACATTATAAATAGATTTACCAGAGGCTCTGGAATTTGAACTGGAAGAGGAAACGTACCATATATGGATCATCTAATGAATAGGTCTTATTCCTAGTTCCTTCTGCAATTGGTCATAGCTATAGAAACTACTGTTGATGCCAATAAAACCAATAGCAATTTCTCTTCTGTTGTATGATCCACTTTTTCTATCTTCTAGCATGCACTCAGTACAATTGCTCCCACCACTCCTTAGCAAACTAGACACTCTCCCTCCTCTCACTCTCCTTTCTCTCTCTCTCTCTGTCTCTGTCTCTGTCTCTGTCTCTGTCTCTCTCTCTCTCTCTCTCTCTCTCACACACACACACACACACACACACACACACACACACAAAGAGAGAGAGAGAGAGGAAAGAGAGAGAGAGAGATGTGCACACACAATTTTCTTCTTCCTTCTATCACCTCACTCATTATTGGAAAGACAAACACTACAATATATAATATACACCCTTTCATTTTATCTATGTTGCAAAAAAAAAAAAAGGAAGAAAAAGAGAAAAATTCTTCATTTTTTACTCCCAGTTATTTATCTGGAAGTGGATAACAATTTTAGTTGTTCTAATTCCTTTGGAATTGTCTTGGATCATTATAGTGAGGAGAGTAGCTGTCTTTAACAGTTGATAATTCTCACATTATTGCTATTACAATGTTCTCCTGGTACTGCTCACTTCACTTTTCATAAGTTTTCCTGGGTTTTTCTGAAATCATCCCTTTTGTCATTTCTTTCTTCTTCTTTTTTTTTTAAGTTTATCTTTCTCAAATATTTACTTGAACCTTTATTTAAAAAAAAATGTTTGAGCGCATTGCTTTATGAATCATGTTGGGAGAGAAAAATTAGAGCAAAAGGAAAAACTATGGGAGAGACAAAAAAAAAAAACAGAAAAGGGAAATGAACATAACATGTGTTGATTTACATTCAGTCTCAGTTCTTTCTCTGGATGCAGATGGCATTTTTTGTCCAGAGTCTTTTAGAATTGTTTTGAACCCTTTGTCATTTCTTAAAGCGCAATAGTTTTCTATCACAACCATGAACCATAGCTCCTTCAGTCTTTCCCCAAATGATGGGCAATTTCTTAATTTCCAATTCTTTGCCAGCACAGAAAAGAGATGCTTTGAATATTTTCATAAATATGAACCTTTTTCTTTTTCTTTGATCTTTTTGCATTACAGATCTGGTAGTGGCATTTGTTAGATCAAAGGATAGACACAGTTTGATAGCATTTTGTGTATAGTTCCAAATTATTCTCCTGAATGGTTGAACCAGTTCATAATTCTACCAGCAGAGGATTTAATGAAATGTTCATTCTCTCTCCTTCTCAGAATTATAGTTTTGCTGAAGAGATTACTACTGCTTTTAATCTTAGCTCCTTTGCCTTTCAGAATATCATATTCCAAGATTTCCACTTCATCATTGTATTATCTGCTAAATCTTATGTGAATCTGACTGTGACTCCATGGTTTCTGAATCATCTTTCTGGATACTTGCCGTATTTTCTTTTTTACACAGGAGCCTTAGAATTTAGCTATAACATTCCTTAGAATTTTCAGTTTGTGATCACTTTCCAAGAGGTGATTTCAATTTTTACTCTACCTTCTGGTTCTAAAAATATCTGAATAGTTTTCCTTTATAATTTCTTGAAATAAGATATTTTTGCCTTTTTTTCAATTGTGGCTTTCAGGTAGTCCAACAATTCTTAAATTATGTCCTTACAATCCACTCATTCTTAAATTATATCCTTACAATCCAATAATTCTTAAATTATGTCCTTACAAACTATTTTCAAGGTCAGTTTTTTTTCAACAAGATATTTTATATTTTATATTTTCCATTATTTTTTCTTTTTTTGTTTCTTCATGCCTCGTGAAGCCATTTCCTTCTAACTTTTAAGGAATTATTTTCTTTTTTTTTAATAATTTTTTTATTGATAGAACACATGCCAGGGTAATTTTTTACAGCATTATTGCTTGCATTCACTTCTGTTCTGATTTTTCCCCTCCCTCCCTCTACCCCTTCCCCCAGATGGCAAGCAGTCCTTTACATGTTGAATAGGTTACAGTATATCCTAGATACAATATATGTGTGCAGAATCAAACAGTTTTCTTGTTGCACAGGGAGAATTGGATTCAGAAAGTATAAATAACCTGGGAAGAAAAACAAAAATGCAAGCAGTTTATATTCATTTCCCAGTGTTCTTCCTTTGGGTGTAGCTGCTTCTGTCCATCTTTGATCAATTGAAACTGAAATAGTCTCTTTATTGAAGAGATCCACTTCCATCAGAATACATCCTCAAACAGTATCATTGTTGAGGTATATAATGATCTCCTGGTTCTGCTCATTTCACTTAGCATCAGTTCATGTAAGTCTTGCCAGTTCTCTCTGTATTCATCCTGCTGGTCATTCCTTACAGAACAATAATATTCCATAACGTTCATATACCACAATTTACTTAACCATTCTCCAATTGATGGGCATCCATTCATTTTCCAGCTTCTAACCACTACAAACAGGGCTGCCACAAACATTTTGGCACAAACAGGTCCCTTTCCCTTCTTTAGTATCTCTTTGGGGTATAAGCCCAGTAGAAACATTGCTGGATCAAAGAGTATGCACAGTTTGATAACTTTTTGAGTATAGTTCCAAATTGCTCTCCAGAATGGCTGGATGTGTTCACAATTCCACCAACAGTGTAACAGTGTCCCTGTTTTCCCACATCCCCTCCAACAAGGAATTATTTTCTTTAGTGAGGTTTGCAACCTCTTTTACTTTTCTGTATATCTGTTTTTGAAGGAGTTATTTTCTTCAATATTTTTGTACTTCTTTTACTAAATTGTTAATTTTTCTTTTTATAATTTTTCTTTCATTGACCTCATTTCTTTTCTTAATTCCCCCTATTATTCTTATTTAATTTTTAATAAATATTTTTGCTCTTTAATTTTTTTTAACTTTTCCATGTATTCTTGGGGTTTATCCACATTTTTCTTTGAGGTTTTATTGCTTTTATATTGTCTTCTTCTCAATTTGTGTCTTGAGCTTCCTTGTCACTATTTGCTTTTTTGTTGGTGGTTACTTCTTTTTCCTCAATCATTTCTCGATTTTAAGCTTTATGTTAGAGCTGGGCTCTGGTCATCTCTAAGCATAGGAGTGGGGGATCACTGCCCTAGCTTTAGGTTTTTTTCATCCTACTACTTTCTTTTTTTTTATTATTATAGCTTTTTATTGACAAAACATATGTAAGGGTAATTTTTCAACACTGACTGTAGCAAAAACTTTTCCCCTCCTTCCCTCTACCTCCTCTTCTAGATGTCAGGTAGTCCCATATATGCTAATTATATTAAAGCATATATTAAATACAATATATGTATACATATTTAATACAGTTATCTTGCTGCACAAAAAAAAAAAAAACCAGATTTAGAAAGAAGGTAAAAATAACCTGAGAAGAAAAAAAATCAAGCAAACAATGACAGAAAGAGTAGAAATGCTACGTTGTGGTCCACACTCACTTCCCAGTGTTCTTTTGCTGGATGTAGCTGGTTCTGTTCATTACTGATCAATTAGAACTGATGTGGATCCTCTCATTATTGAAGATAGCCACTTCCATCAGAATTGATCCTCATATAGTATTGTTGTTGAAGTATATAATGACTCCTGGGTCTGCTCATTTCACTAAGCATCAATTCATGTAAGTTAAAAAGCTTTTGTAGAAACAAAACTACTGCAGACAAGATTAGAAGAGAAGTAATAAACTGGGAAAACACTTTTACAATTAAATGTTCTGATAAAGGCTTCATTTCCAAAATATATAGATCTATCATACCTAACGTTTCTAGTATTCTATTTACCTCTTTAACTTCTTTCTTATTTATTTTGTGGTTTGATTTATGTAGTTCTGAGAATGCAAGGTTGGGATCTCCCACTATTATCGTTTAGCTGTCTATTTTTTCTTCCAGCTCTCTTAACTTCTCCTTTAGGAATTTAGATGCTATAGCACTTGGTGCATATATGTTTAGTGATATTGTTTCATTATCTATGCTACTCTTTAGCAAGATATAGTGCTTTTCCTTATCTCTTTTAATTAGGTCAATTTTTGCTTTTGCTTGGTCTGAGATCAGTATGGCTATCCCTGCTTTTTTTTTTTTTTTTTTTACTTCACCTGAAGTATGTATCACCCTGCTTCAAGTGTGTTTCCTTAAACAACATAGTGTAGGATTCTGGCTTTTAATTCAGTCTGCTATCCACCTCTACTTTATGGGGGAGTTTACCCCATTCATATATATGATTAAAACTACTAATTCTGTATTTTCTTCCATCTTGTTATTCCCAGATTATGCTTTTCTCTTTCTTTTCCCCCTTAACCCCAACCCCTGTATTAAACTTATGAGTACTACTTGCCTCATGCAGCCTTCCCTCTTTAGGATACCTTTCTCCCCCTTAGAGTCCCTTCTCCTTTCTTAAATCTTTCCCTTGCAATTTCTGTATTCTCTTTCTATTTAGCCTATCCCTTCCTTTTTCACTTTTCCCCTCCCACTTTTCAATGAGGAGGGAGAAGTTTCTCTGTAAACCAAATATTTCTATTATTTTCTCTTTGACCCAATTCTGATGAGAGTAAGATTCAAAGTATGTTTATCCCTCTCTCTTCTTTCCCTCAGATATAATAGGTTTCCTTTGCCACTTTGTGAGATGTAGTACCTTCACTTTTTCCTTTTTGTGGCACAATTGCCTTTCCACCTCTAAATCCTTTTTTATATTATAACAATAAAACCAAATTATACATGTACTCTTTATGTATACCCACAAAAATATAAAACTCAAGAATTCTTTTTATCTTTTTATGCTTTTCTTGAATCCTATTTTTGGAGGTCAAACTTTTTTTAACTCTGGTTTTTTCATCAGAAATAAATGGAATTCACCTAGTTCATTGAATGTCCATCTTCTTCTCTAGGAGAAAATGCTCACTTTGGCTTGGTAAGTATATTCTTAGCTGCCTACCAAGTTCCTTGGAGTTTCAGAATATCAGATTCCATGACCTTTGATCCTTTAATGTAGATGCTGCTAGATCCTGAGTAATCCTTATCGGGGTGCTCCTTGGTATTTGAATTGTTTTTTTTTTTTTTTTCTGGCTGCTTGTAGTATTTTTTCCTTGGTCTGATAGTTCTGGAATTTAGCCACAATATTTCTTGGAATTTTAATTTTGGGATCCCTTTCAGTAGGTGAATGATGAATTCTTTCGATGTCTATTTTACCTTCTTTTTCTATGACATCTGGGCAGTTCTCTTTGATGATTTCCTTTAAAAAATAGTGTCTAGGCTCTTTTTTTCATCATGATTTTCAGAGACTCCAATAATCTTTAGATCATCTCTCCTAGATCTATTTTCCAGGTCTGTTGTTTTCCAAAGTAGGTATTCAACACTTTTTTTCTATTTTTATTTATTTATTTATTTATTTATTTATTTATTTGGTTTTGCTTGACTGATTCTTGGTGTCTCCTCAAGTCATTCATTTTCATTTGTTCAATTTTGATTTTTAATTAATTATTTTCTTCATTTACTTTTTTATTTCTTTTTGTAATTGTCCAATTGAGTTTTTAAATGATTTGTTTTGTTTTATGGAATTTTTTTCCCATTTCAACAATTTTGTTTTTTAAGGAGTTATTTTCTTTTTCCAATTCACAAATTCTGTTTTTCAGGAAGTTGTTTCCTTTTTCCATTTTAACTTTTTGTGAGTTGTATGCCTTATCCAGTTCTGCTTGCAAAGCTTCCCTTTCCTTTCCCCATTTTTCTTCTAGCTCTCTTTTAAGATCCTTTTAAATTTCTTCTATAAGAGACTTTCTGTGGTGGGGACCAGATCATATCCACCTTTGGGTTTTCATCTAGAGACAGACTCTTTTTAATCTCCTCAGGGTTTGAAATCTATTTTTTTTTCAGTATAGAACTAAATTTTACAGCTAATTTTAGGGGCCTATCCATTTTCAGTCCTTCTAAGGTAGTGTGATCAGGAGAAAGGATTGATCTTAGCTCTCTAGGTTTGTGCTTTGGTTCTCATCTAGAAAGGACACCTGCTCTCTCATGACCACAATTCTCCTCACTGGAACTATGACCTCTCCTCAGGTAGAGGTCCTCCTCTCTTTTGAGCACAAGTACTCCTATCTGCCCTGGAATTTATTTGATGAATTATTTTTAGATGTGTTTGCAGACTAATGTTGGGAGAGTAAGACTTCCTTACTCTGCCATTTTAGCTCTACCTCTCCAGTATTTCTTTTAAGACATACAGCTTGTAGTAGAATTTTTGTTTCTTCATAATTTCATTAGAAGTCATGTAGGATTTTAATGTAAATAATGAAAAGAATATTGTTTAAAAATAGATTTTATCAATAGCTTTTTATTTATGTTACAAAGTTTCTCTTCCTTTTCTCCTTCCCTTTTTTCATACTGAAGAAGTACAAAAAAGAGAATAGGAAAAAATTCTGTAAAATTTGTCAATCCATAAAAAAAAAAATCTAATATTATATTTATTGTTCCACACTAGTGGATCTTGACCTTGACAAAGGAGTGATATAGGAACTTCTTTAGTTCTCTTCTTGGGGGCAAACTCTTTATAATTTTAGAAATTCAGTTTTCATTGTTTTATAGTTATTTTCTTTTCATGTCATATGCTAATTTTTATCTTTATTGATTGCCTGGCTCTTTTTGTTTAACTTTGCATAAATTAATGTAAGTCTTTGCAAGCTTCTTTGTATCCAATATGTTTATAATTTCCAACAGAACAATAAAATTCCATTGCCTTTAAGTACTATAAATTGGTTAGTAATTCTCCAATAAATGGATATCTACATATTTTCAATTCTTTGTTGTCACAAAGAGTGCTGCTATTAATATTTCAGTGTATATGAAATCTTTCTTTTTATTAGGGATTTACTAGAAGTCTATGTCAATAGTGGAATAACTGAGACAAATAATATGGATTTTTTTGTCACTTTATTCACATAATTCCAAATAGTTTTTTAAATGATTTTACTAGTTCACTGCTCCACCAATTTATTCATATTCCTATCACTCCATATCCCTCCTCCTAATTGTATATTTCTTATGTTATCTTCAACCATTTTTTGGATCTGACGGTCATTTTTATTTTAATTTATGTTATTGTTAAGGTTAACTTAGGATTTTTGCCACACTGCTTTCTTATTAAATAGAGGTTTTGGCATTAATTTATGTGTCTGGCATTAATTTATGTTTCCAGGTTTCTTGAACATTGAATTATTATATTCCATGATTTCTGATTCTTTGTTGTCTAATCTATTTAAAAATCTATTTTAGGATCAGAACCAAGATTGCAGAGAGAAAACACATCCTTATCTTTTCCCTGATATTCACCATATCAACATGAAATCAAGCCATTGGATTGGTTTTGTAGTGACAGAACTACAGATATTTGGAGTGTAACAAATTTCCAGCAAAAGATATTTTGGAAGAATTTCAGAAAAGATCTGTTTCAATTGGTCATGATGGGAGGCGGTGAGCCCAGGTGCAGTTCAGGGAATCAGGGGAGTATAGAGATCATTTTACAGGGAATCTATTAGGAGGAATTTACAACAGTGTTGGCTGCTTTGTTCTAGTTGAAAGCCAGTAAATCATCAAACTAGCTGTAAGACATCCAACACAAATACAAAAGGCAAATAGTGAGTCCCTGATCCCCATAATAATGTGGGACCTGGCCAGGACTATACAACACTGGAAGTTAGTCAACACCAATCCAGTGCAGCCACTGTCACTGTAGAGGAAGTTTGGACAATCTTCCCTTTGCCCTTTAAAAAAAAAACTGAGCAAAAAGGCAAAAAGAATTTTGACCAAAAATAGTTTATGTAGAGAAAGAAAAGAACAGATTCCAAACCCCAAGGACACTAAAAGCAGATCATCTTCAGATGAAGTCCAAAAGAGTGATATGAATCTCACAGAGCTCTTTTGGAAAAATTCAAAAAGAATCTTAAAGGAGAGCTAGAAGAAAAAATGGGGATAGAAAATGAGACCTTTGCAAGAGGGTTTGAAAAAGGAAACACAGATAAAGTATAGATAGTATTTTCATAAATATTCACTGATTTCACTCAGATTATCAGATTTATTTTAATAGGATGAAATATTTCCGAATGATTGTTTTAATTTCTTCTTTGTTGATGGTGATTTCACCCTTTTCACTTTTGACAATATATATTTTTTCTTTGTTATATTTTAAAGCAATTAACTATCTTAGTTTTACAAAACAGTGCCCAGTTTTATTTATTAGCTCATTTTTAAGCTTTTGGTTTTATTAATCTCAGCTGTGATTTTGAGGTTTTTGAATTTGATGCTTAATTAGAAATTTTTAGTTGTTCTTTTCCCATTTTTTTAGTTTCATGCCAAATTCATTGATCTGCTCTTTTTCCATCTTGTTGATATAAAAATTTAAAGTAATAAAGTCCCTCCTAAGTATAGTTTTGGCTATACTTAGAATATTGTCTCATTATTGTCATTCTCTTTATTGAAATTATTAGTTCTTTCTATGATGTGATTTTTTTTAGTTTCCACATAATTTTAATCTATCTTTTCACTTCCATTTAGTGAATGTAATTTTTACTGCATTAATATCTGAAAAAATATATTTAATATCCTGCCTTCCTACATTTTATTTTGAGGTTTTATGCCCTAACATATGGTCAATTTTTTGTATATGTGTAATATGCTACTATATAAAAGGCATATTCTTTTTGTTTCGATTCAGTTTTCTTCAAAGATCTATCATTCTAACTCTTCTAATATTTTATTCATTTTCTTAGTTTCTTTCTTTCTTATTTTTTGGGTTGAATTTATCAAATTCTGAGAGGGGACAGTTGAAGTTTCCCACTAATATAGTTTTATTGTCTGTTTCTTAATTTCCCTTAACTTCTCCTTTAAGAATTTGGATGCTATACCACTTGATGCATATATGATTACTATTGATTTTACTTAATTGTCTATAGTACACTGGCAAAATGACATTTCCTTCCTTATGTCTTTTCATTAGGACTATTTTTGCTTTTGCTTTGTCCAAGATTAGGATTGCCACTTTCACTTTTTTTTTTTTAAATTTCAGCTGATGCATAATAGATTCTGCTCCAACTTCTTATCTTTATTCTGTGTGTGTTTCTTATAAACAACGCATTATAGAACTATGTTTTTTGATCTGCTCTGTTATTCATTCCTATTGTTGGGGGGAGACTTCATCCCATTCACACTCACATTAATTATTATTTCCTGTATATTCCATCCTATTTTTCTTCCTGTTTTTCCTCTCTCCTTTCACCCTTTCCTTCTTTGACAATGTTTTGCTTCTGTCTACCACTTCCCAGATCTGCCCTTTTTTCTGTAAGTCTCTCTCCCCCACTTTAATTAATCTTCTCTTCTACTTTCCTGTCAAGTAAAATAGATTTCTATATTCAACAGATTGTCTATTATTCCCTCCCATCTTCCCCTCTATTGTAATAGTTTTTTTCCATGTGAAATGATTTACCCCATTCTACTTTTTCCTTCCTTCTTCAACTGCTATACAACTCTTTCTCATCCCTTAGTTATTTTTTATGTCATTTTCTCCAATTCATCTTATATCTGTACTACCTATATATATGTCTTCTAGCTTCACTATTAGTGGTACAATTTTTAAGAATTATAAGTAGCATCTTTACATGTTGAGATATAAACAGTTTATTTCTATTGAATCCCTTATATTTTCTTTTCCATTTTTATCTGTTTATGCTTCTCTTGGGTCTTGATATTGAAGATAAAAATTTTTGTTCAATTCTGGTATTCTTATGAAAGCTTGAAATACTTCTATTTCATTGAGTGATCATTTTTCCCATGAAATATTATGCTTTCTCTTTTTGTGGTGGCAAAGAGTAGGAAAATGAGTGGATGCTCATCAGTCAGAAAATAGTTTAAAAATTTATGGTATATGAATGTAATGGAATATTATTGTTCTATAAAAATGATGCACAGGCTGATTTCAGGAAAGCCTGAAAAAACTTACATGAGTTGATGCTGAATCAAGCAAGCTGAATCAGGAAAACATTATACATAGCAATAGCAAGATTGTATAATGATCAACTTTGATATTCTTAGCTCTTCTCACACAATTCCAGAAAATTTTGGATGGAAAATGCCATCCACAACCAAAGACAAAACTATGGAGACTGAATGCAGATCAAAATAGACTATTTTCACCTTTTGTTTCTTTTCTTTTCTTTCTTGTGATTTCCCCCTTTTGTTCTGATTTTCCTTCTCTGATATGACTCACATGGAAATATATTAAAATGAATATTCACATTTAACTTAAAAACAAAATTAGATAAAATTTTAAAAACAAATATTATGCTAAGTAGGTGATTCTTGGTTGTAGTCCTAGCTCTTTTGACTTCTAGAATATCATGTTCCACAATTTCTAATTCTTTAATGTTGTAGCTGTTAATTCCTATGGAATGCTGATTGTGACTCCCCAATATTTGAATTGTTTCTTTCTGGCCACTCATGGTATTTTTCCCCCTGGATTTAATAGCTCTGAAATTTGACTTTAATGTCCTTGGAAATTTTTATTTGGGGATATCTTAATTGAGATAAATACTTTCAATTCCTATTTTGCTCTCTATTTCCAGGATACCTGTTTCTTTGATAATTTTTTAAAATGAAAAACATTTCCATAAAGGTCATGTTCTGAAAGAAAACATAGATCTCCCAATGAAAGAGAGAGAGAAAGAGAGAGACAGAGAAAGAGAGAGAGAGAGAGAGAGAGAGAGAGAGAGAGAGAGAGAGAGAGAGAGAGAGAGAGAACACATTTCAGTCTGTATTCAAACCCTTCCTTTTCTGGGCATTTTGATCATAAGTCTTTCAGAGTAGTCATGGATCATTGTACTGCTGAGAATAGCAAGTTCATTTACAGCAGTTCATCCCAAAGCATTGCTGCTACTTTGTATACAGTAAATTTCATTTTGATTGAGTTCACAGAGGGCTTTCCAGGTTTTTTCTGAGAGTATCTTACTCATCATATCCCACAAAATAATAACATTCCATCATAATCACATACCACAATTTGTTTAGCTATTCTCTAATTGATGGACATCCCCTCAATTTCCATTTTTTTTTACCTTGAATAGAGAGCTGATAAAAATATTTTTGTACATATAGACCATTTTTCTTTTTACAAAGTCTCTACTGTTTAACCTAACTCAGAGTTGCAAAGAAAAAATGAAGGCAGACTTATGAAATCACTTTATATGTTGAAAATACATAACCAAAAATGTAAACCATAAATTATTTAAGTAATTCCTGAGATGTTGCCATTATTTTGTGACTTTTTTTTTCTTTCTTGTAGATTTCGTGATATTCCACATGCTTGGACCATAGCATGAAGATGATATTGGGATCGCAGGGGCTATAGTCATAAAACATCTCTGGCAGATCCTACCAAACTAGAGTGGTATTTGGATATGGACCCAAAATTGAAACATATGTCTGAAGCCCAAACTAATTAAGTATGAAGAATATTACAAAGAAGTAATAAATTTTCTTGAATACAGCAATTCATACAGATTGTGAGTGACAACATGGAAAGATTGGGATCTCTTCCTTCTTCCAGTAAAGGAAGTAATCCCAGAAATTAAACTGAAGATCCCAAAAATATTTAAGTAGGAAATATTGGCTTATCTGTAACCATAACTAAACCCAACAGATTACAAAATAGCTTTTGGCCTTTCAATTGTCCAGAGTAATAAGTTAGGAAACAAGCAACTAACTTGCTATATAATCTTGAGGAACTCAATATACTTCTCTGGACTCCCCTTACATTTTTTTTTAAGTCATGACTGATATTTATATAAATTTTTGAGGTTTAAAAATGCTTAGTAGATATAATCTCCTTTAGTCTTAACAACTCCATAAGGCAATAGATTCTGCAGGTACAACAAGTTGTTTAATGAACAAAGCACTGAATTTGAAGTCAGGAAGAACTGAATTCTAATCTTGCCTTAAAAATTATGTGCTGTGTGATCTTGGGCATGTTATTTAATGTTTCTTGGTCTCAGTACCTTTATCTGTAAAATGAAAATAAGGAGCCCCTGCTTCAGTGGATTGTTGTGAAGATCAGAAATGAAAAATAAATATGTAAATATCTGTCTACAGCTATCTATTCATATGTATATATTCATCTACACATAAACATAAACATAAACACAAGCATGCATATATGCAGACATACTGTTTTTAAATTATATAAACATATTATTATTATTATTATTATTAACATACAGATGGAACAATTAACTCTCAGAGAAATTAAATGACTAGCCTATGATCACAGTTAGTAAATGTCAGAAAATGAAGGAAGTTATAATATTCACTAGTAATATTTAATATTTGAATCTCTCCTGAGTGCTGAGAACATCTTTAAAGTATGAGACTGGGGTTGGCTAAGATCTACCCAGATGCTCTTAAATTTGCCTAGATGCTTGATTTTGAATATGGACCAAGCAAAATAAAGCTAAGAAAAGTGAGATTCTTCCACTTGTTCACAAAACTAGGAGTTTTTTTCCTTCCGAATGCAGTTGTCCCTGTGGTGCATATTTTCTGAAGCTGATGCTCCATGTTCATCTAAAGGGCAATATTTTGTTTCCAGGGTCATAAAACTTATGCTTGGAGTAAGGGAACTGTGGCTATTAGATCCTCCAGTTCTTTAAATAGGTAATCTGGCTTAGTATATACATAGCATGGAAGACAATAAATATTTATTGAATACCTACTATGTGTCAGACATTGTGGTAAGTGATTTACAGATATTATTTCATGTGATTTTTAGACAATTCCAGGAGTCTGGCAATACAATTATTTTCATTTTACATGTGAGGAAACTAAAGCAAAGTTGAATCAAGTGACTTTTCCAGGTCACAAAGCTAGTAAATATTTAAGGACAGATTTGAACTTAGGTCTTTCTGATTCTAGGCTAAGTGATCTATTGTACTGCACCATTTAGTCTCATAGATGCTTGTTAATTGATTAATGTGACAATTTCAGATCCAGGTAAGACTTTTTAGACCTAAATTGGCAGCCCGATCCCTAGCAGAAATAACCAGCAATTCTTAGGTGGCACTTTTTTTTTTGAAGCATGGAGATGGAAAAGAGGAATAAATACAGAGAGGAGAAGACAACTAGAGAGAAATGAAGTGCGAGATAAAGCACATGCTCCAAATGAACCAGTAGGTCAAAGAATGAATCATTATAACATGGAAGCAGAAATAAGAACTAGAAACCAATTTAAATCATCCCATACAAACTCAAACATGTGTAAGTTCTTGATATGAATAGAGTGGTCCAGATAAGTAAACTGAGTAAGCTGAGAGCAGAGCTTTGATGAATGATAGCTTTTGAAATGTTCTGCAAGTTCTTTAATGATACAACTTTCCATCCATGCTAACAGAGTCCTCTACTTCTGCTTAAAGGGAAAAGGAAGGGAGAGGGGAGATGTATGGTATGAGGGACCCTAAAATGATTACTTCTGGAAATTAGCAAGATTTTAAATGGCATGGCTGCTCAAACTTAGTGAGATTCAGTGAAAAAAGCCCAGATTATGATTGAGAGATTTTAGGTCCTATTTTCAGTTCAGACATTTGAGCTTGAATTAGCCATACTAGTATCTGTGGATCTTGATTGTTATTATTGTTCAGCCTTGTCCAACTGTTCATGATCCTATTTGGGGTTTTCTTGACTAAGATACTACATGATTTGCCATTTCCTTCTCCATATTATTTTGCAGATGAGAAAACCGAGGTCTCTTCACTGAGGTGTGAACTGCCCAGGGCTATACAACTAATAAGTATCTGAAGTCTGATTTGAATTTAGGAAGATGAGTCTGACTCCAGTCCCAGCTATATGTAGTTCCTAGCTGCCCCTTCTGCTCAATCCATACCATAGTATCAATGATCTAGAGAATACCTCAGAGATCATGTCTTTCAATACTTATATTTTGCAAGAATGAGGAAATTGGGGAGTTAAATGAATTGTCCAGGATTATATAGATAATGAGCATCAGTGGCAGGTTTTGAGCTCAAGGCTTGTGAGAATCAAATGAAGGCCCCATGTGAAAGTACTGTTATAACCCAAAATAGTTTTGCAAATATAAGATCATGAAAAAAAGTACTGAAAAATTATTTATCAGACAAAATATCTGGAAAGACTAGATTTAGTGTTTTGTCTTATTCTGTCCTAGTGATGGTGGTATTAACTATTGTTGTTTAAACTAACGTACTTTTGGTGGGGGAGGTAAGATTAGTTTGAAGAAAGGTAGAAAGAGACTTCTAATAAAGGAAGGCTATCTACAAGAAAGTAGAGTTTTTTCTTTGAGTTTGAGTTTTATTATCTGTAAAATGAGGGAAGGATGAACAAAAGGAAAATGAAGGAAGTTATAATATTCACTAGCTCTATTAATTCTTCATAGGGCTAAGTCTTCCTTTTTCCCTCATAGTTGTCTGTTTACATGTAAAAAGAAGTTAGGTTAAAATGCTAACAAATGCTGTGAAAATCATCCCTTAGGTCCTGATCTCATAGACACACCAAGAAGAAAAGATTTTAAATTCCAGATTTATATAGAATCTTAGGACTTCAGGCTTGGAAAGGACCTCAGAAGTTTTCTAGTTTGGTCTATAGTAGAATAAAAACCTCCTCCACAATGTTTCTGTCCAATGGCCAGACTGCCCTTGAAGACTTCATTCATTTCAGTGAGGAGAAACCTATTGTCCCTTGACTATAGCCGAAATTACTATTAGAAGCTCTAATTGTTAGAGAGTTTATACTTATATTATGTTTCAATCTGCTTCTCTCCAACTTTCACTCATTGCTCCTAGTTCTGAGCCCTGTGAACTAAGCTGAACAAATCTTCCCCATTATAACCCTTAAAATAAATGTCTGGTAAGTTTTCTTTTCTCTAGGGTAAGCATCCACAGTTCTTTCAGATAGCCTTAGTATTTCTTGATTCCAAGTCCCATCAGTATATGACAAAATGTAGATCATTTTGTCAATCCTGTTCCTAAAATGTGGTATGTGGAACTTGTCTCAGGATTCTGGATATGACCTGAGTAGGATAAACTACTCAGTTCAGCTTGGAGTCTGAAATTTCCTGACTATCTTCACTAGAACATGCCCCATCCTCACATGAGAAATATTTACTTCTTTATAAAAATATTCTTTTAGGTCTTATTATTTACATATTTGATATGGGTTTTTAGAGTCTTATCACTTTAATGAAAAACAGCCTAGATCCTGGATTTTTCATAAAATCACCATAAATATATGTGGGCATGCTGGTCATTATTCTGCTCACATTAGATGAATATTTTCCCCTCTAGACCCTCTAATGGATGCACTGTTTTTGATGTATTATGATAAGCTGTTTCAAGGGAGAATAAGTGTAATGGAATTGATAGGAAGGTAGTAAAAGAAATCCTTACATAACTTGTAGGTTTTTTCTTGTTAACAAACATAAATGGGGTCTAGTGGCCAACAAAGTTGTGTTTTAGAATTTGCTGTTTGTTAATGTCTCCAAATAATGATACGTTTTAAAGGAAAAACATAAATTTGTCTCCCCTCCCCTCAAAAATAGGAGGATTATGAGAAGGGAGGAAAAACAAGGGAGGAGAAGAAAAAAAAAGATAGATAGTGTCATTAAAGACAGAGGTAGAGAAAAGGGAGAAGAGAGAAGAAAAGAAAAAACTTAAGAGGAAAAGGAGAAGGAAGAGAAAGAAGGGAGGAAAAGACAGGCTGGAAGACAGAATGACAGTAATCCAATCAACAACCATCCTCATGGACTTGCCTACTCAGATTGACCCTAGGCTGAGGAATCGAATTCACAAAAAAATTGGCAGTAATTTTCCTCAGAAAGTTATTATTCAATCTGACTCATGCCATGATATCTTGTGAATAATCCAAATGACAACCAGCCCTTCAGAACAAAGACAAGAAGGAGTAATTTTTTGGATTAAGTTGGAACCAAAGAATGTTAGGGTTGGAGATAACTTTAGAGATCACCCTGGTGTAGTAGTGGATGGAGCGTTGGACTTGAGGTCAGGAGGTAGACTTGATACCTATTAACTGTATGACTCAGGACAAATCACTTAACATTTCAGTCTCTTTACTCACAGTAAGTATGACAAACTAATGATGGGAAGAAAGAGTACATCTACTTCATATTCACAGTGTTTGTTTTAAAACTTTCCCAAACCACCCCATTATAATGGTTGCATTTTTTTTTTAATCAGGTGTGATGACCATTAATGAGCTCTTATCAGAATAGCAATTCAGCTCTTTTGAGTTTCAGGCAGTTCCTAAGTAATGATGATTCAGGCAGTGTGTGTTCTGTGTCAATTGTCTGATTCCTTGGTGTACAAGCATATTAACTGACCACAGCCTGATGAAGATCTTTCATTAGATATAACACAGGTGGCCTAATCAGGCCCATGGTCACAGATTCAACAGTCATAAAATAGAATATTATTTCTCAAATAGAATGAAAACTCATCAAGGGGAGGGACTACTTTCTTTTGCTTTTTTATCACAAGCATCTAGCATGGCTCCTTGTATATGGTACTTCATTCTTGTTTAATCAAATTGAACTGAACTGCAATTGGGAAGCAACAAAAGGGGTCATCTCACCCATTCCCTGTTTTTTGTTATTGTTTTTGTGCCATTTCAGTTTTGTGACTTCATTTAGGGTTTTCTTGACAGACACATTTCCTTTTCCAGCTCATTTTACAGATGAGGAAACTGAGGCAAACAGGGTTAAGTGATTTGCCCAGGATCACACAGCTGGTAAGTATCTGAAGCCTGATTTGAACTCAGGAGTCTTGGGTCTGGCACTCCATCACTGTGCCACCTAGATGTTCTCCCTATTTTTCACAGATGAAGAAACTGAGACCCAGAGAGATATAAAAGTGACTTGTATGAGACCATACAATTTGTCAGTGGTAGAAACAGGTCTCAGATCTAGATGACTCCCAGTCTGATACTCATTCCATAAAATTATAATATACAAGAAGTAGAATTTAAGAAAATGAAAGCACTACTAAACTTTCATTCTATCCAAGAAAAAAAAAAAAACGAGTATGATTGTTTTGTATATGGGCAGTGCCAAAATTAGCATTCTTATACCTGGGGCAAATTTTGCTTTGGACAAACTGTAAACTGTTCCTGGTACAACATTGGCCCTCAATTGAGGGAACAAGGGAAAAGCTCATTCCAAATCCACTGTATGATAACTCCCTACTTTAACTAATTACACTTGTATTCAGTTGTTTCCATGTTTCTGAAGGACTGAAAGTGTTCTTGGTACCCTCTAAATTACAGTGCAAGAAAACCTTAGTCATTCTGTCCTGATTACAACTATATGTAGTACTTAGAAATAAGGGATGAAAATAACATTTTGAATAGGAGAGAGAGAGAGAGAGAGAGGAAAGACAGAGCAGAGAAAAAGACACACACACAAAGAGACAGAGAAGAGATAGAGAGACAAAGACAGAGGCAGAGAGACAGAGAATGTTAACAGTAACAGATCCAGCATTTGAAGACCTGGATTAAAGTATCAACTCTGCCATTTAGACAAGTAATATATGGTTATATACATAAACACATACATGTATATGTGTACATAAATATATGTGTACATATATATATACAAAAGCCTATATACCTATATACAATACATGCCCATCTATACATATGTTCATATATACATATATGTACATGTTCTCATTCATTCTTCAGTCATTCATTTTTTATTCATGGTTGGCTCTTGTGACCACATTGGGAGTTTTCTTGGTGGAAAATGGAGTACTTTAGTTATTTTCTTCTCCAGCTCATTTCCCGGGTGAGGAACTGAGTCAAACAGAGTTAAGTGACTTGTCCAGGGTCATACACACAGTTAATAGGTATCAGAAACCAGATTTGAACTCATGAACATGAGTCTTCCTGATTCTCAACCCAATGCTCTATTCACAGCATTACATAGCTGTCCACTTGTACATGTACATGTACAAAAATATGTGTGTATATATATATACATATATCACTGATATTGCTTATTTTCCACTTGATCTACTTGTCATTCTTCATAAACAACATTGCACATTCCACTTCCACACTTTTGAATAAGTTATCTTCAATAACTAATATTCTTTCCCTTCTCACTTTCATAAACATCTTGGAATCCTAGTTCTGCTGAATATACATTTTGAATTTTAATCTCTTCTTACATGGAATATTTTTTAATCTCCCTCAAATTGATAAGACTCACAACATAACATTTCATTTATTTTGTATGTATTCTGTTTTTACTTACTTTTATACAAGCTGCTAGGAGGTATTTTCATTTTTACTCTCTATATCCCTGGCACCCAGGACAGTTCCTAGTACTTATATAGTAGGCATTTCATACATGTTTGTTGAATTAAATTGAATCTGACCCTTATAAAGGAATTCTAGAGACAGAATGTTTAAGTTGGAAAGTAATTTAAACTTAATAACATTTATAGAACTTTATTAGAGGACAAAAATCAGAAAAAAAATGTTCCTGTTTCTTCATACACATAACTGATTTTTACACTAGAGAAACTGAGACCAAGACATTGTGAGCTCTTATCTGTAAAATCTGGGAAGGCTCACTGAAAAAACTGGAATTCTAGAAACAATCTGAATTACTGTTGAGATATATGATTGCTGTGACTTCTAGCTGGACAACTAGACTCCACAGACTGTTTATTATTACTGATTATTACTCACTCCACAATCCAGAAACACTAGCCTTTTTAATTCTCACAGAAGACATTTCATCACCTAAATTTACACCTTTTCACTGCTATTGACCTTGCCTGAAATGGACTCCTCTTGACTTCCTTCAAAATTTGCCTTATATTGAACTGTTTCCAGTCTCTACCATTGTGAGTACATTCTCTCTGATGTTATCCTCTATTTGAACTGTATACACACACACATACAAACACCTCCCCCACTATTTTTGGCCTATTAATTTCCTCTATTTTATATAACCTCCTTGTAGGTTAGGATAAGTTTTTATCTTTCTTTTTAGTTCTATGCATATGCCTGTGTCTCTGTATTTCTCTCTGTCTCTGTCTCTGTGTCTCTTTCTCTGTGCTTGTATCTCTGTGTCTCTCTGTCTCTTTCTTGGTCTTTCTGTGCCTGTTTCTGTCTCTCGTTCTCTTTCATCTGTTTTTATATGTCTGTCTCTGCTTAGCACAGAGCAAGTGATTAATAAATGCATGTTTATTATTTGGCTGACAAGGATAGCCTGATTATTCCCTGAGGAAGCCTGAAGCAATCTCTAAGTTCAATAAGTTAGGATGCTTAGCCTACCCCTTAAAGAGAAATTTCTCCTTCAAAAATTCCATGAATACTTGGATCAAGTAAGGCAATCCTTCATATCATGGTGGTAAGAGCCTCATAGCATTTTCCTTCTAATATAACCTACCTCAGCTCCAATTAGATAGTTTCATTTTGATACCCCTCACCCAAATATGGAAGGTCTCTCTACTACTTAATCCTCCTAAAGGTGAAAATTGGCAGCTCTCATTTTTGGTTGACCTATCTACTGAAATATGGTACAGTGGGAAAACTAGTGAGCTGGGACTTAGGAGAGATGAGCTCTGTTTCATGACTTTGAATAAGGCACTTAATGTCAGGACCTCCGTTACTTTCTCTGCAAAAAGGGGATAATAGTTCCTATCCAACCTAGCTCCTGGGATTGATGCAGTGAGGTTCCAGTGAGGACATGAGCATGGAAGTTGTTGTTTAGTCATTCAGTCATGTCCAACTCTTTGAGCCCTGTAGAGTATAGCACACTATATTATTTATGCAATTTTCTTGAGAAAGATCCTAGAGTGGAGTGCCATGTTCTTCCAATGGTTCAAGGCAGTTTTATAAAGCTTGTATCTAAGACTGGATTTGAACTCAGATCTTCTGGATTCCACATCCAGTACTCTATCTGTTGAGTCACCTAGTTGCCTCCATGGAAATATTCAGTGAATTACGAAATAAAGCCCTATTTTATTGAACTACTTGTCATCTAGGGGAGGGCATAGAGGAAGGGGGAGGAAATTGGAACATAGGATTTTGCAAGGGCTAATGTGGAAGAATTGTCCACACCTATGTTTTGAAAAATAAAAAGCTTAATAAAAAAATAAAGACATATTCTTACTATAGCTCAGCTCCCTTCCTGGAGAGAGAATTAGACTTCTGGATCTCTTTATCATGCATGTATTTACATTTTCATCTGCCATTGGATCTTTCCTTTGTTATATGGATTACATTTTCCTAATAAAACTTTAATTAGAAAGAGATGAGAAAACTTGAACAGATGTGAGTTTCTTTATTAATTTTGAGCACATGGCTTCCAGGAAGCTCACTTAAATGACAGAGGGTTTTTTTTTTCTGAAATCAATAACTTGTACCAGGAGAGAGATAGTGGGGAGTTCATGGGTGATACATATAAATATGGCTCTAAATGAATGATATATCTTCTAATAGAGAAAAGTTGAAAGGTATGATTTAGAGCTGTAGAAGAAGGTTTTTCATTCCAAGCACAGTTGTACTTTGTCCACAATCAGGAACCAGGCTTTGAAACCTTCCTTCCTTATTACAGTTTTAAGATACTTTGTGCCAAACCTGCCAGCTAAACTATGCTTATACAAGGGTGCCTATTGATTAAATAATTATAGAAAATCAATGTACTTCTTCATTGTGTTTTATTATTAAAGCAGCTATAATTTCCCCAGATATTACAAAAAGAAATAAAAAATAACAGCTGGCAGAAGAAAAAAAATTCAGACCATGTATCAACAGGCAAAACAAAGCACAGAACTGATGCAACTAAAATAATAATAAGTTCCATTTTACCAGTACTTATCAATTTACAAAGTGCTTTCCACACAAATATCCAATGAAGAGAGGAGGGAGGAAAATATCTTGACTCTCACATGTGAGGAAACTGATATCCAAAAAGACAAAATTACTTGTTCATATTCACACAGCTAGAAAATTTATAATTTTTTTGAAATATCATACAGGTTATCTGGACCCTATTTACTTTTTAAAGGCATTCATTTTCAAAATAAAACTTGGGCAGCTTTCCTGCTACCTTGAGGGTACCTTCAGGCAGTACCAATTTCCTAAAGATCACTACATAAATTATATAGTTAATAAACAAGGCTGAGCACTATAGAAAGCCTCATATTTCTTTCTTGGTTACAGGATATCCAAGGGTAGAACCAAGTGGTGGATATTTCAGTGCCTAAGAAAGTGATGAACATGGAGCCCAAAAAAGTGACAATAGAAAATGTAATTATAAGTCTGTTCTCCTGTTTCTGGTGCAGAGATGCCACCTCTTTTCATGAATTCATCAAATGTCTATTTAAGAAGCAAGTCTACTAGAAAGATTATGGATTGATTATTTAGGTTCTTTCAGAAGCTCTAAAAGAGTTTTGTTGTTTAGTTATGTCTAACTTTTCATGATCCTATTTGGAGTTTTCTTGGCAAAGATATTGGAGCAGTTTACCATGCTTCTCCTCATTTAACCAATGAGGAAATTGAGGCAAACAGGATTAAGTTATGTCTTGCCCAGAGTCACATAGCTGATAAATGTCTAGGGCCAGATTTGAACTTATAAAAATGAGTCCAGGCCCTGCAGTTTTTCCACTGTGCCACATAGCTGCCAAATAAAAAGGTTGGACATTAATAAATACTTTGCACATCATTAAGAACTTATTGGTTTACAACCAGCACTTTCATTACATTGAATATAATAGACAAAAGTTTTATAAAGTTGGTAAACAACTTGCTCACATTAATATATCTAGCAAATTTCAAGACTAGAACAAAAATGTATGGCCTTTTTCTTTTAAAATACTGTTTTATTTACATTTTATGTTTTTTATCATTGATATTTTCTAATTTAGTCCTTATTGTCTCAGAGAATCATTCCTTAAAACAAACAAAAACTAAATAAGATATGGGGAAACAATTCAGGAAAATCAATTAACACATTAAAAAAGTCTGACATTGTATGAATTGTTCTATAACCATAAGTTCCTATTTCTACCAAAAAGAGGATTAGTGCCTTCTTATATCTCCTCTTTGGGGTCCAGTTGGATCAATATCACTCCACAGAATTCTGGTTCAATTTTCTATTTTTTTAAAAATTCATTTGGTTTTTACTATTAACTTTGTTGGTTTCCATTGTATGTATACTTTTCCAAGTTTTGCTTATTTTATTTTTCATCTTTTCACATGCTTTTTTGTGCTCCTTTGGTTTCTTCATATTCCATCACTTTCATGTACCTGCACTTTTAAGATGTCCCCTAATGGATGGAAATCTATGATATTGGGATTTCAAATCTAATGATCTTGCCACTATGCTGGGCTTCCTTACAGAAACACTCATCATGGATCATGGAGTCAGGAGATTTGGATTCCAGTGATGGGTCTGCTACTGTCATATACCTGTGATTCCTCATTTCTAAACCGAGGAGATTAGATTATGATTTTGAGGGTTTAACATTCTTTGATTACATGCAATTTATTCAACTATTAAATTATATGAAACTTTCATAGTTGGGATATGATCAACTTTCATATCCCTAACCATGCATATTTACACAGTATTGAACAGAATGGATATCACATAAGAAAAATAATGAGTCAAGAGCTAAAGAGGGGATGATAAAAGCTAAAGATTTCATGTTTAATGTCCTGGTCTATGTCTGGTCTGATTTCCTGTGAAATGAATGCTATATTAGGTGTCAGCAGACTTAACTCCTACTTTGGTAACTATCTGCCATGTATCCTAGTTTAAATTATTTCATCTTTTTGATCTCCTTCTCCTTATTGTTATCATGACTGAGTTAAACTAGATGGTACCTAAATTCCTTCCAGCTCTAACCTGCTTCAATAAAATAGCTTCTATTTTATGAGGTTTACATTAATCAGGGGCTGGCTATATTTAACCTGTTTATTATCCTTCTGACTGCATTAGTTAGACATGCTTCTATTAAATGTGATTTCAAGAGTCTTATTTTATTACAAAGTAGAATAACTATACAACTTTTCATTATACTTACATGTGAGATTGTAAGCTCTTTGACTCCAGGGACCCCCTTTGTTCATTTCATTGTGTGATTTGGGGCAAGTCAATACTCTATAGCCTAGTAAAATATCTTGTACATTTTTTAATCCAGAGTGCAATTGGAAGGGGTAGCCAGACCTCTTCTTTCATTTGTGCAAGGAACTCCCCCTGTTTACACAGATCAGGAATATCTGTAACTTGTAGTCTAAGAAAATTGAAGGGGGGATAAGGAAACAAAAGATGATCTCTGAACAAGAAGAACTAAAAGGTCAAATGACTTGTCCATTTTCATACAGCTGGGACCTGTCACAGGCAGTATGTGAATTCTTGTTTTCCTATTAGACTGGAATTTTATTTACTACAACAACTTGGCACTGTGAATAAAGCACAAGGCCCTCAATCTGTAAGACCTGAGTTCAAATATAACCTCAGGCACTTATTTGCTATGTAATCCTGATCAATTCAGTTGACTACTGTCTCCCTGTTTCCTTCTCTATAAGATGGAGCTAATAATATCTACTTCCCACTACTAAGAGAATAAACTGAGATACTATTTATGAAATGTTTTGTAAACCTTAAAATACTATATAAATATTAGCTATTATGATTAAAAGACTAGTAAAGCCATCCACCAATTCTGTATTTTTTTAAACACCAAACATTTTCAGTCCATCAAAAAACAAAACTACTATTTCTCATTAGTATTACTTCGAAAAAAGCTAGCAAAGGAGAAAAAAAAAACTCTTGAAACTGTCATTCAATTAAATAGCATTTATAATTACAGCAGCTGTATTTGCAAGGACACCAGATAGATATGATGCCCATTGCCATGATTCAGTGCTGTAGAGGATTTGGAGGTAATTTTGTGATGGTCTATTTCATTAATGCAGCAACTTCCATTATCAGACTAATTTAGTAGGACATGTCTGCTGTCTAGGGCATATGAGATGACACTTGATGATTCCCCCTTCATTTACTTGAGATCATGGAGGAGAGATACACACAAGAATCTTGAGGATCAAGAGGAGAATAAAATTATGGACATTTTGACAGGAGCTGCTCATTCGGCAATAATTTGCAAGAGATCCAATCTATATTATAATTTCCCATCTATCTGAATGAATTTTCAGAAACACTTTCAGCTGTTTTGATGTATATAGTGTCATTGGAAAGTCCATGCAATTACTGGGTGCTTAGATGATTAAGAGAACTTGTTTTTCCACCGTCCTCAAAAAAAGTTCTTTATGGGGTTGTCCAGTGGAAACCTCAAAGATGAGCCAATAAAACCTTCATTAATCCTTAGTGGTAATTTGAGTCACAAAATATGAGATTTAGATGAGACCTTTGAAATCATTTAGTCCAATATATTTCTTTGACAATAGAAGGAATGGAGACAGTCAGATTGATCAATATTTCCTTAAAATGACAGTTACCTGATAACATAGTTATGATATGAAAAAAGTGGCGTAATGAATAGAGACCTGATTAAAGGTCAGGACAGACCTTGGTTCAAGTCATGCTTTTTTCATATATTAACTGAATAATTCTAAGCAAATCATTTAACCTCTCAGTGCTCTAGACAGATCTCTCACAGTAGAAAGTCAAGAACATTTCCTCACTTGGGAGTTCTCTGTAACAATAAAAGCACAAGTCTAGTTTCTTTCTCCAAAGAACAAAGTTCCATGAAAATTGAGAGGTGGGGAAAATCCATTAGCAGTGGATTATCAGGGAAGACTTCCTGAAAAAGGAACATTTAAGATGGTCTTTGAAGGATAAATAGAATTTTGAGAGATAAAAACATAGAGGGGAGGGTTAGATCCAGGGAAACAACATGATCAAAATCATGGTGGTAGAAAGGTGCAAGACATGTTTGAAAAATGACAAAAAGACTAGGATGGCTAGAAAATAGAATACATAGAGGAATATAGGGAGATTTATCTGGAAAGGTGGATCAGATTTTAAAGTATCTCAATTGCCAGACTCAGGAACTTAGATTTTATTCAGTAGATAACAGGGAATCTCTAAAGGTTATTTAGTGAGGGAGAACTATTATTTCATCATTGATAATGAAATGAAGGATGATTCAGAATGAGGAAATTTTTTCTAATATATCACTTATCTTCTTAAAAAAGTAGAAAGTTATATGCATGATTTAATAGTTGGGCTTTTTATAGTCCTTTCGATTGCAGAACAGTTAACTTATAAATAGGAAAGGAATGGTGGACCCCTGATTCTATCACAGTGAAAGTTGAGGTTTTGGAGCTGTTGTTAATAGAAAATAGTACAAGTGATGGAGTTGGGTTATGGCATGAAGGCAGAAGGTAATAGGAAAAAAAAGATTTTAAATAGCTATCTATAATGAATAACCTTAATATTTGGAGTGATATTGATGGAGAAAACAAGAATCAAAAAGAAAGAATGTCATTGTCCTTAATTTCTTTAAGCAATCCTTATGTTGACTTTATCTCAGATAGCCAATTCAGACAAGTAAGAATAGTTTTTAAAATGAAACTATGGCTAAGTATGCCAGAAGCAAAAGAGGAAGTGGGAGGTAGGGGGATGTAGGAAGGGTGGAATGAAAAAAACACATCAAGGGTAGAGAAAGAAGCAAGTAATGAAACTGGAAGAGGGAAGAGTAGACAGCAGGAAAAATGGGAGCAGACTCAAAAAAGGAAACAAGAAGCGTAAAAAATAGAAAGAGAATAAGAAAGACAACTTTATGGAAGTCCAGTCTGGCATTACTTTGCTGCCCAGCTGCCCCATCTTTGCACTGCCAGCCATGGAAATAATTATGTATTTGCTTCCTAGATCACTCCTGGGCCTTTTTATCTTGGCTTCTAAACTAATTCCTCCCCTCTCCCCCCAGTTTTGAAAATGAGACAATATGTCATGCCTTTATGGGACTTCCAGGAAGATACAAGGTGGCCCTGAGATGTTTAGTTGGCACTACTGGGTATTGAAGACCAAATGGTCAGGCCATTTTACCACTGTTTTTCAAATCATTATTTGCATTCAGGGAGAGATGGCATCTGCAAAGAATGATGCCAAGTCACTAGGCACAATTTCCAGGAGTGGCCAATGCCCACTACTCCCATGCCCTCTACAATCTGTTAGTGCATAAAGCAGAGGCCACCTGTAGAATTTCAGAATATGAGATCTTTGACAATCAATAACGTCTCAGATTTTCTATTCATATCCCCAGCACTTAACAATTAACCAATGTGTTTTCATTCATTCATCTATTCAAGAACTAGATCTTAAAGGAATGTCAGAGGCCCCTAGAACAGCCCTGTCATCTTGCAGTTGAAGAAGTTAGACTCAAAGGAAATAAATTGATTTGCTTTTTCTGATGGGCTTTTTCTGATGTTAGAAATAGGATCAAAATAGAAACCTACAGACTCCCCATCTGTGAAAATGAACTGTGTCCCCTCTTGGGCTAATCCAATACTATCTGCAATTCATTAGTTTGAGAGGCATTACAATATAGAAAAAAGAGCACTAGGCTTGTTGTCAGAGAAGGGAATGGATTTCAATATTGTTTCTGTTACTTATAAATTATGTCTCTGCATATAAGCCTCTGCGCCTGAATTTCCTCCATAAAATAATTATATGTTAAATACCTTCATTTTGAAATTGTTGTTGGGCTCAGAAATAATGAACAGCAAGGGATTTGTAAACTTTAAAGGGTTAAAATATCAATAGTGAGTAGTTAGAAACTAATTGTGGCTGGGATATAGTATCAACTTTCTTAATTGATCTTGTTTAGTTAATTAATATTGGCTTTGAACTGGTAAGAGCCTAATAATCCATTTTACAAATGAATAAATTGGGACTCATAAATGTTGTTACTTGGCTAAAGTCACACAGATAATAACTTTTAAATGTGGAGTTCAAAACTAAGTGTTCTCAACTCCAGTTATAACATTTTGCCTGACACCTCCCATTGTGAAAAGATCATAATGTAGACAATTAATAATAATCAGGATTACAAAAAAGGAAATAATATACACGGGAAAGTCAATTTCATAAAGTGAGTCAGTGCCTCAGAGAAGGGAAATCGGGGCTTGATTAGGCTATTCTGCCCAACTCATACCCTCTTTTCCACTTTCCCCATGAATTCCTCTGGCTATTGTTGTTGTAAAGGAATCAAACAGCGATTTGCACATAGGATATTTTCTTTTTAGCATTTAAATTGATAACTTTTGTTTTCATATCACTTTCATTTCTCAATATGAACCTGTGTTGTCCCCTACTTTAAGAACAATCCCTCTGGCAGAGACTTAAAAGAGAGGGGGGGAAAGAAGAAATTTAGCTCAACTTAGTAAAGCTAAGCAGCGTATTAACTGAGTCTGACCATATGTGCGATGATGATCTACTCCCATAGTCTTCCACCTCTTTGCAGGAAGGAAAGATTAATTTTTTCAGGGACAAACTTTGTGTCCAATTTATTTTTTGGTTCTTTCCATTTACTTCATTATATCCCTTATGTATGTTGTGTTCTTGGTTTTGCTTACTTTACTTTGTCTCATTCCCATGTACCTTTATACTCATCATGCTTATCATTTCCTGTGGTTACTATTACATTTAGGTCCTAACATTTATTTGTTTCCCCAACCAGTGACTAAAGATTTTTTTTTCTACTTCTTATGTCAAAGTTTTGCTTCAAATATTTTGATGCACAAGAGAGTTTTTGTTCTACATGTAAACCTTTAGGGATATGTCTTACAATGAGATATCTGAATCAAAAGATATAAAATTTTCAATCACTTCCTTAGATACTTAGAAAACTTTCAATACATTTTTGCTGGATTGAATCAACTGGAGTCCAGTTGGGAAAAATGATTGATGTACATAGAACAATTGAAAAACAACTCAAATCTATATATGATTAAGTGCCCATATTTGTATCACTGACAAAAAGCATTTTAGGGTTTCTGAGAAGGAACAGATCAATATCAATTGGGAGTAGCTGGGGAAAGCTTTCTAGTTAAATACAGGATTTGAACCAAAATTTGAAAAATGGGTAGAATTGAGTTAAATGGAAGCAAAGGAACAGGGCATCCTAGTTAAGGACACAGTTTACACAAAGACAAGGAGATAGGAATAAACAATGCATTTGGGAATTATTAGGACTTCGACCTCATTTAGGCAAGACATTGTTTGGTATCACAAAAATATCCTTGCATTTAGCAACTGAGAACTTGAGTGGAAATTGTCACTGTCAGATTATCTGTGTGATTTTAGACAACTCATTTTAGCTCTGTTCCTCAGATGCTTCAACTATAAAATAAGGGGATTGGCCTAGATGCTTTGCAAAGTTCATTTCAGCTCTAAATATATGATATTATATATGCTTCTATAACTTTCTATTCTTAGAATTATATGTCTAAATTCACAAAAAATCCAGAGGATTATAATGAAAAGATTATATTTTAATAAAGATGTAGTTTTTCCATGTTAATTCATAGACCATTGAAATATATTCATGGAACTTAAATGAGATTAAAGGGACCCCAGGGTTAAGAATCCTTGTACTACATAGTAACTACAATATTATAAGAATGATCAACTGTGAAAATTTTAGCTACTCTCATCAATAAAATGATCCAAGACAAAAAAAAAAAAAGAATCCTTCTACAAGATGGATGATATTTTTGTTGTTTATCCTTTGTACTTGAAAAAGACAAATAACATTATAATGTTGAGGTCACGATAGAGTATGTGTGACTGTGTCTGATTAGTCCAATATAAGCTTAAAATGCTCTACCACAGGTCAGGCACAAATAGTCCTTTTAAAAATTTGCCATAATGCAGGATGCAAAAGTCAAGATTAATCACTAGAAGCTAAGATATGTTTGAAATAGGAAAGGTGTATATAAATTTGCCTGGAAATTGTAAGTATGTTAGATAGAATTATATATGTATATATTCATATGTAGACACATATATGTACATGTTTATATGGTAGCTGAATCTTATATAAAATTACAAAATATATATGATTGTAAAAATACACTTACATTTTTGCATATCTTTAGAAAATCATACTAAATATGAACAGATCGATAATCGTTTCTTGTGTAGAATCATATGGAAGTCATATACTAAATATATTCAATATCTAATAAATCATACTGTATAGAAAGGCCAACAAATTTTAAAAAATAAATTGTAATTATGGGCCTGTGTGCTGAGAACATAGTTAGATTGAAACCTGGAGACAGCCCACTGCAGGAGATTGAATACTCACAGGTGTTAGAGATGTGATGGGACGATTTCTTTTTTGAAATTTAACTCTGTATTATTCATAAATCAGTCTTTACACTTTCCATTTAGCCCAGAATTGGCATCAAGTATTACATTTTCAAGTGTCTGGCATCTCTCTTCATCAAAACATCTGGGGAGGAGTGGATGATATGCAGCACAACAGATTTTCAGGCCAAAAGCCTTGGCCAAGCAGGATTAGTTGCCCATTATCAATCATTCACAGTTTGCCAAGCTGAAGTTCTAGCTTTCCAGGGATGGCAACTCATCAGCTTTGGAAATGAAGACTAAGTTAATAATGGTAATATTCTCTTAAATCTGTGTCCATTACAGTTTCATGTTAAGAATAAATAAATTTCCAATTATCAGATTAGGTATAAGAAAACTTTAATGTCTGAGAGAAAGCAACTCTGAGATTTTTGGGAGATGATAACAAAGATAAGATCAAAATAGTCTCTTAGGTTGGAAAGGCTTATAGGGGCATTTGCTCCTATCTTCCACCCAACAAAGAAATTGCTAGCTGAGAGCAATTTTGTGAATACATTCAATAATGAGAAATTGGCTACTTAATGTGGGGACCTATTATTTTTTAGGCAGTTCTAAGTGTTAGAAAATTATTTCTTAAATATCTTAGGGTTGGTGGAAATTATATGAAATATGAACAAAGAGAGAATCATATTAATTCTATATCTCTACTCCCTCCTCTCTGCCATCTAACCATTATCAACCTTCTTCTTTAGAACTTCTTTCTTTAAGCCTAATATCTAGAATCTGGTCATTGGGTTGATGGTCAAACCAGTATCTCCAAAATTAAATACCAACTGAAGGAGCTTTCATAGGTATCATGCTTCCTTGATTCCGGTTTTTTAAAAGGTTATACAAGTTGATCTTATAGAGGTACTGTGAAAGAAGATAGGCAATTAAAATGGCATTAGTGAGCTTATCTTGGGTAGAAAGTTCTCCTTCCCCTATTTCAAAGTTAGTTATTGTACAGTCCCTGGTGTATGTAAATAAATATTTACAAAATATTATTTAAAAAATGTATCCTCTTAGGAACTGTAAACAGTGAATTGGCCATTATATTTACATTATCAAGAGACACTATTCCTTTCAAGTTTGATGAGGACGGGGGTGGGGAGGAGAGGGGGGTGGATTCTCTTTTTTTTTTTTTTTTTAATTTTTTATTTAATAATTACATTATATTGACACTCATTTCTGTTCCGATTTTTTTTTCCCCTCCCTCCCTCCACCCCCTCCCCTAGATGGCAAGCAGTCCTTTATATGTTGGATATGTTGCAGTATATCCTAGATACAATATATGTTTGCAGAACCGAACAGTTCTCTTGTTGCGTAGGGAGAATTGGATTCAGAAGGTATAAATAATCCGGGAAGAAAAACAAAAATGCAGATAGTTCACATTCGTTTCCCAGTGTTCTTTCTTTGGGTGTAGCTGCTTTTGTCCGTCATTTATCAATTGAAACTCAGGTCTCTTTGTCAAAGAAATCCACTTCCATCAAAATATGTCCTCATACAATATCGTTGTCGAAGTGTATAATGATCTCCTGGTTCTGCTCATTTCACTTAGCATCAGTTCATGTAGGTCTCTCCAAGCCTCTCTGTATTCATCCTGCTGGTCATTTCTTACAGAACAATAATATTCCATAACATTCATATACCACAATTTACCCAGCCATTCTCCAATTGATGGGCATCCATTCATTTTCCAGTTTCTAGCCACTACAAACAGGGCTGCTACAAACATTTTGGCACATACAGGTCCCTTTCCCTTCTTTAGTATCTCTTTGGGATATAAGCCCAATAGAAACACTGCTGGATCAAAGGATATGCACATTTTGATAATTTTTTGGGCATAATTCCAGATTGCTCTCCAGAATGGTTGGATTCGTTCACAACTCCACCAACAATGCATTAGTGTCCCAGTTTTCCCGCATCCCCTCCAACATTCATCATTAGTTTTTCCTGTCATCTTAGCCAATCTGACAGGTGTGTAGTGGTATCTCAGAGTTGTCTTAATTTGCATTTCTCTGATCAATAATGATTTGGAACACTCTTTCATATGAGTGGTAATAGTTTCAATCTCATCCTCTGAAAATTATCTGTTCATATCCTTTGACCATTTATCAATTGGAGAATGGCTTGATTTCTTATAAATTTGAGTCAGTTCTCTATATATTTTGGAAATGAGGCCTTTATCAGAACCTTTAACTGTGAAAATGTTTTCCCAGTTTGTTGCTTCCCTTCTAATCTTGTTTGCATTAGTTTTATTTGTACAAAGGCTTTTTAATTTGATGTAATCGAAATTTTCTATTCTGTGATCAGTAATGGTCTCTAGTTCATCTTTGGTCACAAATTTCTTTCTCCTCCACAAGTCTGAGAGATAAACTATTCTATGTTCCTCTAATTTATTTATAATCTCGTTCTTTATGCCTAGGTCATAGACCCATTTTGATCTTATCTTGGTATATGGTGTTAAGTGTGGGTCCATGCCTAATTTCTGCCATACTAATTTCCAATTATCCCAGCAGTTTTTATCAAATAATGAATTCTTTTCCCAGAAGTTAGGGGCTTTGGGTTTGTCAAACACTAGATTGCTATAATTGACTATTCTGTCTTGTGAGCCTAGCCTTTTCCACTGATCCACTAATCTATTTCTTAGCCAATACCAAATGGTTTTGGTGACTGCTGCTTTATAATATAATTTTAGATCAGGTACAGCTAGGCCACCTTCATTTGATTTTTTTTTCATTAATTCCCTTGAGATTCTCGACTTTTTATTGTTCCATATGAATTTTGTTGTTATTTTTTCTAGATCAATAAAATATTTTCTTGGAAGTCTGATTGGTATAGCACTAAATAAATAGATTAGTTTAGGGAGTATTGTCATCTTTATTATGTTCGCTCGGCCGATCCAAGAGCACTTAATATTTTTCCAATTATTTAAGTCTGACTTTATTTGTGTGGAGACTTTTTTATAATTTTGCTCATATAATTCCTGACTTTCCTTTGGTAGATAGATTCCCAAATATTTTATGGTATCAACAGTTATTCTGAATGGAATTTCTCTTTGTATCTCTTGCTGTTGGGTTTTGTTGGTGATGTATAAAAATGCTGAGGATTTATGGGGATTTATTTTGTAGCCAGCTACTTTGCTAAAATTATGAATTATTTCCAATAGCTTTTTGGTAGAATCTCTGGGGTTCTCTAGGTATACCATCATATCATCTGCAAAGAGTGATAGTTTGGTTTCCTCATTGCCTACTCTAATTCCTTTTATATCTTTCTCGACTCTTATTGCCGAGGCTAGTGTTTCTAATACGATATTAAATAATAATGGTGATAGTGGGCAACCTTGCTTCACTCCAGATCTTACTGGAAAAGGTTCCAGTTTTTCCCCATTGCATATGATGCTTACTGATGGTTTTAAATATATGCTCCTGACTATTTTAAGGAAAAGTCCATTTATTCCTATGCTCTCAAGTGTTTTTATTAGGAATGGATGTTGGATTTTATCAAATGCTTTTTCTGCATCTATTGAGATGATCATGTGGTTTTTGTTTGTTTGGTTATTGATATAGTCAATTATGCTAATAGTTTTCCTAATATTGAACCAGCCCTGCATTCCTGGTATAAATCCTACTTGGTCATAGTGTATTATCCTGGTGACAATTTTCTGTAATCTTTTTGCTAATATTTTATTTAAGATTTTAGCATCAATATTCATTAGGGAGATTGGTCTATAATTTTCTTTCTCTGTTTTCAGCCTACCTGGTTTAGGTATCAGTACCATATCTGTGTCATAAAAGGAGTTTGGTAGGACTCCTTCAATCCCTATTTTTTCAAATAGTTTATATAACATTGGAGTTAATTGTTCTTTAAATGTTTGGTAGAATTCACATGTAAATCCATCTGGTCCTGGGGATTTTTTCTTAGGGAGTTGATTGATAGTTTGTTCTATTTCTTTTTCTGAGATGGGACTGTTTAGGATATTTACTTCTTCCTCTGTTAGTTTGGGCAAGCTGTATTTTTGGAGGTATTTTTCTATTTCATTTAAGTTGTCGAATTTATTGGCATAAAGTTGGGCAAAGTAACTCCTAATTATTGCTCTAATTTCCTCTTTGTTAGTGGTGAGTTCTCCCTTTTCATTTTTAAGACTAACAATTTGATTTTCCTCTTTCCTTTTTTTAATCAGATTTACTAAGGGTTTGTCTATTTTGTTGGTTTTTTCATAGAACCAACTCTTAGTTTTATTAATCAATTCAATAGTTTTTTTACTTTCAATTTTATTGATCTCACCTTTTACTTTTAGAATTTCAAGTTTAGTGTTTGACTGGGGGTTTTTAATTTGTTCCTTTTCTAGCATTTTTAATTGCAAACCCAATTCATTGACCTTCTCTTTCTCTATTTTATACAAATAGGCCTCTAGAGATATGAAATTTCCCCTTATTACCGCTTTGGCTGCATCCCATACATTTTGGTATGATGTCTCATTATTATCGTTTTCTTGGGTGAAGTTATTAATTATGTCTATGATTTGCTGTTTTACCCAATCATTCTTTAGTATGAGATTATTTAGTTTCCAATTATTTTTTGGTCTACTTCCCCCTGCTTTTTTGTTGAATGTAATTTTCATTGCATCGTGGTCTGAAAAGGATGCATTTACTATTTCTGCCTTACTACATTTGAGTTTGAGGTTTTTATGTCCTAATATATGGTCAATTTTTGTATAGGTTCCATGAACTGCTGAAAAGAAAGTGTATTCCTTTCTGTCTCCATTACATTTTCTCCAGAAATCTATCATATCTAGCTTTTCTAGTATTCTGTTTACCTCTTTGACTTCTTTCTTATTTATTTTCTGGTTTGATTTATCTAATTCTGAGAGTGCAAGGTTAAGATCTCCCACTATTATAGTTTTACTGTCTATTTCTTCTTGCAGCTCTCTTAGTTTCTCTTTTAAGAATTTAGATGCTACCCCACTTGGTGCATATATGTTTAATATAGATAGTGCTTCATTATCCATGCTACCCTTTAGCAAGATATAGTGTCCTTCCTTATCTCTTTTAATTAGGTCAATTTTTGCTTTAGCTTGATCTGAGATCAGGATGGCTACCCCTGCTTTTTTGACTTCACCTGAAGCATAGTAGATTTTGCTCCAACCTTTTACCTTTAACCTGCATGTATCTCCCCGCTTCAGGTGTGTTTCCTGTAAACAACATATTGTAGGATTCTGGCTTTTAATCCATTCTGCTAACCGCTTCCTCTTTATGGGGGAGTTTACCCCGTTCACGTTTATGGTTAGAATGACCAATTCTGTATTACTTGCCATCTTGTTAACCCCGGTTTATGCTTTCCTCCCTTCTTTCCCCTTTCCCCCCTTCCAAGTATTAAGCTTGTGAGCACCCCTTGCCTCTCACAGCCCTCCCTTTTTAGTGTCCCTCCCCCCGCCTTAGAGTTCCTCCCCTATCTTACCCCTTTCCCTCCCAGTTCCCGTATTCCCTTCCGCTTAGCTTATTCCTTCCCTTTCCACTTTTCCCTTCTCACTTTTCAATGAGATGGGAGAAGTTTCACCTTAGATTGAATATGTCTTAAGATTTTTCACTTAAAGCCAATTCTGAAGGCAGTAAGATACCCACTATATTCATCCCCCTCCATTCTTTCTCTCAGATATAATAGGTTTCCTATGCCTCTTCATGAGATGTACTACCCCCACTTTACCCTTTTTCTGGTACAATGTCCTTTCCACATCAATTTCTAGAACAAGGTATACATGTATTCTTTATACATCTATATAGTCAAAATATAGTTCCCAAGATTAATCTTTACCTTTTTAGATTTCTCTTGAGTTCTATATTTGTAGATCAAACTTTTTGTTAAGTTCTGGTTTTTTCATCAGAAATAGATGAAATTCGCTTACTTCGTTGAATGTCCATCTTCTTCCCTGGAAAAAGATGCTCATTCTCGCTGGGTAAGTTATTTTTGGTTGCATACCAAGTTCCTTAGCCTTTCGGAATATCATATTCCAGGCCCTTCGATCTTTTAATGTGGATGCTGCCAGATCCTGGGTGATCCTTATTGTGGCTCCTTGATACTTGAATTGGGTTTTTCTAGCCGCTTGCAATATTTTTTCTTTCATCTGAGGGTTCTGGCATTTGGCCACTATATTCCTTGGTGTTTTGATTTTAGGATCCCTTTCAGTGGGTGATCGATGAATCCTTTCAATGTTTATTTTTTCCTCTGTTCCTATGACTTCTGGGCAGTTCTCTTTGATAATTTCCTGGAAGACAGTGTCCAGGCTCTTTTTTTCATCATGTTTTTCTGGGAGTCCAATGATTCTCAGATTGTCTCTCCTGGATCTGTTTTCCAAATGTGGGCACAAAGTCGAATACTACTGAAGATGAACAATGAAAAAATAAATATCTCTTATCAGAAAACAAATGTTAATTTGAAGGGAAGAAGGGTAATTTAATTCAATGCAATCAATATTTAAGTGCCTATCATGTTCCACACATTGTACTAGTTGCTGGGAATGCAAAAAAAAAGAAAGAAAGAACAGTCCCTGCCCTCATAGGAGTTATGAGCTACTAGAGACATAGAGCTGAAATGAACAGAAAATAATACAAAATTACATCTAGTGATAAGGAAATGAAATGTTATATAAAGGGGGTAGCAAATAGAACAATTTGACTGAAATAAGACTAAAAAGACAGCTTAAAACAAGATTGTTAAGTGTTTTAATTCAAAGATTGAGAAGTTTATATTTTATTCCAGAGGCAATAGTAAAATATTGAAGACTTTTAGTTTCAGTGGGGAGAGGTAACATGATCAAATCAATATTTTAGAAACATTATATTAATATGGAAGATAGATTAAAGAGGAAAGAAATGAAAAATTAAAAAATGAATTAGTATTCTGTTACAATAGTCCATGCAAGAGATGATGAGTGTCTGAGAGGATAGAGTCTTTGGGAGTTGAGAGGAAGAGATGGAGTTGAAGCTAGTGGGAAAGAGGGGAACATTATGCTTGTGAATCTGGTGATCAGGGGACAAAAAAAGAAACAAAAGGAAAAAATATTGAATGTAAAGTAAGAAAAACAATTACAAACAGGAGAAAATGAAGGGAAAAACAATATATATGAGTTCATTGTAATGATTTGCTATTAGTAAAATACTTGAGTACTTAGAATATAAGCTTTTCAGCAATTATCTTTTTATTAGGGGAATTTATTGCTTTTCTATAAAACTTACTTGATTGTTCTTATTTTTTAGTATTCACTGAATTCTGATAATAGATTTTCAAAAGCTAGAGAGAAAGGTCTTAAAGAATCAGAGTACTGGAAAGTAAGGACATTAAAATATTTGCAGTATAATCTTCATTTTACAAATGAGTAAATGATAGATATCAATCATCTCTGCTATAGTCATACAGATGGGAATTGAGCCCTATTTTCTTGTTAGCTAATATATTATTAGGTCAAAGATTTTTAAATGCTTTTGTCTTCTGAACAGAATAATTTCTATAGTTCCCTTCTCAGAAAAAAAATAAACAAAATAAAATATTTGGATTACAAAGAAAATCAATTATGTTGAAATGTAGATATCATATTAAAGAAATTCACAGACTCCAGGTTAAAAACATGTTGTTTCCCTTATTAATAATTTGTTATTTTAATTGTTCAATTTTTTCAATCATGTCTGACTCTATGACCCCATTTGTTTTCTTGGTGAAAATACTGGAGTGGTTTGTTATTTTGTCCAGCTCAATTTACAAATGGGGAAACTGAGGCAAACAGGGTTAAGTGACTTGCTCAGGATCACACAGCTAGGAGGTGTCTGAAGTCAAATCTGAACTCCCAAAATGAGTCTTTCTGCCTCCAGATCTAGCATTCTATCTGCTGTTCTACCTAGCTGTCCTTCTTAATGATTTTCTAAAGATTAATTGAAGAAAATCATCCACTGAAATCAGAAGGAAATTTAGAAGTTACTTACTTTAATATTCTACAAAGTGCAGGAATCTCTTCCAAATCATTATTTACAAGTGATATTCTATTTTCTGATTTCACATCTCTAATGATAGAGAACTATTTCACAAGAAACCTTCGACTTCCGGTTAAGATGGCGGAGAGGAGGCTCACAGTTGCATAAGCTACGCGCTTTCTCTCACTATCCACTTCATTACAAGCCTCTGAATCAATGCTTGACTGAAAAAAAACCCACAAATAGTTACCAAGAGAAGCCATCCTTGAGATCCGCCAAGAAAGGTCTGTCTTTACTGGAGGGCTGGGGCAGTTTTAGATCGGGCGCAGGCTGAGGGCAGCGGCAGTGAGAGCACGGGAGCAGAGCTGAGAGGGGGTGGGGAGTGATCGTAGCCGTCTCTGCGGGGAGAGCTTCGCTACAGGTTTGGAACCTGCAGCAAGTCAACAGCCCAGCAGAGAAGCTAAAAACACCGGGGCTGAAGAACACAACCGCAAATAGCTGGAGTCTCTCAGGACCTGGCCGCCCCCCCCTTCCCCCCCTCAGTGACTCAGCACGCTTTGGGATCTCAGAGCGCAGGCGCAGCACAGTCCTGCTAGTGCCTCACTGCTGCCCCCTGCAGTCTGTAGAGGAAGCTCGATAACACACCCAGCCCCCCCCCAAAGAAAGACTCCAGTTTTTTCTGTTTTTCTTTGGTAGTTTGTCTCTGATTAATAGACAGAATGAGCAAGAAGCTGAAGAGGACTTTAACCCTTGACAGCTTCTACACAGATAGAGAGCAGACTCTAAATCCTGAGGAGACTAAAAACAGGCAGTCCCCAGGTGAATCCCCAAAGGAGGAGATCATCTGTTCCTCAGCACAGATGAACCTCATAGAAGTGATTAAAAAGGCTCTCACAAGGGAGCTAGAAGAAAAATGGGGAAAGCAGAGGGAGGCTTGGCAAAAGGAGAAGGAATCTTGGGAAAAGGAGAGGGAGGCTTGGCAAAAGAGCCTGGAGAAGTCAGTTAAAGAGAGAGTGGATAAAGAAGTAAAATCCTTGAAAAATAGGATTAGTGAACTGGAAACAGAAAACAGCTCTCTAAAAAACAAAATTGGCGAAATGGAAAAAAATTCCACAGAACAAAAGAACTCAATTGGACAATTAGAGAAAGATTTTAAAAAAGTGAGTGAAGAGAATACTTCACTGAAAATCAGAATTGAACAAGTGGAATTGAATGACTCGAGGAGACAAGAAGAATCAGTCAAGCAAATCCAAAAAAATCAAACAATGGAGAAAAATGTGAAATACCTTCTGGGGAAGACAACAGACCTGGAAAACAGATCCAGGAGAGACAATCTGAGAATCATTGGACTCCCAGAAAAACATGATGAAAAAAAGAGCCTGGACACTGTCTTCCAGGAAATTATCAAAGAGAACTGCCCAGAAGTCATAGGAACAGAGGAAAAAATAAACATTGAAAGGATTCATCGATCACCCACTGAAAGGGATCCTAAAATCAAAACACCAAGGAATATAGTGGCCAAATGCCAGAACCCTCAGATGAAAGAAAAAATATTGCAAGCGGCTAGAAAAACCCAATTCAAGTATCAAGGAGCCACAATAAGGATCACCCAGGATCTGGCAGCATCCACATTAAAAGATCGAAGGGCCTGGAATATGATATTCCGAAAGGCTAAGGAACTTGGTATGCAACCAAAAATAACTTACCCAGCGAGAATGAGCATCTTTTTCCAGGGAAGAAGATGGACATTCAACGAAGTAAGCGAATTTCATCTATTTCTGATGAAAAAACCAGAACTTAACAAAAAGTTTGATCTACAAATATAGAACTCAAGAGAAATCTAAAAAGGTAAAGATTAATCTTGGGAACTATATTTTGACTATATAGATGTATAAAGAATACATGTATACCTTGTTCTAGAAATTGATGTGGAAAGGACATTGTACCAGAAAAAGGGTAAAGTGGGGGTAGTACATCTCATGAAGAGGCATAGGAAACCTATTATATCTGAGAGAAAGAATGGAGGGGGATGAATATAGTGGGTATCTTACTGCCTTCAGAATTGGCTTTAAGTGAAAAATCTTAAGACATATTCAATCTATGGTGAAACTTCTCCCATCTCATTGAAAAGTGAGAAGGGAAAAGTGGAAAGGGAAGGAATAAGCTAAGCGGAAGGGAATACGGGAACTGGGAGGGAAAGGGGTAAGATAGGGGGAGGAACTCTAAGGCGGGGGGAGGGACACTAAAAAGGGAGGGCTGTGAGAAGCAAGGGGTGCTCGCAAGCTTAATACTTGGAAGGGGGGGAAAGGGGAAAGAAGGGAGGAAAGCATAAACCGGGGTTAACAAGATGGCAAGTAATACAGAATTGGTCATTCTAACCATAAATGTGAACGGGGTAAACTCCCCCATAAAGAGGAAGCGGTTAGCAGAATGGATTAAAAGCCAGAATCCTACAATATGTTGTTTACAGGAAACACACCTGAAGCGGGGAGATACATGCAGGTTAAAGGTAAAAGGTTGGAGCAAAATCTACTATGCTTCAGGTGAAGTCAAAAAAGCAGGGGTAGCCATCCTGATCTCAGATCAAGCTAAAGCAAAAATTGACCTAATTAAAAGAGATAAGGAAGGACACTATATCTTGCTAAAGGGTAGCATGGATAATGAAGCACTATCTATATTAAACATATATGCACCAAGTGGGGTAGCATCTAAATTCTTAAAAGAGAAACTAAGAGAGCTGCAAGAAGAAATAGACAGTAAAACTATAGTAGTGGGAGATCTTAACCTTGCACTCTCAGAATTAGATAAATCAAACCAGAAAATAAATAAGAAAGAAGTCAAAGAGGTAAACAGAATACTAGAAAAGCTAGATATGATAGATCTCTGGAGAAAATGTAATGGAGACAGAAAGGAATACACTTTCTTTTCAGCAGTTCATGGAACCTATACAAAAATTGACCATATATTAGGACATAAAAACCTCAAACTCAAATGTAGTAAGGCAGAAATAGTAAATGCATCCTTTTCAGACCACGATGCAATGAAAATTACATTCAACAAAAAAGCAGGGGGAAGTAGACCAAAAAATAATTGGAAACTAAATAATCTCATACTAAAGAATGATTGGGTAAAACAGCAAATCATAGACATAATTAATAACTTCACCCAAGAAAACGATAATAATGAGACATCATACCAAAATGTATGGGATGCAGCCAAAGCGGTAATAAGGGGAAATTTCATATCTCTAGAGGCCTATTTGTATAAAATAGAGAAAGAGAAGGTCAATGAATTGGGTTTGCAATTAAAAATGCTAGAAAAGGAACAAATTAAAAACCCCAGTCAAACACTAAACTTGAAATTCTAAAAGTAAAAGGTGAGATCAATAAAATTGAAAGTAAAAAAACTATTGAATTGATTAATAAAACTAAGAGTTGGTTCTATGAAAAAACCAACAAAATAGACAAACCCTTAGTAAATCTGATTAAAAAAAGGAAAGAGGAAAATCAAATTGTTAGTCTTAAAAATGAAAAGGGAGAACTCACCACTAACGAAGAGGAAATTAGAGCAATAATTAGGAGTTACTTTGCCCAACTTTATGCCAATAAATTCGACAACTTAAATGAAATAGAAAAATACCTCCAAAAATACAGCTTGCCCAAACTAACAGAGGAAGAAGTAAATATCCTAAACAGTCCCATCTCAGAAAAAGAAATAGAACAAACTATCAATCAACTCCCTAAGAAAAAATCCCCAGGACCAGATGGATTTACATGTGAATTCTACCAAACATTTAAAGAACAATTAATTCCAATGTTATATAAACTATTTGAAAAAATAGGGATTGAAGGAGTCCTACCAAACTCCTTTTATGACACAGATATGGTACTGATACCTAAACCAGGTAGGCTGAAAACAGAGAAAGAAAATTATAGACCAATCTCCCTAATGAATATTGATACTAAAATCTTAAATAAAATACTAGCAAAAAGATTACAGAAAATTGTCACCAGGATAATACACTATGACCAAGTAGGATTTATACCAGGAATGCAGGGCTGGTTCAATATTAGGAAAACTATTAGCATAATTGACTATATCAATAACCAAACAAACAAAAACCACATGATCATCTCAATAGATGCAGAAAAAGCATTTGATAAAATCCAACATCCATTCCTAATAAAAACACTTGAGAGCATAGGAATAAATGGACTTTTCCTTAAAATAGTCAGGAGCACATATTTAAAACCAATAGTAAGCATCATATGCAATGGGGAAAAACTGGAACCTTTCCCAGTAAGATCTGGAGTGAAGCAAGGTTGCCCACTATCACCATTATTATTTAATATCGTATTAGAAACACTAGCCTCGGCAATAAGAGTCGAGAAAGATATAAAAGGAATTAGAGTAGGCAATGAGGAAACCAAACTATCACTCTTTGCAGATGATATGATGGTATACCTAGAGAACCCCAGAGATTCTACCAAAAAGCTATTGGAAATAATTCATAATTTTAGCAAAGTAGCTGGCTACAAAATAAATCCCCATAAATCCTCAGCATTTTTATACATCACCAACAAAACCCAACAGCAAGAGATACAAAGAGAAATTCCATTCAGAATAACTGTTGATACCATAAAATATTTGGGAATCTATCTACCAAAGGAAAGTCAGGAATTATATGAGCAAAATTATAAAAAAGTCTCCACACAAATAAAGTCAGACTTAAATAATTGGAAAAATATTAAGTGCTCTTGGATTGGCCGAGCGAACATAATAAAGATGACAATACTCCCTAAACTAATCTATTTATTTAGTGCTATACCAATCAGACTTCCAAGAAAATATTTTATTGATCTAGAAAAAATAACAACAAAATTCATATGGAACAATAAAAAGTCGAGAATCTCAAGGGAACTAATGAAAAAAAAATCAAATGAAGGTGGCCTAGCTGTACCTGATCTAAAATTATATTATAAAGCAGCAGTCACCAAAACCATTTGGTATTGGCTAAGAAATAGATTAGTGGATCAGTGGAAAAGACAGAATAGTCAATTATAGCAATCTAGTGTTTGACAAACCCAAAGCCCCTAACTTCTGGGAAAAGAATTCATTATTTGATAAAAACTGCTGGGATAATTGGAAATTAGTATGGCAGAAATTAGGCATGGACCCACACTTAACACCATATACCAAGATAAGATCAAAATGGGTCTATGACCTAGGCATAAAGAACGAGATTATAAATAAATTAGAGGAACATAGAATAGTTTATCTCTCAGACTTGTGGAGGAGAAAGAAATTTGTGACCAAAGATGAACTAGAGACCATTACTGATCACAGAATAGAAAATTTCGATTACATCAAATTAAAAAGCCTTTGTACAAATAAAACTAATGCAAACAAGATTAGAAGGGAAGCAACAAACTGGGAAAACATTTTCACAGTTAAAGGTTCTGATAAAGGCCTCATTTCCAAAATATATAGAGAACTGACTCAAATTTATAAGAAATCAAGCCATTCTCCAATTGATAAATGGTCAAAGGATATGAACAGACAATTTTCAGAGGATGAGATTGAAACTATTACCACTCATATGAAAGAGTGTTCCAAATCATTATTGATCAGAGAAATGCAAATTAAGACAACTCTGAGATACCACTACACACCTGTCAGATTGGCTAAGATGACAGGAAAAAATAATGATGAATGTTGGAGGGGATGCGGGAAAACTGGGACACTAATGCATTGTTGGTGGAGTTGTGAACGAATCCAACCATTCTGGAGAGCAATCTGGAATTATGCCCAAAAAATTATCAAAATGTGCATATCCTTTGATCCAGCAGTGTTTCTATTGGGCTTATATCCCAAAGAAATACTAAAGAAGGGAAAGGGACCTGTATGTGCCAAAATGTTTGTAGCAGCCCTGTTTGTAGTGGCTAGAAACTGGAAAATGAATGGATGCCCATCAATTGGAGAATGGCTGGGTAAATTGTGGTATATGAATGTTATGGAATATTATTGTTCTGTAAGAAATGACCAGCAGGATGAATACAGAGAGGCTTGGAGAGACCTACATGAACTGATGCTAAGTGAAATGAGCAGAACCAGGAGATCATTATACACTTCGACAACAATATTGTATGAGGACATATTTTGATGGAAGTGGATTTCTTTGACAAAGAGACCTAAGTTTCAATTGATAAATGACGGACAAAAGCAGCTACACCCAAAGAAAGAACACTGGGAAACGAATGTGAACTATCTGCATTTTTGTTTTTCTTCCCGGATTATTTATACCTTCTGAATCCAATTCTCCCTACGCAACAAGAGAACTGTTCGGTTCTGCAAACATATATTGTATCTAGGATATACTGCAACATATCCAACATATAAAGGACTGCTTGCCATCTAGGGGAGGGGGTGGAGGGAGGGAGGGGAAAAAAAAATCGGAACAGAAATGAGTGTCAATATAATGTAATTATTAAATAAAAAATTTAAAAAAAAATAAATAAAGCAATGAGCAGGAAAAAAAAAAAAAAACAAGAAACCTTCTATTGTTGATCAGTTCTGATTGTTAACTGAAAGGAATTTGGATTCCCATAATTTCTATCCACTAGGCCTATAACTGCCCAATGGAGCAACATAGATAAAATCTACTTCCTTTCCTACATAATAATCTATCAAATACTTAAGAGGACAAATTTATGCTTCCGTAGAATTTTCAACCATCTTTCACATATTGCATGCACTACTAATTAGTACATGACTATCATAATTTTATTGGTACTCCTCAAAACATACTCCTATTTGTTAATATCTGCCTTATAACATGGAACCCAGAAATGGATACATTATTCTATTAAGCAGAAATTATACTGGAAATACCACTTTCTTGGATCAGGACACTACTGCTGATGCAGTCCAAAATATATAAGCACTTTAGGATCCTTATTACACTACTGGCTTACCTTTGACCTGTAGCCAGACCAAACTGAATATTCAGCCAACAAATTGGAGGTTCTAGTATTGAGAATAATCCAAAACTCCATCCCTTTGAGCTAGTTGAGGGCCTTTCTTCTTCCTCGTTCTTAAAAAAGATATGGTTGAGATTGAACTGGTCTCAGAATATGGGAAGTTGGGTCAATTAATTACTGCAAGCTTTCTGTACTGAGGATTAGTGAAAACTCATGGGAAACATGCATTTTGGCCTAGCTTTGGGATGCACAACTGAGAATGAGGATATACTTAATAGGGACTACAGATCCAAAACATCAATGCTATTTTATCATTTTCAGTCATTTTCAGTCAAGTCCAACTCTTTAAGACTCCATTTGGTATTTTCTTAGTAGAAATACTTGAGTAGTTTGCCATTTCTTTGCCATTTTACAGATAAAGAAACTAAGGCAAACAGGATTAAGTGACTAGCATAGACTCACATAGCTAGTTAGTGCTTGAGGACAGATTGGAAACTTAAGAAGATGAGTCTTTTTAAGTCCAAACTCAACACTCTATCCAACACACCACCTAGCAGCCCTAATGTTATTATCTTGGTGTACATTAAAGTATGATTCATTTTATCAAGATTCCCAGAAATCTTTTTTTATTCTCTGTTCCTTGCCTATCCTTTCTCAATCATCCTTATTCAATTAACCTACATCATAGGCAAAAATGGCCTCAGAAAAATTAAAGCACTAATTCTTCCAAAGAACATTCAGAATTTGGACTTAGCTATCCTAGGAATGGTTCTCTTTCACCACACCATCAGTTAATATTACAACATGACAAGTTAAAGGATGAAAATTATCATCCTCCTAATTTTATTGTACTTATATCTTGTATGTATGATTGTATAAGGCAATTGAAGATAGAAAATAGTCAGTGTCTGAGACTGGATTTAAATGCAGATCCTCCTAATTTTGGGGCTGGTGCTCTATCCATTGTCCCATTTAGTTGTCCCTATTCGTATCTTTTATAATAACATAACAGAATTGCCAGTTATAGTCTGACCATGTTACTTTCCTATTCAGTGAATTCATGTGACTCCCTATTACTTCTAGTATCAAATGTAAAATCCTCTGCTGGGACTTTAAAGTTGTAATGTCCCGGCTAGCTTTCTTGAGGATCTCTCCATGGGCCTTTGTCTTAGCAGGAGAGTCACCCATGAGGATGGTTAGGGAATAAAGTCTGGAGCCTGGAGTCTGGAGCCTGGAGCCTGGAGTCTGGACTCTGAGACTGAGCTTGAGCACACTCACTCTCACTCAAGTCTGCTTATTTGAAGTCCTCTCAGCCCTTATATCCTCAGTATACTCAGCCCTTAGTACAATTACATCACTATAGTACAGGGAGTATGTGCCAACTGTAGAACCATTACATGTCACACTAAATCCTAATTACACGTGAACTAGAGAACCATTATCTCATCAATCATACTGAGTACACACCCAGCTGTAAGTATATTTGCTTCAAGTATATTTTTCCAAAGTTCCCCAATATCTGCAGTCCTCTACAAAAGTCTTTCATAACTTAATCTCCTTCTTAGTCAACCCTATGTGATTTATTGCCAATGACTTCCTTGCTGTTCCTCAAAGATGATGCTCTATTTCTCAAATCTAACCATATTCACTGGCTCTTCATCATGCTATAATTTTCTTTCCTCTTCATTTCAACCTTCTGGTTTCCCCAGATTCCTTCAAATATCAGCTAAAATTCTATCTTCTTCAAGAAGCCTTTTCAAATTCTCATTAATTTTAGAGGTTTCCTTTTGAGAATATCTCCAATTGGTCCTGTATATTACTTATTTGTAAATAGTGGTTTGCATCTTGTCTTCCTCATTAACTTGTTTAATCCTTAAGGGCAAGGTTTTTTTTTTTTTTTTTGGCTTTTCTTTGTATATATAATACAATACCTGGAAAATAGTACGTACTTAATAATTGCTTGTTAACTTAATGACCAACTTGGAAAGCCTCTCTGAGATACTCAAGCCTAAGCCAAAATATGAATCTCATCTACAATATATTTCTTACAAATGGTTCCTGTGATAGGGAATTCACTAATACATTGTTGTATAATTGTAATTATTAGAAAGTTGGTCCTTGTACTTAGGCAAAATCTGCCACTACACCTTTCACCCATTAGTCCCAATTCTACTTCCTGGGGGCAAGAGCAAGATAAATATTTGGAAATTTATAAGATACTTTAAATATATATTACATAAATATCCTATATTTATATATATTATACATTTATATTAATATGATATTATGCATTTATATTAATATGCTAATAATATAAATGTTAAAAATAAAACTTATATGAGATAAATATTTAAACTTCAAATATTTGAAGACTAAAGTTAAATAATGCTTAAATTTTCTCTTCCGTAAAATGTCCATTTTTTTCCATTAGATCCACATATATGCCACAATTGCAAGTTCCTCATTTTTTATCAACCAGTATACACATATTAAGGGTCTACTCTGAGCCAAGAACTGGCCTAGGCACATGGTATAAGCATCCAGTATCTCTAGGGAGCCATTATGTAAATAAATTAATACAAATTAAATGTATAGAAAGTAAAAACAAGGTTGGAGATGGGCACTAACATCTGGGAAAGTGGAAAGGTCTCACAAAGGGAAACACTTAAATTAAGCCTTGAAGGAAGCTAGAAATTCTAGGAAGCAAAGGTGAGGAAAAACTCCTGCCAGGTAGAAAGACAATCCCCTGACATATTAATATTGGAAACTTGTTTTTTAAAGTATATAATAATGGCCTTCAATAACTTCTTATTACTTTTACTCAATAATGTGGAGAAATTGTCATACTATTAAAAACAAATTATTATGCTTTTTCAATCTAGCCTTATGTGATTAATGGTTTTCCACAACCAAAATGATTCTTGACAACAGTCATTCTCTAGCAATGCTGTAGATAGCTACAAAGTATTTGGATTCCCCCAGCTCCTGGATTCATCTAAACCATTCTTGTTTTGGGTTCCCAAAGCCAGGATTTATGATAGTCCCACCCAAGCTTGTGCTTTGAGTTCTCGTGTGTTTTGGCTTGCCCAAATTTTATTAATTGTTTACAGATACTAATATCTACTCATTCTTTGACTCTCATGTTGCTCTCTCAGAACAATCACTTAATTGAAGTACGTAAGATTCATATGTTGTCAATGTTCTTTAAAATGTAAATCTTTTAGTAGCTGGGGAGAGACAGTCACTCCATCTTCAGCTCATTCTCCTCTGGCAGATGACCAAATAAATTTATTATTTAAAATTTATTTTCAGGTTTTGATCACTTTTCACAAGTGACAATAAGTGCTTCCAAGCTGTGCCTCCTATAATCCACTAAAGATGTGAACCAAGAATACATATTAAGGAGTTAACTCAACAGTTTGAAGCATCTATCTTCTAACTTCTAACCTTTTCTTTTGAAATTGGAAAAAGATTTGTCCATCTTCCCTGCTTTGGCCACAAGTCTTCAAATATCACCAATATAATTCAGTTATCAGATAAAAATTATTTCACAACCCTCAGGTGTAGTTTGTCTTGGGTTGGTGAACAGAACAGAGTCACACAATTTTTTTTAGCTTCCTTTTTTTTTTTTTTAGTTCGAAAAAATTTTGTTAATCAGTTTTGTCATAGTATTCCTTGTCTAAAGGTAATTCAGTTTTGGAGAGATAAGTAAATTGGCTCCTTCATGAGAGTCAATTTACCAATTCTTTCTATTCATCCAAGGCAGGGTCTTATCTCTTCTTGATCTCAATATAGTTTTAAATTTTTCTTTTGATTTTAAATTCAGTTTACAATGTGACTTTCTTACATTGATCTTTACTTTCCATCACTTTCATCTTTAATACATATGCTTTTAAAATCTTAGTTTATCTGGGACATTGATGCATTGTGGGTGGAGTTGTGAACGAATCCAACGATTCTGGAGAACAATCTGGAATTATGCCCAAAAAGCTATCAAACTGTGCATACTCTTTGATCTAGCAGTGTTACTTCTGGGCTTATACCCCAAAGAGAGACTAAAGAAGGGAAAGGGACCTGTATGTGCCAAAATGTTTGTGGCAGCCCTTTTTGTAGTAGCCAGAAACTGGAAAATGGATGAATGCCCATCAATTGGAGAATGGTTGGGTAAATTATGATATATGAATGTTTTGGAATATTATTGTTCTATAAGAAATGACCAGCAGGATGATTTCAGAGAGGCCTGGAGAGACTTACATGAACTGATGCTAAGTGAAATGAGCAGAACCAGGAGATCATTATATACTTCAACAATGACACTGTATGAGGATGTATTCTGATGGATTTCTTTAATAAAGAGATCTAACTCAGTTCCAATCAATCAATTATGGACAGAAGCAGCTACACCCAGAGAAGGAACACTGGGAAATGAGTGTAATCTGTTCATATTTTTGTTTTTCTTCTCAGGTTATTTTTACCTTCTGAATCCAATTCTCTCTGTGCAACAAGAGAACTGTTCGGTTCTGCACACATATATTGTATCTAGGATATACTATAACACATTTAACATGTATAAGACTGTTTGCCATCTAGGAGAGGGGGTGGAGGGAGAGAAGGGAAAAGTCAGAACAGAAGTGAGTGCAAGGGATAATGTAAAAAATTACCCAAGCATATGTTCTGTCAATAAAAAGTTATAATAAAAAATCTTAGTTTATTAAGAAACCCCTTGTCCAGCCACTTGAAGTTCATTATCACTCCAATGCCTCTTTATTTCTCATTGGAATCAATTTTTACTTTCTCCAGAATTTCATTCTTGAAAGACAGACTTTCCTTTCAGAATCCTGGATCTTGAACTTTTGTCTGTACTATTCCTGAATCTTTTAAAATTCATTCTCCTACAAACTCCCTTCAAACAGTCTCTTAAAAGACATAGTGGAAGTCATCATTGTCATAGTAGTAGTGGTGATAGCGGTGGTGGTACTGGTGGTGATGGTAGTATTAGTAGTAAACTGGTAGTAGTAATTATTACAATTATTCACATCAATCCTGAGATTTTTATATCTCCTCCATATTGTTACCCCCATTTTACAGATGAGGAAATTAAGGAAGACAGAGATTAAATTAATTGCTCAGGTTCAGATAGTTAGTAATTGTAGCTGGATTTGAACTTAATATTCCTTGATGACTTTAGGTATGTGTATATATATATATATATATATATATATATATATATATATATATATACATAATTTATTGATAATAAATCATAATTTTGTGAACCCCTACATTCAGTTATGAGAACCCATGTAGAACTGAAAATCACAGTTTAATAAGATGGACTTGAATCAGTATACTAGTTATCTGTCTTGTGCTTTGAAGTACTTGCCCCAAGAGTTCCCTGTCTAGTTATATTCTTAGGATGAGGTGCTATTTGCCTGGATATTATCTAGTGGAGAATAATTGCAAAAGCTCTGAATCTTTACCAGCAAAGCCAGAACACCTAAGTTTAATTCCTGACTTTGAGCATCACTATTTGTGTGACCTTGGAAAGCCTCAATCTCTATGAACTTCAATCCTTTCATCTGATTGGCTCGTAGAATATCAGAACTTAATCATCAAAGCCATCCTTTATGGCAGAGGCTCTGAAGCCCTTCAAGTGAAGAGCTCAATCCAAAGTCATGTGGTGAAGCTGGCAGATTCTAATTTAGGTTATCTATTTCCAAATATACTATTACTTCAACTATACTACAACTTTCTTCCTCAAAATAAATAAAATAAAACCTATCTATTTCTCTGTGGAGGTGAGAACCAAATGAGATAATACCATAAAGTAACATCACAAAGCATATGTAAATGTAGATTGCTATTATCATTCAGTGTTGTTAATAGTTTAGAGGCAGCCATTTGACTCAATAGGAGAATACTGAGATGGAGTCAGGAGGACTTAAAATAAAACCCAACTGCAGATACTCACTAGGCATATGATCCTGGGCAAGTCATTTAACCTGATACTGTTTCAGTTTCTTCAGCCAGAAAATAGGGATGATAATAATAGCACCTACTTCAAAGTCTGTTGTGAAGATAAAATGATATTATACTTGCAAAGCACTTTGTAAACCTTAATATTCTACATAAATACTATCAATTATTATTACTTTCAAGATAATTTCCTTCCTCAAATAGCCTATTTGAGAATATTCCTTCTGTAGGTCCCAGAATTGATTCTTTTTTTTTTTTCTTTCTTTCTTTTTTTTTTTTTTTTTTTAATGAACAGTGAACATTTCCTGGAGCCTCTTCATTTCCATGTCGGCAGAATCCTTTGGTCTCTTCTGATCCAAATGACCTAAATCTAGTTGATATTCAGTGCTAATGCAAACCATGTATTTCTTGTTTGTCTCTGTCCTCCATGCATATTATGGAGGAATTTGTTCCTTAGTCTGAATATTTATTCTTACTCAAGGTCCCTGAGCCCTTTTAGTAAAGGTCATGTGTTAATAAATCTAATTAATTAATTAATAGAAACCCAATCTTCTCCCAGGTTGGATCAGATTAAAGGTTATTTGCATTTCTTTATCATGATTCATATTAATAAGGACAATTATACATTATGGCTGACCTCATGGTACCACAAATGAGTTGCTATAGATTGAAGTTAGGAGACCTGGGTTCTAGCCCCAAATTTGCCTTGCATTTACAGCAGTGTGATCTTGAACAAGTCACTTAACCCTTATGCTTTAGTCACATTTGTAAGATGAGAAATTAGATATGTAAGAACTCTTCTGGCTCTCAAATGCTGGAATTCTATATGCTGTATCTTCTGAAAAAGATGCCACAGCATCTGACATTTCTAGTATTGAAATCATTCCACTGAATCCATGTAAAAGAAGGTTACTATTAAAGTAGATATGAAACTTAAGAAGTAAGGGAGAAATCTACTCGTTCGTAGTGATATATTGTCACCCATTAATGTACCAACAAAGGTCTAGGGAGCAATAGAGATGAACTTCGCATACTTCACAATTTTGCCTGCATTGTCAGCATTGAATTTAAATATAACATAGAGGAGCCAGTTCTCTTACTGGAGCTCAGGAGGATACAAATTAGGTAGCTCCCAGACAGATAGGGCAGTTAGGTGATACAATGAATAGAGTGCCAGGCCTGGAAGCAAAAAGACTCATCTTTGTGAGTTCAAATCTGACATCAGACACTTAATAGCTGTGTGATCCTGGGAAATCACTTAACTTTGCCTCAATTTCTTCATCTGTTAAAAAAAAAAAAAAAGCTAGAGAAAGAAGTGGCAAATCACTCTAGTGTCTTTGCCAAGAAAAACCCAAAAGGAGTCAAGAAGAGTCAGACAAAATTGAAAACTAAAAAACAACACTTCACAGACATGTATATATGTCCATTAAAAAAGTTCTTATGAGGGAAAAGATATTCAGAAGAGGCAAGATTTGTTCGTCCAAGATAAAATATTGCCAGGTGAGCCCAGTTTCCCAGGGTTCATTCTACTGGTCTGTGGTCATTGAACCTGAGGTAGTGTTATTGTCTTGACTCAATTTCCCTAATTATCTTGACGCAGTCTCCCTAAATTGTCCTGTCTCAGTTTCTAATTGTTCTGCTCGATCCTGCAAAACACCCCTCCCATTATGTCATCCCCATTTCCGGTGGCTCACAGTCTACCCCCCTGGGTCTGAACCACATGTATGTGTGTATATATATTATTGAGAACTCACATTGTTGGCTGTATTTTTAGAGACAATAGTTTCATTCAGCCTTGGGACCAAACCATGGATACCTTTGGTTCCAGTATATCTCTCCCTTTCAAATAAAATATTAAATACTCTCTAATCTCTGTGTTGCCTCAGTTTCTCCGGCATTACAGTAGAAGAACTTGCCCTTGCTGTTCTGGCTATTTTACTTTCAGCTTTTTTAATAAACTACACCAACATCTTGTATCTTACTGCCCTAAATAAGTTAAATCTAGAGAATAGTTTCAGCTCCTTTAAAGGAAAAATTAACTTAAGTTGAATGGAGTAAGAGGAAATCTTAGGATATTGCACCCACCACACCCCCATATAGCTAGATTCATACAATGGTGACAATGAAAAGGGAAGTCTAGCTCTTGTACTTAAAAAAAGTATCTGAGTTCATAGTAAAGCGGTCAGAGTAGTGGTGCCTTTAGCATCAACATGTCTTGAATTGGGTCTTACTTAAATTCATACATTTCAAGCTGGAATGGACCTCTAGAATGTATATGGTACAATGTCTAGATTTCTGGACCTGAAGTCAGGAAAATCTAAATTCAAATCTGACCTTAAAAATTTATTAGCTTTGTGACCCTAGTGAATTCAGTTAACTCTGATCAGCCTCAATTTCCTCAATAGTAATAAAATGGAGATAATAATAACAACTATAATAAAATAGGATAACAAAAACACCTATCTTCCAGAGTTGTTTTGAAAATCAAATTGATAATATTTGGAAAGTGGTTAGTACAGCACCTAGTATGTAGTAGGTTTTTAATAAATATTTATTCCTATACCTTTTACTTAGATGTCATTTAAGTCCAATCATTTCATTATACATGAGGAAATTGAAGTAGTGTGATTAGGCTGCACAGTAGTATGTGGGGCGGGTGCAAGATCCCCTTTCCCAAATTAACTAATCAGAGACATCTTCAAGTACAAAAACAAAACATTTATTTAGTCTTTGCAAGAAGAGGCTCAGCACACCTGGGAAGCATCCCTGCTCCTGCCTGCCATGTGCTCGACCTGACCAGCAGGAAGTAGAACACCTGATTAAATAGGAAAAGACCCAAACTTTTTCATTGGGTAGACTAAAATGACTTAATCTCTCTGACCAATGATCACCAATGTTGTCTGCTTCCTATGAGTCAGGTCACTTCATGTAACTTCCTGTGACTTCCTGCAGCCCAAGGTTCAAAACCTGTTCTGTCTTTGGGAATAGGGATCAGGTGACATAGAAGGGAGAAAATAGGATGGAGGGAAATACAGAGTTGGTAATCATAACTGTTAATGTGAATGGAATAAGTTGTCCCATAAAATGGAAGCAAATAGCAGAATGGATGAAAAAGCAGAATCCTATAATATGTTGTTTACAAGGAACACATTAGCCACAGAAAGACATATACAGAGTTAAGGTAAAAGAATGGAACAGAATTTTTTTGTCCTTCAGCTGAAGTTAAAAATAAAAAGCAGGAATAGCAATTCTGATCTCAGATAAAGCAAAAATAAAAATAGATTTTATTAAAGGAGATAAGGAGGGAAAATACATTTTGATAAAGGGTACTGTAACAAATGAAGTATTAATGATACTAAATGTGTATATACCAAGTGACAGAACAGGCAAATTTCTAGAAGAAAAAATTTTAAGCAAGTTATAGGAATAAATAGTAAAACTCCTCTAGTGTGTAGCTTCAACCTTCCCCTCTCAGAATCAGACAAACTAAACACAAAACAAATAAGAAATAAACTAAGGAAATTAATAGGATCATAGAAAACTTAGATATGATAGACCTCTGGAGAAAATTGAATAGCGATAGAAAGAAATACACTTTTTTTTTCTCGGCAATACATGGTATCTACACAAAAATAGACCCAGGGCACAAAATTCTCTCAATGAAATACAAAAAAAAAAAAAAAAAAAAAAGAAAGAAATAGTAAATCCTTCCTTTTCAGATCACAATGCAATAAAAATTACATTCAATAAACAACCAGAGAAAGAAAGATAAATTAAAAATCAATTTAGAAATAAATCTAATTCTAAAGAATGAGTGGGTCAAATCACAAATCAGAGAAATAATCCATAATTTCATCCAAAAAAATTACAATAATGAGGCAATATATCAAAACCTATGGGATGCAGCCAAAGCAGTTCTTAGGGGAAATTTTTTTTTTTATCTCTAAATAGCTACATAAATAAAATAGAGAAAGAGGAGCTTAATGAATTAGGCATGCAGCCAAAAAAGCTAGAAAAAGAACAAATAAAAACCCCTCAGTTATATAACAAATTAGAAATTTTAAAACTCAAAGGAGAGGTTAATATAATAGAGGTTAAGAAAACTATTGAACTAATAAACAAAATTAAGAGTTGGTTTTTTGAAAAAACTAACAAAATAGATAAACCTTTGGTTAATTTGATCAGAAAAAGAAAAGACAAAAAAATAGATCACCAGCATCAAAAGTGAAAGAGGTAAATTTACCATCTATGAAAAAGAAATTAGTGCAATAATTAGGAGCTACTTGGCCCAACTCTATGCCAACAAGTCTGACAATCTAATTTCAATCTATAATTAAAAAGGAGGAATAGAACAGGAAATAAAATATTTAAATAGTAGTATTTTAGAAAAAGAAATTGAACAAGTAACTAATGAACTCAGAGGGATTCATAAGTGAATTCTACTAAACATGTAAAGAACAATTAATTCCAATACTTGGTAAACTATTTAGAAAAATAGGTAAAGGAGTACTGCCAAATACTTAAAGTAAGAAAGTCCAAAACAGAGAAAAGGAATTACTCTCCCTAATGAATATTGATGGAAAAAATTAAATAAATTATTATCAAAGAGATTATAGCAATTTATCAGCAGGATAACACTCTATGACCAAGTGGGATGCCAGGAATGCAGGGCTGGTTCAATATTGGGGAAACTATTACCATAATTGACCCTAGCAATAACAAAACCAAAAGAAATCATATGATAATCTCAATAGATACAGAAAAACCTTTTGAAAAAATACAGCACCCAGTCCTATAACAGCACTAGAGAGCATAAGGATAAAAGAAGCTTTCCCTAAAATAATAAGTAGTATCTTTCTAAACCTACAGCAAACATTATTTGTAATGGAGAGAAGCTGGACATATTCTCAATAAGATCTGGGGTGAAATAAGGATGACCATTATCACCACTTTATTCAACATTGTTCTAGAAATGTTGACTTGAGCAATAAGAAAAGAAAAAGAAATTATAGGAATTAGAATAAGCAATGAGGAAATAAAACTATCACTCTTTGGAGATGATATGATGATATACTTAGAGATTCCTAGAAAATCAACCAAAAACCTATTGGAAACAATTCACAGCTTTAGCAAAGTTGCAGGATATAAAATAAATCTCCACAAATCATCAGCATTTCTATATATTACTGACAAAGCCTATCAGTAAGAAATAGAAAACGAAATTCCATTTAAAATTACTGTAGACAAAATAAAATGCCTGGGAGTCTACCTGTGAAGAAAAACCCAAGATCTATATGAGCACAATTACAAAACACTTTTTACACAAATAAAATCAGATCAAAACAATTGGGAAAATATCAATTGTTCTTGACTGGACTGAACTAATATAATTAAAATGACAATTCTGCCTAAATTGGTTTACTTGTTCAATGTCATACCAATCAAACTGCCACAATATTATTGTATAGAATTAGAAAAAATAATAAAATTCTTCTGGAAGAACAAAAGGTCAAGGATATCAAGGAATTCATGAAAAAAAAATTACAAAGGATGATGCCTTAGCAGTACCAAATCTAAAACCATATTATAAAGTACTAGTCATCAAAACCATTTGGTACTGGCTAAGAAAAAGAGTGGTGGATCAGTGGAATAGATTAGATACATATGACACAATAAGCAAAGCCGATAGCCATCTAGTATTTGATAAACTCCAATTTCCAGCTACTGGAATAAGAACTCACCAATTGATATTAGGTGGAGAAACTGGATAATAATATATCAGAAACTTGGCATAGACCTACATCTCATATCCCATACCAAAATAAGATCCAAATGGATACATGATTTGGACATAAAGAAGGATACCATAAACAAGTTAGGAGAATTTACATCTTAGAAATTTCAAGAAGGTAGGAATTTATGAACAAAGAAGAATTAAAGAACATCATGAGAGGCAAAATAGACAACTTTGATTACATTAAATTAAAAAGGTTTTGCATAAACAAAAGCAACAGAAAAAAGGTTAAAAGGAAAGTGCAAAGCTGGGAAAAAATCTTTGCAGTGAGTATTTCTGATAAAGGTCTCATTTACAAAATATTAAAAAAAAACTGTGTCAAATTTATAAGAATATAAGTCATTTCCCAATTTTTAAATTGTCAAAGGACATGAAGAGATAATTTTCAGATGAAGAAATTAAAGCCATTTATAATAATATGAAAATTATATTGATTAGAGAAATGCAAGTTAAAACAATTCTGAGGTAGCACCTCACACCTCTCAGATTGGCTAATATGACCAGAAAATATAATGATAAAAATTGGAGGGGATGTGGAAAAACTGGGATACTAATGAATTGTTGGTGGAGTTGTGAAATGTTCCAACTATTCTGGAGAGCAATCTGGAACTATTCCCAGAGGACTATAAAACTTTGCATACTCTTTTACTCAGCAGTGCCATTGCTGCTATATCCCAAGGAAAACATAAAAGAGGGAAAAGGATCCATATGTGCAAAAATATTTTTAGCAGCTCTTTTTGTGGTAGGAAAGAACTGAAAAAGGAGTGGGTGCTCATCAATTGGGGAATGTCTGAACAAGCTGTGGTACATGAAGATAATGGAGTAGTATTGTTCTTTAAAAAATGATGAACAAGCTGATGAGAAAAATGCCTGGAAAGATTTACATGAACTGATGCTGATTGAAACAAGCAGAACCAGGAATACATTGTATCGAATAACAGCAAGAATGTGCAATGATCAGCTATGAAAGGTTTGCTTCTTCTCAGTGGTTCAGTGATCCAAAACAATCCCAATAGAAAATGCCATCTGCTTACAGAAAACGATCTAAGGAAACTGAATGTAAATCAATATGGAAGAAATGAGAAACAAAAAGAAACATGAAAAACAAAGAGGAGAAATAAGGAAGGAGAATTGGTAACCCCTACAATATAGAATATATATACATATAATTTTATGCTAATGATTTTTATTTATATAGCACTTAAAAGTTTGAAAATTACTTCATATATGTCATCTCATTTAGGTCTCACAGCAACCAAATATAAGCCGCAAAATATGAACCCAAATCCTTCTCAATCTTGATGCAGCACTCTAGTCTCTATGATATTTATTCTTAGTAAAGAAAAAAAAAGATAGGACAAATTAACAGGAAGAAGTACATAGAGAAGGCCATTTAAAGCACTTTATTTCACATGCATTATTATTCTTTTTACATGACAGGATATGTAACAATGTTATTCTTATGTAAATGTGTATTTCCTTTTTAGTTTCTGTTACTGGATCATTCTTCATGGGTCCCTCTTATATGTGTAACAATAAATATGTTATTAATAATTATATATTTATCAAACATTTAGATTTAATAAACACTACATATAATGAACTATGCTGGAAGCTGGAGATATAAAAGTTGATAACATCTTTGTTCTATTTCCTAATCTAATAGGGCAGAGAGATAATAAATCTATGAGACTCTGTGATAGGCCCAAAGGAGTGGTCCAAGGAAGAGAACTATGTAAAGTACTATATAAAGTTTAAAGTAAGGAAGATCCAATGAAGTATCATAACCGATTTTTATCAGTGTAAGAGATGATTCTAGAGTATTACTCTGAAATCAGCAAATGCTATGTGAGAACTTGTTTTATTGTCTTGTTGATTGCCTAGTCTTAAGATAGTGATATATAAAAAGTTAATATATATTGGACTTAAAAGTATGTTAGATTAGTCTTAAATTTTTTGGTAGATTTATAATTATAGATTTGTGATTATACTTCAGTATACCCCTAGAGAGAGCTCTTGTACCTAGGTGAGTCTTAAAGGTGGCAGCATCTTAACTGACCTTAAAAAAAAAAAAAATAACTTCAGTATGCAGTTATTGTGAAGAGGTAGTCCATTTTACCCAGAGAGTATGGGAACGCCTCCATGTGATAAAAATGAAGCAGGAGAGCATTAAAAGGTGATTTTATGTGTTTAGATGTAGAATGCACCTTGGGGACCAGACAAATCTGCTCAGTTTATAAAAGAGAAAACTATTGCACAGAAAAGTTAATTGACTTGCCTAAGACCATCAAGTTCATGCATAAGTATCTAAGGCAGGATTTGAACCCTGTTCTTCTTAATTGTTTAAATTAACAAGTCTATTTGTTAATTTAGGTGACTTGCCCATAGTATCACAGCCATGTATGTAGAGACTTGAAGACAAATCTTTCCAGCTTTAAAGCCAGCTCTCTATCCACTACTGCCTCCCCAGAGAATTAAACTACATACAAATTGATCAACCCACTTTTACTATCAAATATGACCAAAGTGAAGAAATCCATTTCTAGCAGCTCATTAATACTTTTTCATTTTGCTGTGATTCTTTCTAAATAGAAGTGTCTACCCTTAATTACTGCCTTTCTTCATCTGAAACATCCAAGATTTTTCCATACTATTGATCATAATGTAATGATCATAAGTCTAAAATACTAGTATATTCTGAGACGTCTGCCATAACAGATACAGATTGTGTCAGTCTCATTTTTACTGATTAAGTTTATGTTAAAAGATATTCCTGACCCCTTTAAAGTTAATGAAATCACTTGATTCATTGCCCCAAACCTCAGATTAATTTAAGTTTTGAGCTAGTATGGCCAGAAAAGAAACTGCTCTAGAAGCTGAAACAATCAACATTAATCATCTGTCTACAAAAGATGCCTTTCAAATCCTGCTGTTATTCCAAAAGACAGCTGCCACTCTATCTGGGCCACACTTTTTGCAAAATATCATGAAACTCTTTACATGAAAACAATAGCTACAAGCTACATCTCCCAGTCTAGAATAGATTCTGATATTGAAAGGTTGGCAAGTAACATATCACATGCCAGACTACATACATAGTTTAATAAAAGTAGGGGAAATAACCAAGTAAGGTTGGTCAATAATTTGCATTCTCTTCTTTATTAAAATAGTTAATTCCTGTGAAAACTTCTTGACTTGTCATAATGTCTTATCAAAAATAACATTCACTTCATTTTCAAATCAACTTTCTATTGAAATAACCACACCTCTTTTCAAGTTCTTTATAGCACAGGGATTGGCAGGCATATTCCAAACAATGCAACTTCACTTGCCTCTTTTGAATTAAAAAAAAATGTGAGCAAGACATATCTGAGTTATCAATATGGCATCTCATCATCTTCAAGTGTGTAATCAGTCTGAAACATTGATGCAGACTTCTGAAGAATGCCCTCAAATGAATTGCTGGAGGAGACCAAATAATAAAACTTGACAAGCTTTTCATTTTTCCAGCTTTTCTTCTTTCTTCAATCAATGGACAACTAACTAATAAGAATTTATTTTGTTTTTACTGTAGTCTAGAGTATTGTACTAAATACTGGTGGTACAAACAAAACAAAACAAAACAAACAACAACAACAAAAGCCCAATCCAAACAACTATTCTCAAAGAACCTATGTTCTAATGAAGGAGACAAATATATATTGAGCATCCCAAAACTTTTAATGCAGTTTAAAATCATTGAAGTTAAAAGGCAAAAGTCAAGATTAAAGTTATGGAAGTTTAAAACTATTCTAATACTTGGGATATCTGCATAAGTTTATACAGAATAAATGTAAAAAGAATAAATATGAAAAAATGAATAGTAGTTTGGGAGGGAACACACTAGTAGTTGAAAAGGATTAGGAATAGCTACATGTAAGACATATTACTTGATATGAATTTTAAAGGAGAAAAAAGATATTTTTTGAGACAAAAGTGAGAGGGAGTTCATTCCAGGCATGAGGGACAGAAAAAAAAAAGATAAGAAATTAGGAATATTGAGTGAGAGGAACAGAGAAAAAGCTATTTCATCTGGATCCTGAATTGCAGGAGTAGATATAATATTTATTGAGACTGGAAACATACATTGGAGTCAGGTTGCAAAAGACTTTAAAAATGAAAGAAGTGTATATTTTATCTTTAAAGCAACAAAGAATCACCAGTATTGATTAAATAAGGGAAGACATGATCAGATTTGTGCTTAAAGAAAATCTCTTTGGCTGGAAAATATCTGTGTTACTCTAAGATTGTACTGATTTGAGAAGAGACTTAAGGAAAGAAGAGTAATTAGCAAGCCATTGAACTAATCTCAGGAGCTAAGAGGTGATAAAGGTTTGAAGTAAAGTGATGGCTGTATAAGTAGAAAAAAAGGAATCTGATGTGAGAGGTGCTGTAGATGTAGAAATGGCAATATTTATACACTGTTCTCCGTGTGGCATTAGAGAAAGTAAAAAGGTAAGAATAATGCTGAGGTTGCAAACCTGAGAGATTGGGGAACAAGTCAATTCTTTTGAATTACCAAGAAAACAATTTCTCAACACTTGCCTTGACTGTCTTCATTAAGACTTAGCTAAAGATTTACAAGATGAAATAGATTTTGTTCTGTCTACAATTACTCTCTACTCATTTTTAACAAGTCAGTCTTTACTAGGGACAACGGAGCTGGATCAAGATGGATTTCTGTTCTGTGAATGAGATCATAGAGATTACATAATACAAGGACCAGAGTGCAGGGAGAAATGTTCTAGCATTTTCATGTTGACCAGTTGTGCTTGTGTTACTCCTAGGGTGAACTGAACACATCAGAACCATTAGAAGTACTTAATACTAGAAATAGTTTTTCATATTTTATCTATAGTCTCTTGAATCTCCAGAAGAACTATAAAGCAAAAAAAATGAATATTTTTATTTAGCATATGAAATTACTGAAATGGACTACTCTTCTAATTCTGTAGAACTGACATATACACATAAGCAGCACAATCTAACCAAAAGTTGAATTGATTTTTTTTGTTGAATTTTTGTGCTGATAATATTATGTATATATGCTAGGAAGTATTGTGAGAAAATGATATTGGTTTTATTCCTTATGATAATTTTGGTTGTTTCATTCCATTTGAGACACTGCATTTGAATGCTACAGAATGGAGTTCTTTCCAAAATAGTTTTTTTGTTGTTGTTGTTGTTGATAAAGGAATATCATGTAAAGACCTCCTCAACCCCATTATTGACTCTGACCTTGATAATAACATAGAAATTATTTCATTTGGTCCTTACATCTGATTCTAAAGATGAGGAAATTGAAGTTCAGAGAAATCAAATAACTTTCTATTGTTTTTATTGTTCAGTTGTTTTCAGTAGTTTCATTATATTTGACTCTTCAAGACTTCAAAATAACTTAGTAAAGATCATATGGCAAATTCTGCTAAATGTATTTTCTTGCTAACCAAAAACATGTCTCTTTCCCTGACTCTATCAGATCAAATTGATCTCTGGAGGATTTTTCCACAAGTAAATTCACATTGAATTAATTAGGGAGTTTGTCTCTGAATATGTTTATGCGTATTTATATATGCATAAGTATATATGTTTTACACAGACATTAGATGATATGGATGCATTTTTGAGACTTTTATTCTCATTTCACTCATCCAAAACTACTTCTTAAAATGATCTTCCCTAAAAAATTTGCAGAGGCCAACAGGCTCAGTTTCCCCAAATAGTAAAAGGCAGAAATTAAAAATATCTATTTTGGCAACCTTCTTCTATTACTGCAGCCTCTGAATAGGCTAAAGTAGTAATTCAGCCAAAAATCAATTCATTTGGGAAATATTTAAAATTTCAAAACAAAAGGTTAGAAGGAAGAAACTGATAATGGCTCTGCCATTTAAATTCTCCAAGTCTCAGTTTCCTCCTACATAAAATGGGATTCTGACTTTATTATATAATAATGAGAGGCTAATGAAAGAATAAACACCACGCACTCTTTTAAGAACAAAGGTGTTAATAATCCACCATGTTCCATGTCTTTTGGGGCAACTTATGAGTGTGGGAAAAGGACCAGTCAAAAGTCTAAGGTTTGGACTCTGGGGGTAATTAAGGATACTATCAAGAGAAAAAAAACAATAATCCATGCCCTTTGATCTGCAACTGTTTTGTTTATATCTGTATCTATATACTTTCTTCCTTTCTAGTTCTATACATATACATGCATATATATATATATATATATATCTGTGTATCTCAACCAATGATATTTAGTTGTATTCTGAGCTGGCACCCTTGAACTTTAAGAATAATACATGTTTCCTAGTATTCTCAGGTAGTAAATCTTTAACTCTGTTTTCTTTGCTAATCCAAAAGGCTAATGATATAGGGGATGTGGGAAATATCAGAATATTGTATTTCTATTATAATAACTTGGAGAGTTTTCTCTTCTTTGGGATCATTTCACCTCCAGGTATTCTGGCTTTTACATTGTTCTGTGTGCTCGTTGAGCTGAAAGACACTTCAGTGTTGTGTGCTTTTCCAGCCCATTGGGAAAGGTCTTGAAATGATAGTTACTGCAACTAGGTTTCAGTCTCACTGCATTGATCTGTGTGATTTACAAAGGGTTTCCCTGGTCAGATGGATATTTTAAAACACATTCTAGCTATGTATGTTCGAAGAGAAAGTATGAGATCACATGACCAGCCAGCCTTACAATCTAGGTACCAATTAGACCAAGATAGGACCCGGGAGGGAAAATCAATAACAAAGCCGGTCACTTTGCCCAGGGTTTTCCAAATGGCTGCGGGGTTCCTGAAATCCGGAACATTAGCCTGTAAAAGGACACAAAACTGAGGGTGCACCAAAGGGATTAATATTTTATATAGATAAATATGCATACGCGCACGCACACGCTCACGCACACACACAAGAGACACACATACAGACATACACAAACACATACACACACGCTATTTGCTGCTCAGCCTAAGGCTGCAGTCACCTTCAGAGGGGAAGTCTGGGAGAAGAAAAATTGCTCCTGAAAACTGGATCTCAAACACAGGGTTTCTTCTCCCGGGCTGCAGATGGAAAGGACCCAAACAAATCCAGTTCAGTGCAGTTGTTGGTCCTTCCTCCCTCGAGGTCCACTACAGTTCCTTCCCTCCTTCTCTCCTGCTTCCCAGCCCGTCCTGTTCCACTCAAGTAGTAGGAGCCCAGTCTGCTACCCCGGTTTGCAGATGGTTTCTACCCCCTCCTCCCGGACCCACCCCCTCCCGCAACTGAGCTCTGCCCCTCGCCCGGAGTCACTCTCCTGAGTGCTCAGGGAGGGCTCACAGAGGGAGATGGAGGACGAGAGGCAACGGAAGGTGCAGATGGGGCTGAGCCCCAGTCGCCCGCCGGCTTTCAACTCCAGTATCGAGACTCCCTAGCTAGCTCTGCTAACTGGTCCTGAGCCGGAGGGTGACGTTGCGGCGCAGCCAGAGACACAAAGGCGACCAGTGGAGGTAGTGGCGTTGGTGGCGGCAGCGCGCTGGGCTGCAGAAGGCAGTCCCGAGTAGAGCAGCGGGAGCGGCCGCCCGCCTGGTCCCTTGCCTTCCCGGGGCTGCCCATAGCCAGCCTAGCGAGTCCGAGCACCATGGGAGCCCGTACAGCCCGCCCTCCCTCCCGACTCAGATCCCGGCCCGCCCCTTCCCCGGGATGCCGCTCCTGCTGCAGATGAGCCTGACCTGGGCCAGCCCAGCTCCAGACAAAGCCAGGTGGGGAACCGCGCAGGTGAGGAGGGTGAGCGCCTGGAGTCTGGCAGCAATAGCAGCATCTAATACGGACTGGGCGTGCGGGAGGGAGAGGAAAGGACCTGGGCTAGTTCGGGCTCTGAAAGAGGTAGGAGGTGAGGGACTAGGGGCTATCCCAACATCTTTCTTGGGGGCCGGCTTGGTAGGCAGGAGTCAGGCAAAGAGATTTTGTAATGCCTGGGACGGGCAGCTGCTCCGCATCCATTAGGGTTCTGGGAGCATGTAAAGAATCCAGGAGAGAGGTAAGTACCAAACCTTGGACAGCGCAAACCTAAAGGTAGCAGTGAATGGAGCCAAGCTTTCTTCAGTAACTTGAGTGGTTAGCTTCAAATTTACCACTTTTCTACTCCCCAAACACACAAACACACACACATGCACACACTACTTCTTTACACAAAATACAGGTGGACATATAGGTGCAGGACGCATAGAACACGTGTATACGTGTGTGAAAGTCTGCACTTAACGCTGTCCTTTAAATCCACTCCGTCTCTTGAGTAAAGCAATTCATGTTCAGTTTATTATCAGTGGGATAAGGTGATGGAAGTGTGTTAGAATGGAGAGCTTAGAATGACTGGAAAGGAAGAGCTGGTTTCCAGGCTCAGGAAATGTAAATGTCTTGTCTAGCATAAAATTCATAAGAAGAAAGCTGGTTTTTTGACAAGTTTTCGGTGCCTGGGGTCTTCATTGAAAAGAGAAAGCCTTGTGCATACATTTAAAATAATTTAGATCTCCCGGTATATTGACATGTGAGACTTATACTTGTATCTGGCTGGTGAGATGAAGATTTTCAGCTAAATATATCTGGAAGATGGGAAAGCTGTGTGTGGAATGTGTATTTCTATATGCTAAAGATCCCATACCTATGTAATGAATAGTTAATGATAGTCAGTGATTCATAAATCATAATGTGAAATTCCTGCAGGTCATAGATCAAACTGTAATCATGATTTGTACACTTCCTTGGCACGGAGTGGATAATCTGAACCAGCATTTCAGTTATATAACAGAATAATACAAGCGTGTAGCTGAACATTGTTTGGCAATGAGATGCCTCACAAATTGTAGCCTGTGGTTAAGGTGTTGTACACACAATGGCAACAAATCTTTTCGTTTATTAACCCTTTTAGGTTGGAGTAAGTTATGTTTTATAAGAACAATGAAAACATTCAGAGCTACTGAAGGCATCTTGTATGCATCAACACTTTATGTAGAGGATTTTTGAAGATGTATTTAATTTGGTTGAGAAATTATTGAGAGTGGAAATCTAGAGACAGCAAATCCTTGGCCAAGCCAACCTAATTTGTTTGTAATGATGAGGTGCTATGTCCCTCTGTGTTTAATACAGGTTTTATTTTTATGCATCATAAGAGTTGCCAAAGGCTGTTTGCCAGTCTTAGTGTGGCCAATTATAAACCCCACCCAGAAGCTTATAAACTGTCACCACTCTCGGTGGTGAAGAGTGAATATAAATAACAGTTCCCTAACCCCACTCTTCCCCCTCCTTTCTTTGATTGTTGGAATATTTCAGACTTCCCTGAAGATAGAAGCCAGACAGAGCTAATTCGTCCATTAAGTACCATTGTGAATCAAGGATCTGTTGTTACCAACACGGTGTGAGCCTGGCTGCTTTGTTTTGGTTAATGCTGAAGTTAGGGCAGATTGGTAGTGTGGACTTCATGAAACACCTCTGACAGATATAAGGGGTTTCATACAATTTGCTAAAGAGCTTTCTTGTTTTTAAAGATCAGAGTTGGGAGTTATGAGATGGAGGCAGATGAGCACAGAAGTAACAGTTTAAAGGTTTTGTTTTTTATTTTTGTTTTGATTTTTTGTTGTTTCTATAGCCTGAAGAGACAGTTTAGAGTAAGTGCCAGATTAACAGCCTTACTTGATCCTTGCCTGGCATATTTATAAGGAGCTTGAAATGGGTGAAAATTAACTTAGTGTTGACAGTTCAAGGGGAAATGAATTTATTTATGAGTACAATAAGCCCAAGGAGACAATGTTAGTGCATAACAATACTAATGAGCCATTAAATACTGCTGGCTAGTAAAGGCTTTTAACTTATTGTGTTAGTATTATGTTCCTATATCCCTTTTTTTCAATTCTCTCCAGTGGTAACTATATGGGAAAGAAGTTTATGGTCTTCAAGTTTCTGAGGGCATTTAAGCAATCGGCTATCTGTGATATCATCTCTCTCCACCTGTTGTACATTTTCTGTCTGGCTATGTGAAGAGTTTGGTAGCTTCTCCTTATCGGCAATATACCAGAATAGAAGTTAACCAAAAAAGGTTACTTCTAGGACTGTGCTTCATAGACCATGGACTGTGCAAATTTGAGAGATTGTTGTTTTTTCTCCTACTATTCATGATGTGGCAAATAAGCTGATGGAATATGTCCATCATTTCCAGATCTTGACAAACATGAGGCAGAAATGAATCTGAGAATAATGATTTCATTTCATGATCAAAATGAAGGAAAAGTCACAGGCCTACCCATTACCCAGTTTAATATACATTAGAAAAGATCCTAGGTCTCAAATTCTATGAAAACTGCCTCCTTAACCTTCAGCACAATTTAAACCCTAAGACAGATCAATATGGGAAAAAGAAAGTAAAGAATTAAGTGGTTGGAGTGCCTGGTCAGGGATGAAGTGTTCTGATTAATCAATCATATATCTTTAGTATATGGTATTACTTCCCCTCTTCTAGTCAGCTTAAAGTTAAACAGTAATCAAAAAGAATTCACTAGTAGAATGGCTTTGCTTAGAAACCTAAAGCAGTCTTTCAATCATGGTATACAATTTCAGAGTCCAGTTAGAGAGAAACAGGAATCTCACTAGAATCCTTATTTTTACTTTTATGTTTTATTCATGGCATTGTTGTTGTTATTGTTGATATCATGGTTATTTTTCCAATAGTACTCCCCCTACACACACACACACACACACACACACACACACACACACACACACAGAATCAGTTAAGCAAAACTGCTAGGGAATGCAATGTTAGAGTCACAGAATTAGAAAGACCTGAATTTGTAGCTACAGCTCTCTTGACCATCAACTTCCTCTTGGACCTTCAGTCTCTTCCTCTAGAAATATGGTTAATAAAAATAGTCGGCTCACAGGGTGACTGTGAAAATCAAATGAGATAATTCATATAAAATGCTTTATAAGCCCCAAAGAATTACATAAAATGAAGATAATATTAATAATATTACCCCTTAACACACTCAACTTTCTGAAGAGTAAAGAAATACGTTTCATCCTTTGTTCTCCAGGCTCGAGATCTGTCATTATAACTAATCTAAGTATATTTGCCTTTTACATTGTTTTAGGATCAGGGGTTCTTAATTTGGAAGCTAATGGATAAATCTTCAGGTTGTCTGTGTATATGGATGGGGAAAACTTGTATCTTTGTTTCCACTCATCTCTAATGAAATTTAACATTACTTTCAATTATGAATGAAGGCAATATTAAATAAAAATACTAAAGTTTCACTAATCTGCAAGGAGTTCCATGACATAAAAACAAGTTAAGAACTGCACAATAGCATTATCATCATTATGTATGTGTGTGCATGTATATGTGCATGTATAGTTTTTTTTTTCTTTTTGCTTACTTGTCATATCATTCAAATCTTCCAATATTTCTCTCAATTCCTCATTTGTCATTTCTTATAGCATGATAACATTATATGTCAAAGTTCATTCATTCTTAAAGTAATGGCTGAAAATTGTTTCCAGTTTGTTATTATTATAAAAAATGCTACTATGTGTATTTTAAGTATACTTGATGGTTTTCTATCTTTGAACTCTTTTGGTTATAAATTCCCAATTTCAGAATCAAAGGTGAAAGGCTATTAACTGGTAAGCACATTTTAAGAGAAGCATTGACAAATTGATACATAGACAAGAGAAACAAGAATCGTGTTAAATGAGAAAAATAGAGTTATTTAAATTAGAAAAGAAACATTTTAGTTAATTCATGATAGTCATATTCAAATACATTACCAGCTGTCATTTGGTACAGTGAGTAGTGCCTTTGCATTATTACTACAGCAGACAGAACTGGGACCAATTGCTAGACATTATAAAGAACAAAATTTCAGCTACATAGGCAAAAGAGCACTAGCAATTTAGAGCAGTCAAAAATGATTCACAAAATAATGCACTTGCTATTATTGAAGGTATTCAAGAGGCTCTCTATCGTAGATGTTGTATAAGGGATTTCTATATTAGACTAGATAATCTTGGAAGTTCTTTTCAATCCTTAAGGTTTAGTGAAACATGATAGTTTATAAAGCAATATGTATATGTATTATATGCAAGCCACATGATGAATATCCATTTTCAAATTATATATTTTAGGATAATGTGTTACAAAAATTCAGTATCAATTATAATATAGTTTTACTTTGTTGATTCACAAAGCATATCAGCATTTTAAAGTCCCTGATAATCAGCCTATGAAGTTATTATATCACTTTACCAGTAAATAGAAATTTCTGGTCAAATACTGGAATGATAAGAATTTCCTGTAGAAACATCCTCACCTTCTTGGACAAGAAGTGTGCCTGTGAGAAAGAATAAAAGTTGTCTTTTTGAAAGTTAGTGTGAAAGAAATAGAAAAGAGATAGAGAATTTTAAAAAATCATCTTCGTTATCCTTTATATTTTTTCAATGTGTAAAAAAATTCTCTTGGAGAAAGTTAGTTTGAAGAGTAATTACATTAATTTTTAAATTAAGGAATATGCCATTTGATAAGCAATGTTTCTAGTGCACTGAATTGAATGGAACCCCTTGGCCTGGAAAAACTAAAATGTTTAATTTATTCCAAGGAGTAATTTATTCTTTTAGAAAGTCTGTCTGACCAATATCCATGTGAAAAAATGAGATGAACCAGTATGATCTTAGATTGGGAAGAAAGCACTTCTCTAATCTAATAACTAGAACCTAATAAAGGATACATAAACTTGTTAATGTTATTTAACACATTTAGACAAGATAGGTCACTTGTGCATAAAACAAGTGGACATTATTTGTAAAAACTTAAGAAATATACCACTTTCTGTATTATTCTCTCTCTCTCTCTCTCTCTCTCTCTCTCTCTCTCTCTCTCTCTCTCTCTCTCTCTCTGTTTCTCTGTCTCTTGGTCTATGTCTTCCTGTCAGTCTCTCTTCCTCCCTCCCTTTGTCTCTGTGTCTGTCTGTCTATCTTTCTCTCTGTTTCTTTTTTTCTGTCTTCCTTCTCTTTCTCCTCGTCCTCTTCCTCTTTCTCCTCCTTCTTCTTTTTTCTCTCCTTCCTTACTTCTCTCCTTCCAACTCTTTTTTTCTCTCTATCTTTGTACCTTTCTCTTTCTGTCTTTCTGTCTCTATCTCTTTCTTTCTTTGTTAAGACTAAGATTCTAGCCCCTAACTCTTGATTCCAAATTCTCTTAATTCTGTCCTGTGTTTCTTCCATTATAAACAATTTTTTTATCATATACATATAAAACATCACATTTTTTGGAAATTTTACACTATTATTTGTATAGTTTTGTTTTTGACATCATAAAAGTTTCCAGTATAAGACAAGTGTATCCAATGATAATTAATTTAGAGAAAAAAATGAAACCTGAAGTTAGAAGTTACTTGATGACTAAATTGAGACCATTAGACTAAACTGAAAGCACCAACTATATTGTCAATCATATTATCTTTCAGATATTCCATTGGACTGAGAGTCAGGAGAGTGGATTTCTATTCCTGGTCTGCCACAATTCATCTGGGTGACTGTGGGCAAGTTCCTTCACTTCTCTCTCCTCTCCCATATTTTCAGGGGTTGGACTGTATGTTCTCTGAGGTCTCTTCCAGCACTAACATTCTATGGGTCTGTGATCATCTCCCTCTCTTGCTGTTGGGTAAGAGAACTATATATAAATTCTTCATTTATATTGTAATAACTCATTTTCCAATTTAATAAATCATCTCAAATTTATTGTGAAATCCAAATAATGCTGCTAGTAATCAAGCCAAGTGTCATATGCATCTTGTCTTGAACCTGAGTTAATGTGCGCATTTATTTAACTGTTGTCAACATTCTCTTGTCTATCTGAATATTAAGACTGATTTGGGCACTGCAGAATATATCTGCACTATAGCAGGGAGTTTGAAGCAAGCTATCCTTTGATTCCTTCTTATCTGAAGCAGGTCCCATGGACTTGGTAATATTCCTGAATCTGTGAAGAACAAAAGAATGTATGATTTATGCTCAGCAGTCTTTTCCTGTTTTTATTATCTACTATGGTAGTGACAGTAATGACCAGGTCAAGATGGCAAAATCTGAGCTGCATTTTTCCTATTGGCTGACTGCTGATGCACAATCAACCTGGTAAGGGTGATAATATTAATAAGTTTTTTTTTTCCTTTTTGGCAGGCAAAAGTCTTTACTCATTTAAATTTTAAAATAGAATTTGAACAATGACTATGCATTAGTAAGTATTTTCAGTGACATTTGAAGAATAGAATCACTGGGTTTGAGAGCTGAAAGGAACTGTAGAGATTGCCTTGTCCAATCTCTTCATTTAAATGATGAATAAATCAAAGCCTGTTGAAAGGTAATGTGAAATAATGAATAGAGGCAGGAAGATCTGAGTTCAAGTCCTACCTTTGACAGCTACTAGTTGTGTGATCCTGGGCAGGGCATTTAACCTCTAAGTGTCCTAGTTATTTTTCTGAGACTCTAAGCTACAGAGCAGTTGCTAATCTATGTTGGTAGAGGGAGTTTCCCTCACTGGAACTACTCTAATGAAATATGTCTATTTCTCTCCAAAAAACAAAGAAACAAACTTGAGGCCTAACTTTCAGCTGGGTGATTGAAGTACAACTAAAAGAAAATATCATGTGAAATGAATATCAGAAATTTTGAGAAACCTAGGAAAATTTATATAAACTAGAAAAGGTAAGATTTATAGTACAAAGAGAATAATAGATCCAAGAGTACAAGAGACATGATTACATTAATGTAGTAAAAAGAAGACCAAAATTCTGCCAAACTAAGAGTAATTACAATTACAATGACCCCTTTCATATCAGAAAAAAAAAGAAACATGACTTGATCTTTTTGATAGTAAGTTAGAGAATCAAAGGTGAGTGATTTTGCCAATATTGTCAAGTGCAATTTTTGACTACTGTATCTTACTCAAAACTTTCTTTGTTACAAAGAGGAATTAAATGCAAAACACATTGGAAAATAATTTTAATAGAAAAAGACATAAATTAAAATTATTTTTTGTTTTTAATTGAAAAATAAAGGCAATTAGCCATATGTTGATTTTCTCAGAGTGCCAAGTTCTCAAACTCTAGCTCCTTTTTTAAAGTAGTCTTTAGGTATATTTAGAATTTGTCTTTTAAGCCCTTTTGGATGGACACATTTATGATTAAAATAATCAATTTGTTTATTTAGGATTTATATCCTACTTACTTTAAAAAAAACTTTAAAGCAGTTTATAAAACTGAATACACTTTATAATAGTATAATTTTTTTTTTAAAAATTATATATACAAAGTTAACTGGAGAAAAGAAATTAATGACATCTGGCACATTAGATAGATTAACTTTTATATCCAAAGATATAAAGGAATTTTCATTAGTTTCATGGTAATTATGACAAAATGGGAAATAGTTATTTAGTACTCCTTTCCTGAGAAAATAATATAGACAAGTTCTTCATTAGACATTTTTTTCCTAATTCTAAATTCAAGAAGAAATGTGTCAAATGTGTCATGAGTGCCATGAGTCTTTTTGTAGGATGCGATTGATAGCATAACATTTAATGCATTGTAGGGGAAGAAAAATTAGCCTTGGAGTCACAAGACTAAGATTTAATTCCTGACTTTTCTATTATTAGCTATATTCAAAAGATGTAGAAATGTTGGTCAAATAGATGCTTCATATATACCCTCTAAGAGCATTGTTATCATATCTCAATCATGAGATATCATTTCAACTCATTGCAATTTAACAAGTATTAATAATTGTCTACCATATGCAAGGCAATAAGATAAAAGATAAAAATGAAATAGTCCCTGCTCTCAAGGAACTTATATTTTCTTTGAAAGAAAACAGTATGTATGTAGCTAACCAATTTCATAATATATATGAAAAAATAGTTAGGTTGGAAATGGCATATTTTTACCAAGTAGAAAAATAAGGAAAAGTCTTCTGTAGGAGATAGGATTTGAGGCATCTTTTGAGATAGTTGTATTACATGGAGAAGCAGAATCCACCTACTTTGAAGTTCAATTAGAGATTGTACAGAGAAATTTCTGAATTATTAGATCCACATTTTTTAAGCTCAGTATTGGAATTAAGTGCTTCAGAGTGATGATTGATCTGTAACCCAAGTCATTTTTATTGTAGCAGGCACTGTTATGAACAAAACTGGAATAACAATAATTCTGCAGCAAAATTCCTCAGTGGTACATTCCAAGAAAAAAAAAGAAGGGGAAGAAAAAAGGTAGGTAGGAAGGAAGGAAAGGAGGAAGGAAGGAAGGAAGGAAGGAAGGAAGGAAGGAAGGAAGGAAGGAAGGAAGGAAGGAAGGAAGGAAGGAAGGAAAGAAGGAAGGAAGGAAGAAAGGGAAAGAAAGAAGGAGGGAGGGAAAGAAGGAGTGAGAGAGGAAGGAAAGCAGGGAAGGAGGGAAGGAATGAAGGAGGAAGGGAGGAAGAAATGGGTAGAAAAAATAAAAATTGGCAGGAAAGAATGAAAATGAAATATGCATACATATATATACTGGCACATATTTATACTGAGTAACTTTTATGCATAATAATACAATGTGATATATAGAAAATATCAGAAAACAATTTATAAAGTGAATTTGGTCAATTCTTTGACATAAAGGTCCATTATGAATTTGTTCATTTGCATTTTGTGTTGTAGATAGTTAGGGTGGAGGTGAGAGAAGGAAATAGTAGAAATGATATTCAGAGGATATGTTTGCATAAGTTTTCAATGGCAGATTGCTGCTGACCTGTATTCTAAAATTGCACTTTTTTCTACTTTGATAGGAAACCTTGCTTAATGGATAGATAAATGTGGAATCAATATGTAGGTTCAAATTCAAATTCTGATATCTACTAGTTGTATGACTGTGGACAAGTCACTTAGTTTCCTCATCTATAAAACTGGTAATTAACCTTGAGAGAGTCTTCTAGATCTGACTAATATGATTCTAAGACATGAAATAAATTCTGCTATATAAGAGAAATCAAAGATTATAGTAAGGTAGTTAGATGGCTCAGTGGATGGAATGCTAGATCTGAAGTCAGAGAGTTTTATCTTCTTGAATTCAAATATGGCTGTATGACCCTTGGCATGTCACTTCACTCTATTTTCCTCAATTTCAATATTTATGAAGTGATCTGGAGAAGAAAATGGCAAACTACTCCAATTTCTTTTTCAAAAAAACCCAAATAGAATCATGGAGAGTTGAACATAACATAAATGACAAACAACAACAAAAAGAATATAGGATCTATCTGTTGTCCAGGAGCTCCCATCTATGTCCTAGTCCTATGGAATTGTAGTTTAATTAAGAATATCGAACAAAACTGTATGAAACAACTAAGAAATAATTCAAAGGGAATATATAAGCTAGCATATAGTTTTAGAGTATGGTCTATTTATTTCCTGAAGGACCAGACAATAAAGCTTCTTGGAAAAGGTAAGGCTTTTTCCAAATTTGGCCAAAAAGACCAAGAAACTGTAGGCTAGAGGAGGGAGGATGACTAGCAGTGGTCTAGCACTAAAAGAAGAATGATCCAATGATGAATAAGATGCATGAAACATAAGACAAATAGGCCTACTCTATTAATGGCAGTCAGAAGTGAAGTATCAGTTTGTGGGCAAAGATATGATAGTTGTTCTGTTTTGTTTTATGTTAAATTTTAGGGCTGGCACTACATCCAAGAAATTTCATATAGGATGGGTAGAAATATGGAACTAGATAGAGGCTGAGAAAATATATAGAGAAACAAAGATTGGAGAGTAATCTGTATAAATGTGCTATGATTTAAGTAACCTTTATCTTCTCCTTATTTTTAAAATTTTCAATGATTTTTTTTATCCTTTAAGTTATTTCCTTATTTGTTCTCTCCTGCCATAATAAATAAATGACTCTTCTTTGTAGAGGAAGAATAATTAAGCAAAACCTCAAGGCATGGTGACCAATTTTGAGAGTGTATGTGACATTCTGTCTAGCTAGTCTGCCATATTTCTACCAAAAGGAAAAAATGTGTGTTTCATCATCCATTCACTAGAATCAAGACAATTCATTGTATTTCATCTGTGTCCAGCTGCCTCTTAGGGTAGTTTTCATCTACATTGACATGATGGTTATTTACGATATTAACTTTATTCAATTTGCATCACTTCATAAAAGTTTCTCCATATTTCCCTAAATGTTGCAACTTATTTCTTATAGCATAATAATATCCCATTAGATTCATATCCCAGGTATTTTCCTAGCCATTCTAATTAATTAATGGGCTGTCATTTTGTTTCCAGTATTTTTTCCTACCAAAGCCTCATTCCCACACCACCTCCCCATGTAGAAAACTTTCTTTAAGATAAGAAAAAAAAAAGATTTTATATAGACTGATCACTTTTTTGCTTATTGTAAAAACAGGAGCCAGAAAACATTGTTTTCACAAATCAATTAGGAAGCCCAGAGATCAAGAGGAGACTAATAATGAAATTTCTTTTCTAAAATACTTGATGTAAGACTCCAATAGTGAATATGAGAAAAAAACAACGAGCCCTGCAATTAGGTGTACATATACAACCACTCATACTCATTCATGCTAGGCAGATAATAAAATTATTTTGATTTTTAAAAAGATTCTTTTTGTGAATCCAAAAGAAGTGAGTGGCATCCAGCTAGCAAAAGGGTTTCACCATCTTGGAAATGCTTATTTCCACTGAATGCCATCCTGAGTATTTAAGCAGTTATGAAAAAATCTTTAACTTTCCTCTACGGAAATGACTTTCTGTTACTATTGTGCTTTTAAGTAGGGCTAGTTGTAATTCTACTTTCTTTTTCCTCAAGAGGCCCTCACTCAAAACACTACATTTTAGCTGACTTTACTAATCTCAATTGTAGGCAAACATTTCATTGACTATGTTTTCTAATGGAAGGGAGATGTTAACCATTCCAGTTCCTCTTTGATTTGTATGAATATACGATTCATATTAAGACATTCACCAGAGTGACTATCCTACTATCAAAGCATCACAGATTTGGAAATGATCTCAGAAACTGAAAAACCTCTGATCTATACCTGAATAACAAATCATGTTATCAGGCTCTTTGTAATCATATCTTTTCTTTCTAGAAGTTCAACAAGCATTCCTCTAATACCAACTATAGAATTTGACAGGATCCTTGAATTCATGACATAAGATTATGCTATATGTGGTCATAACACTGGAGAACAAGGATCATCACTGAAACATTCTCTAATACTTCTTGCATTTAAGGAATGTCATCCAGGTTTTTTTTCAGTAGTCCAATGAAAGGAAATCTACTATCTCCTGAAGAATGAAGAGGTGTTAGTTTGTAAACAAAGATAAGAGGCTTGTTTTGTTTCTTGTGAAATTTTAAGAGTTGGTACTATACACAAGTGAAAATTCTCTAATTTACTTTTTAATATTATTGATGACTTTTTATTTACTAAATATAGCTTTTTGGATAGCTGAAAATTTTTTTCTAAATTTGTGTCAAGCTTAAAATTTCTCTTTACAATTTATCCCCATTGCTCCTAGGTCTTCCCATCAAGGCTAAATAGAGCAAGTCTCTTCCCTACTCCATTAAGAACTTTGTATCTTTAAAGATAGAGATGAACCCCACCCCATCCAAGTCTTCTCTTATTTAGGTCAAGCATCTTTAGTTGCTGCAAGGATTACTTATATATCATGAACTTTAGATCTTTCACTATCCGTCATGCCCTGTTCTAGATGCTTCCCAGCTAATTAGTGGATGTCTTTCTTCCAATGTGAAGACCATAACTAGACACAGAACTTCAGATGCATTCTCATCATGGGATAGTACAAAACTGACTTCTCTGATATTGTGTTTCTACAACTTGATTAACATAGCTTTTCGGACTGTCATGTCACACTATTAATGCATTAAGCTATTCTATTAATTTCTCATATTTTTTCCAATGGATCACCTATAATCAATGCCTTTCATATATCTTGTAATTGTGAAGTTTATTTTTTTAACCCAAGTTAAGTCTGACATTTCTCCCTATTAGATTTGACCTTATCAAGATTAGATTCAAGCCTGTCACAGGCTTTTCAAGTCCTGAATATGTCATTCAATGCATCAACAATTCCTCACAGCTTTGCATCTGCAATTTTGCTAAATATGCCATTTTCTCTGCCTTTATCAAATCATTTATGGAAATAAATTAACATACATCTTTATTGCAGTCCACTAGAGATTTCCTTTGAAGTTGTCACAGAACTGTTATTATTATTTTTGGGATCTCGATGTCCAACCAGTGCCAAAACTATGCAATGATTCTATCAAGTCAATATCTCTTCCTCTTATCCAAGAGAATAACATGAGATGCTTTGAAAAAATACATAAAACATTTCTTTGTTCTACCAATCTAATACCCTAACTCCTCCAAAGAAATAAAATTAATCTGGCATGGTATGCTCTTGAAACCATGGTGGTTTTTTCTTTTCTAGTTCTTACTAACCATCACTTTAATATTATGTATAGGAACCTAATTTGTCATTAAAAAAATAAATTTTTAAATTTTATTATTATTTATTATTTCTTTTTTCTTTTTTGCTGAGGCAATTGGGGTTAAGTGACTTGCCCAGGATCATGTAGCTAGCAAGTGTTGTGTCTAAGGTTAGATTTGAGATTAGCCCTAACTTCAGGGCTAATGCTCTATCCACTGTAACACCTAGCTTCCCCTGTCATTTTATTAGTATAAGGAGCTCCCCAGTGAGGAAAATCCCTCTACCAATGCAAGTTGATACTTGCATAATTTAGAATCTTAGACAGTTGCCTAGAGCATTAATTACAAGGTACTCACTTTACCAGGGTTACATGATCTGTAGACAGAAGTGGTATTTGAATTTAGTTCTTCCTGCCTGTTCTCTATTTTTTACTTCATGCTACCTCTCTTGTTCATTTCAAGATATGTTCTATGATTTTATCAACAATTGCCAAGAATTTGCCAAATTCTTCTTCTCTTTCTTCTTTTTTATTTTTATTTTTTTGCTAAGGCAATTGAGGTTAAGTGATTTGCCCAGGGTCACAGTTAGGAAGTTTTAAGTGCCTGAGACCAGATTAGAACTCAGGTCCTCTGACTTCAGGGCTGGTGCTCTATCCACTGTGCCACCTAGTTGCCCCCTTCGTTTTCAAATTTTTTTTTAGAAAAAAAGACATTTTCCTTCAAGTCTGCAGTATCTGCTCTGTTTTCATAATCAGGTAAAGATCATTGATAGTGACTACAATTCAATTTACCACCCTTTTTAGTATCCGAAAATGTAGTTCACTTGGGACTTAAAATTTGAGTTCCTCAGAGGCAACTGCTTTCTCACTCTTTCTATTTATCTTGGATATCAATTCCTTATTAACCATTTTATTCTGTTCTTCCAGTCCAAAGATCACTTTCCTTGGCAGAGAAGATGAAACCAAAATAAAATGAGCAGTTTTACCTTCATTCCCTCATGTTTTATCATCAACCTTGATAAACTGAGTATAACATTTTACTATTTCCTCCTTCTTTCCTAATGTGTATTATTTTTAGCTTTCTCTGCTAGCTTCTACACGTTCTGAACTTTACTTCTCTTGACTATCAAAGAAATTCATGATACAAAAAAGGCTAAGAACCTTGGCTTCAGAGTCTCAGTTTCCTTTACTGTAAAATAAAGAGTTTGAATTAGATGATCTCTAAAGCTAAATTACAACAATGGTGATAAAATAAGCATTTATACAGCACTTTAAAGTTTGCAAAGTGCTTTATAGATGTTAACTCGATTGATCTGCATAAAAATCTTGTAACCTAAGTGCTATTATCCCCATTTTCCAGATGAGAAAACTGAGGCAAACAGAGATTAATTTATTTGCTCAGAGTCATACAACTGTATCTGAGACACAATTCAAACTCAAATCTGTTTGACTCAGAGTCCTATACTTTATCTACTATTCCACATATTAAATAACATTTTTATAATACTTTAAGTTTGCAAGAACATTACAAATAAGATCTAATTTTAACCACATACCCATCTTTAAAAGCAGGTACTTTTATTGTATCTATTTTATGGATGAGAAAACTGAGTCTGAGGAAGGTCAAGTGGTTTTTCTAGAATGATACAGCAAGCCATTTTTGAACTCAGGTCTAATTCCCTATCCATAGTGACTACTTTGCTAATCCTATTAACCTAGGAAGGTTACCACTCACTTAACACTACAAAGACCAGAATTTAAGTGGACCTCAAAGCACCAGCTTTGTTAATTGTTGTAATACATTTTATTTTCTACATTGCAAAGAAAAGAGATAGGATGAAAAAAATATTTCAAAGGAAAACCATTAAAATTTTTGCTTATAATTTCTTTTTTTTAATTTTTATTTAATAATTACTTTTTAATGACAGAATCCATGCCAGGGTAATTTTTTTTACAACATTATCCCTTGCACTCGTTTCTGTTCCGATTTTTTCCCCCTCTCTCCCTCCACCCTCTCCCCTAGATGGCAAGCAGTCCTTTATATGTTGGATATGTTGCAATATATCCTAGATACAATATATGTTTGCAGAACCAAACAGTTCTCTTGTTGCATAGGGAGAATTGGATTCAGAAGGTATAAATAACCCGGGAAGAAAAACAAAAATGCAGATAGTTCACATTCGTTTCCCAGTGTTCTTTCTTTGGGTGTAGCTGCTTTTGTCCGTTATTTATCAATTGAAACTCAGTTAGGTCTCTTTGTCAAAGAAATCCACTTCCATCAAAATATGTCCTCATACAATATCGTTGTCGAAGTGTATAATGATCTCCTGGATTTGCTCATTTCACTTAGCATCAGTTCATGTAAGTCTCGCCAGTCCTCTCTGTATTCATCCTGCTGGTCATTTCTTACAGAACAATAATATTCCATAACATTCATATACCACAATTTACCCAGCCATTCTCCAATTGATGGGCATCCATTCATTTTCCAGTTTCTAGCCACTACAAATAGGGCTGCTACAAACATTTTGGCACATACAGGTCCCTTTCCCTTCTTTAGTATCTCTTTGGGATATAAGCCCAATAGAAACACTGTTGAATCAAAGGGTATGTACAATTTGATAAATTTGGGGCATAATTCCAGATTGCTCTCCAGAATGGTTGGATTCGTTCACAACTCCACCAACAATGCATTAATGTCCCAGTTTTCCCGCATCCCCTCCAACATTCATCATTATTTTTTCCTGTCATCTTAGCCAATCTGACAGGTGTGTAGTGGTATCTCAGAGTTGTCTTAATTTGCATTTCTCTGATCAATAATGATTTGGAACACTCTTTCATATGAGTGGTAATAGTTTCAATTTCATCCTCTGAAAATTGTCTGTTCATATCCTTTGACCATTTATCAATTGGAGAATGGCTTGATTTCTTATAAATTTGAGTCAGTTCTCTGTATATTTTGGAAATGAGGCCTTTATCAGAACCTTTAACTATGAAGATGTTTTCCCAGTTTGTTGCTTCCCTTCTAATCTTGTTTGCATTAGTTTTGTTTGTACAAAGGCTTTTTAATTTGATGTAATCAAAATTTTCTATTTTGTGATCAGTAATAGTCTCTAGTTCATCTTTGGTCACAAATTTCTTTCTCCTCCACAAGTCTGAGAGATAAACTATTCTATGTTCCTCTAATTTATTTATAATCTCATTCTTTATGCCTAGGTCATGGACCCATTTTGATCTTATCTTGGTATATGGTGTTAAGTGTGGGTCCATACCTAATTTCTGCCATACTAATTTCCAATTATCCCAGCAGTTTTTATCAAATAATGAATTCTTTTCCCAGAAGTTAGGGGCTTTGGATTTGTCAAACACTAGATTGCTATAGTTGACTATTCTGTCTTGTGAACCTAACCTTTTCCACTGATCCACTAATCTATTTCTTAGCCAATACCAAATGGTTTTGGTGACTGCTGCTTTATAATATAATTTTAGATCAGGTACAGCTAGGCCACCTTCATTTGATTTTTTTTTTCATTAATTCCCTTGAGATTCTCGACTTTTTATTGTTCCATATGAATTTTGTTGTTATTTTTTCTAGATCATTAAAATATTTTCTTGGAAGTCTGATTGGTATAGCCCTAAATAAATAGATTAGTTTAGGGAGTATTGTCATCTTTATTATGTTCGCTCGGCCGATCCAAGAGCACTTAATATTTTTCCAATTATTTAAGTCTGACTTTATTTGTGTGGAGACTTTTTTATAATTTTGCTCATATAATTCCTGACTTTCCTTTGGTAGATAGATTCCCAAATATTTTATGGTATCAACAGTTATTCTGAATGGAATTTCTCTTTGTATCTCTTGCTGTTGGATTTTGTTGGTGATGTATAAAAATGCTGAGGATTTATGGGGATTTATTTTGTAGTCAGCTACTTTGCTAAAATTATGAATTATTTCTAATAGCTTTTTAGTAGAATCTCTGGGGTTCTCTAGGTATACCATCATATCATCTGCAAAGAGTGATAGTTTGGTTTCTTCATTGCCTACTCTAATTCCTTTAATATCTTTCTCGACTCTTATTGCCGAGGCTAGTGTTTCTAATACAATATTAAATAATAATGGTAATAGAGGGCAACCTTTTTGCTTATAATTTCATGGCTCTAGTAAGAAATAAAATTCTAGGGCAGCTAGGTGGCACAGTGGATAGAGTACCAGCCCTAGAGTCAGGAGGACCTGAGTTTAAATCTGGTCTCAGACACATAACACTTCCCAGCTGTGTGATCCTGGGCAAGTCACTTAACCCAATTGCCTCAGCAAAAGAAAGAAAGAAAGAAAGAGAGAGAGAGAGGGAGGGAAGGATGGAGGGAGGAAAGAAGGAAGGAAGGAAGGAAAAGAAAGAGAAATAAAGAAAGGAAGGAAGGAAGGAAAAGAAAGAGAAATAAAATTCTTCTGCACATCTGAATCTTCTTCATATTCCCTTCAGTACGAGATTTCTAGCTTTAGTCTACCCTAGAAACAATTACGTCCTTTCAATACTTCCCTAAGCTAGAATGATATACACATATCCTTTTTGTTGATAGAGAATTCTTGGGTCTCTTTCCCAAAAATCCAAAGTAGGATCACTATTCTGCATTGTTGCTATCAAGATCTATTGTCATCCTGCTAATGGTATTTATTCCAAATATCTTTTCACAGTCAGTAAGGGATATGGCCATTAATCAACCAACCAATTTTTTTTTTTTAGCATTGTTTTGATCCATTCTCTGAAAGCCATTATAGGGATTTACATACACACACACACACACACACACACACACACACACACACACACAGAAGATGTTGCTACACCATGTGGTGCTGATATATAATGGCTATTGGTATTAATTTTGATAAGTTAGACATAGAAATCTAACGCATGATGAACTGAGTCTTTGGGAAAAAACTCCTGGTTTTCTGTGCATGAAGAAGTGTTGATTTCTTTCCTCCTCTATGATTTGACTGAAATATTCAATAAATCTTGCCTCAGGGTTTAGAAAAAATATTTTAAAACCCATGAGGCAGATATAAATGTTCCTTATGAATTTGTTAGATAAAAGGAATAAGTTATTTGTAGGTGTATAAGCACACACATTCTGGTCTCAGCCCTGGAGACAGAGAAATGATCATTTAAATAATACTCATCTTGCTTGAGTCAGCAATGATTTTTAAAATTTCTTCTGACTTTTTTAGGTTTGGTAAACTAAGAAGTGATAATAGTAGTAGAAGATAGAAGCTAGAATCAAAGTCAGGGAGACTTGGGTTCAAGCCCTATCTCTAATATATATATGACTGTGTTCTCCTTCTAGATATGAATGACATTTTCTATCCCAAGTCTATTGAAATTGTCTTTTACCACTATATTGCTGAAAAGAACTAATTCAATCATACTTGATCATCCAACAATCTTGTTAAAACTGTGTACAGTGTTCTCCTAATTCTGCTTACTTGACTTAGCATCATTTCATGTAAGGTTGATTTCAGAAAAGTCTTGTAAGACTTACATGAATGTGGATTTTTGAAAAAAATACAATTTCTTATGGATAAGGACTGTTTTAATTTTTGTCTTTATATGACCAATGTAATTTAGCAGCTGTCTGGAATATATTAGGCATTTCACAACTGCTTATCACATGAAACTGAAAATGCTAGGTTATCCCTGAAAGTGTAAATCAGGTTGGTTTTGAGGTTTAGACCAAGGTAAAATAAGGAAGATATTAAGAGGCTTCTCATGAGATTAGCAGAGCTCCAGAGCTCTCAAATGACTTGAGATGGGTAAGGGGAGGGATAAGATAATTGAGAATTCTTTCTTTATGTAATATATTTTTTAAAAAGAAATATTAGCCAGGTCACTGCCCTTAAGAAACCAAAAACAAATAGAAGGCACACCTGTATTACCTTGTTTTTCCACCATGCTTATAAAAAACAGATGTTTCATTTTGCTTTTTTTGTTGTTGTTCAAATACTTTCTATCACTTAAGTCAATGGTTCTCAATCATTTTGTATGTCCTGGTCCCCTTTGGGCCTCTAGTGAAGCTTATGGAGTATTTCTCCAAATGCTGTTTTAAATGCATGACAAAACACACACACATATACCATTCCAACAAAAGAATTCAATTATACTGAAATAGACTCATCAAAATTATTTTTAAAGAGTTTAAGACTTCTTGATGTAAGGTTTACTCACTAAACACCAGCATTTCTCTTATCAATACCTGATAAGATGGTTTTTTTTAGATTTTTACAGTCTTCCCTTCAAATAGCACTATAAGCATACTTTTAATTTGGTATCAACCAAGAGTGACACAAGGAGAGATTAAGGATAGCCTCATTTTTGGCAGTCTACTTTTGAATAGTTATTTGTTGCTCCTTTGTGTCCAACTCTTCATGACTTCATTTAGTGTTTACTTGGCAAAGATATGAGCCTTTTGTCATTTTCTTTTCCAATTTATTTACAGTTGTGGAAAGTGAAGTAGAGTTAAATGACTTGCCCAAGGTCATACAGCTTACAAGTGAGGCCACATTTGAATTCAGTAATATGAGTCTTCCTTAATCCAGGGCTGGCACTCTATTTACTATACCATCTAATGACTCTAAACAATCACTAACCTGAAGCAAAGTATCAGGCAACTGAAATGAATATTAACAGAATGGACATATTTGGTGCTGTGTGGAAAAGGGCTGAACTTTGGTAGTACTCAGACAGTTAAGAGCGAGTCTGCCTTCCAAGAGTAACAGCATTAATAAGGTAGGGACCAAATGATACTTTCTGCAGTAAGGATCGTTTCAGACAATTTGCTCTCCTTAGAGGTTAGCAGCTGTCCAGCTCCCAGGTACTTTCTGCCAGCAGGCAGTACCCCTGGTATTGCTGCAGTGAAGGGATGCAGTGAAGGGATGATACCACCCCCACAGTCCCTGCTGCAGTTCTTATGAGGGTTTTGATTTTTCTTCTCATCAAGTGTTTTCAGGTAAGGATGATTTTATAATGTTCTAGAGCTACTAATTGATGCAAACATATTTTAAGAGGAATGCAACTCAAACAATGTTGAGTTGGAAAGGAATTTAACTTTTAATTGCACTAACTTCATTTTACAGATTGTTATTAAAGGCCTGAGTAATGAAGTAAATCACTTGTGATCACACAGGCAGCAAGGAACAGAATTGAGCTTCAGATCTTTCTGATTCTTTATCTCACACTCCCTTTACTAGGCTACGCTGCCTACCTATCATGGAATCAAAATAAATTAGAATTGGAAAAGTAATGGAAATATTTTAGTTCATAAGTTCCTAACTTGAACCCTGGGATCCATAGGTAGATTTCAGAGAATCTGTGAGCTTGGATGAAAATAAAGTTTCATCTTTGTTTTCACTAAAATCTAACTGAAATTTAGCATTTTCTTCAATTATCAACAGAAGCAATAAATAGTTATTTGAGAAAGGGTTCATAAGCTTCACCAGATTGCCATAGGGTAGATAATAAAAAAAATTAATAATCCCTGCTGTCATTCAGTCTCTTTATTTTATTGGTAAGGAAACTGAGGTTGGGAATGGCTAAGTGACTTCTCTGGAATAAACAATAATGGCCAAAGATTAAACACTGACCATTTATTTATAGAAAGATTATTAATGAATTTAAGACTCTATTCTTTATGTATATATTATATATTTTCATTGATATACATGTCATGTCTTGGGGACATTAGAATATAATTTCTCTGAAGGTAAAGATCCTTTTTGTATTGTGTGTTGTGGGTGTATGTGTCCTCAGTAATTCCAACAGTTACTGGAACAAGGGGAACAAACCCTTAATATGTCTATTGATTGATTGATGATTAAAACTTTGTTTTACAATAATATCATAAAAGGGACTCAGTTTCTGATTAATATAAGAGCTTGTGCTTCCATTTGGGGCATCAAATGGGCAGTGCCTGGATTTTTGATGCAGAATGCAAACCTAAACGTTCAAATAAACTTTAATTGATTCATGAATAACTATTAATTAAGAAATATCCTTTTAAAAATAGACACTTAGCCTTTGCAGTAGAACATAAATAAGACTTTAATTCATGCATTTTTCCATTTATTTTGATATGAGAAAGTGATTTGTCTTACTGTTGACACCAGTTGCTTCTTAGTCTTCCCTCATTAGAATGAAAGTTCATTAAAGTTAAGTGTTATCTTACTTGATTTTATTGGTAACTCCAGCACTTAATATAAGGCATGAAAATAGTAAGCATTTAATTAATGCTTTATCTACTGTCCTACTTACTTGCCCATCTAGTTCTCTCTATTTCTTTCTATCTATCTATCTATCTATCTATCTATCTATCTATCTATCTATCTATCTATCTGTCTGTCTGTCTGTCTCTCTGTCTCTCTATCTTTCCATCTAGCTACCTGTCTTGTTTTTCTCTGGATCTGTGTTTTCATGACATTTCCAATGAGGAAAAAATTCCTTTTACCAATTTAGATGACATTCAGTCTCCAATTTAGTTTTATAGAGTTGCTTGGGCAGGCTGAGAGGCTTAATGAGTCACCCTGAGCACCCAATTATTTTATGTCAGGGCCAAGACTTGAATACACATCTACCTGATTGCAAGGTTAGTTCTCTATCCATTCCATTATAGCTGCCTCTTAGGAGTCCATTACACTAAAGTAAAAGTTAACTCATTTTTTTGGAAAACTTTTACCTTCCCTGTCTCTGGTGATGGCATCCCTATACTCACAGTTACTCAGATTAGAGTCATTTGATATTCTTCTTTCTTCCTTACTTTTCCTACAATTATATCTTCAATTAACCATAATAGTATCTCTCATATGCATACCTTTTCATTTCAACTGCAATTAATCAATCAACCAAACAACACATCTTTATAAATGTCTATTATGTACAAAACACTACTAAATGCTAGGGATACAAAAAAATCAAATAATACCTATTACAAAAAGCTCATATTCTAATGGGAAAAATAATAAGTTCATGTTCAAATATATGCAACATAAATATAAAGTTGACAAAAACAAATTTTCATGAAATTATTAAATACAAGATCATTTGGGAAAGAAAGGAGTAGCAATTGGGGGGAATCAGTAAAAATTTAATTCAAAATATGGTTCTTGATCTGCATCTTAAAGTAGGGGAAGAATTCTGAAGGGAGGAGGCTTGTGGAACAGCCCACTTAAAAAAAAAAAAGAGTTTTGGAGTATTGTATGTGAAGAAGAGAGCAAAGACTAATTTGACCATATCTCAAAATAAGGGAAAGGGTTTAATGCTCAATGAAACTTAAAAGGCTGTGATTAGAATTTCAAAGGTTAAATAGATTATACCTGATTCTAGATACCATAGAAAGTCACTAGAGTTATTCTATTAAGGGAATTTAGTTATTTCATCTTCTTTCATCTGTTTTAGATCTTAAATAACTATATAGATTACCCAGTCCAACCCTTAGCTGGAAACTGAGATACAAAAATGTTAAATGCCTTGCTTGCCCAGGATCAAATCGAATTATCTACAGAGCCAAGCTACCACTTAGAGACCATCAATTCAACTCTGTCATTTTACAGGTGAAGGAATTGAAACCCAGAGCAGTAATATGGCTTGCTCTAAGATTACACAGGTAGTAAAAAGCATAGACAGAAATCATTCCAGAATCCTCTTTATATCATATCAAAGTATCTCTTTTGAAAGTCAAAAAGTTTGATTTTTTTCCTATGTAACTCCCCAATATTCACTTTTGATCATCTAACTGAAATTGTTTGCATTTGGAAATTTTCAAACATTTTGAAAATCTACAAAATTTTAAAAATAAATCCTAAATGTTTAACAAGAAAAATGTATTTTAAAAAAATTAGGAATCTGAATTATAGGGATGGACTCAGGCTTCACTTGAGATTTTTTCCCCTACTTCATTCCAGTTAACATACATTTATATGATAAAAATAAATCTTATTTTATATATGTTACATAGGAAAAAAATCAAAGTTCTTGCCTTTCAAATAGATAAGTTGGTATGGTATAAAGAGGACCTGGGAACAAATTTTATCTATGTCACTTATTGCCTGTGTGATCTTAGAACAAGTCACATTACTTCCTTGGGCCTTGGTTCTGTTTCATGTAAAATGACAGGATTAAATTGATAGTCTCTAAGTTCATTTCTTGCTATAACATTCTTTGATTCTCTAATGTTTATTTGCTGTATCTCTCACTCATTCAGTGACATATTTGTTTTGATTGAGAGGGAATTTGTTTTCCCCCAAACTATAAATGAGAGACAAAAAGCCATCATGTATTCTTAGTGGTCCCTAGCTACATATCAGGACACAAGAAGAAATATTCTTTTCTCCTTTTTTGGAGATTGCACTACTGACCTCCACTTATTTCACCCTTGAAATAAAACTGACTAGAGTTAAACACGTGTTCTATCTTTTCCTATTATAACAAGCATGACTGCTTCATTTGTCTTTGAAACCTTAGCATTCCTTTTTAACTGGAATTAAACCCTACTATATAATACTTGCCTAGAAGGATCTCTCAAATTACTGTCTTTAAAAAAATGAAGTATTAGTATAAGAAAGGATTGTAGAAATAATCTAATTTAGCCAACCAATCAATTTACATTTAAATAAATAAAAAGCACAAATGTACAGAAGATGGAAGCAAGACGGCATTATAGAAGTTGAATAAGAAATTTTGATAAAGGCTTGAAAGAGTGTCAAGAATACTAAGATAGAATGAGCTGAAGCAGGTAAGGAAGCAAAGGTCAATAAAGTAAGTTTTTAGTATATGAGGGAGGAGGGAAGGAGAAAGAGACAGGACCTTTGCTGACCATGGGGATGGGGATAAAACAATGATAACTGACAAGAAAAAAGACAGCATTGCTGCTCAAGTCTTATTTTATATTTTCTCTGCAAAGAAAACCAACCTTTAAACTGGAAACAGCATAATAAAACTGAGTAATAGGTAGCTGATATTGAATAGAAGGAAGAATATTATGAAAGAACATGTAGTAATCTTTGATTATTAATCTAAGTTAACTAGCCCAGATGAACTACATGCTTGGATCTTGAAAAAACCAAAACAAACTAACAAAAAAACAATCGGGGATGTGATTGCTGAGTCACTGTCACTGGTATTTGAAAGTTGATAGAAAATGGGAAATCTACAAGATTGGAAAAGGATTACTGTCACAATTTCAACAAAAGGAAAGACTAGAATCTACAAAGTATGGACTAGTGAACTTGACTTCAATTCCTGGAAAAATTCTAGAGAGACAATCATTGACTTTAAAGAGCCAGCATTATTTGATCAAGGTCACATAAGATTAACTTCATTTCCTCTTCATTTTTTAATAGTATTACTTGCCAAGTAGATGGTAATTCAAGGATTGCTTGAATAAAATTGATCTAGGTTTTAGCAAAGCTTTTGACAAAGTGTCTCATACTCTTCTTGTCAAGAAGATGGAAAGATATGGAATAAACTAGGTGGATTCATAACTTCTGATGAATTTAAAAAGTATTATTAATGATTCAGGAGTAACATGGCAGATTTTCATATAGAGTAGTCTAGTTGTTTGTGTTTGGCCATGTGCAATTTAACATTTTTATCAATTATTTGGATAAAGTCATAGTTGAAATTCTCATCAAATTTGCAAATGACACAAAGCTAGTAAGGATAGGGAACACACTGGATAATAATCAGTATTCCAAAATATGCTAAAGCATTGGGTCTAAATCTAAGAAAATGAAATTCAATAGGGATAAAAATAAAATCTTGCTTTTGGGTAGAAAAAAATCAATTCCACCAAAACAAAAGCTTATATTCTTCTCCAGCCATTTTTTAGTAGCATTTGACTCTTTATGATCCCATTTGGGGTTTTCTTGGCAAAGATACTAGAGTGGTTTGTCATTTCTTTTTCCAGGTCATTTTACAGATGATGATACTGAGATTTACAGATAAGGCAAATAAGATGAAGTGACTTGTCCATGGTCACACATCTAAGGTTTCATTTTGAATTTAGGAAGATGAATTTTTCTGATTTCAGACCTAGTGCTTTATCCGATTTACAATTTACCTGCTCTAAAACAATAATCAGCCATTAATCTGATTCTGATCTGGGGTTTTAGTAAACTATAAGATTATAAATTAGCAATGTGATGTGGTAATCAACAAGACTAATGCTATCTTGAGCTGCATTTGGAGGAGCTTCCAGATATAGGGAAGTGATAATCCTACTGTACTTAATGCTCATGTATGGTGTTAGTCTTGCTCACCACAGTTGAAAAAGGACATTCATAAGCTGGAGAAGTCCAAAGGAAGAAACTCAGAGTAGTAAATGCTTTTAAGCTCATGACATTTGAGTATCAGCTGAAGGACATGGGAATGTTTATCCTAGAGGAAAGGCTCCAGTTGTACATGAAAACTGTGTTCAATTATTTAAACAGCTGTTGCTTGGAGGAGCTATTGGGGCTATTCTGTTTGATCCAAAAAGAGCAGAACTAGGGGCAAAAGTTGGGCATTTCAAAGAAACAGGTGTAGGCTTGATGTCAGAGAAAACTTTGTAGAAATTAGAGCTGTCAAAAAGTGGAATGGTTTGCCTTGATAGGTGGTGATTTCTCCCTCCTTGGAGTTGTTCATTCAAAGACTAGATGGTCATTCATATAGTATATTATCAGGATTCCTTTCTTTAGGAGTGAACCAAATGGCCTCAAAGTTCTATTTCTTCATCAAGAATATCACTCTACAACATTCTTGATAGTTGTTCATGTAGCCTTTGTCTACACAATAGTTTCACTTCTTCAAAGGGCATTCTCCTGGAATAACATTCATTATTATTACTACCATTACTAATTATAACTAACATTTTTATAGAACTTCAGATTTTACAAAAGACTCTGTTCACATTAAGCTTTTGAGCTATGTAGTAAATTTTGTTTTGGTTTGGTTTTTGTTCTTTACCAATTTTACATTTTTCAAATGAGGCTAAGGAAGTTCAGAAAGGTTAAATGACTTAATCACAATCACTCAAAATTCTTCCTTACATACAATTGAGATTTGTCTCTCTGTAACTTGGCCCTTTTGTTTTTAATTCTGTTTCCTGGATCAATATTAAGCAAATCTACCTCTTCTTTCATAAGATCAATGTCCCATAGTTGAACACAACTGAGTATTGTTTAATTCATCCAAGGCTTCTCTTTTTTCCAGTCTAAGCAGACCTGGGACTATCCCTCTTCTAACATTGTTTCCAGATTTTTAATACTTCTGGTTATCTACTCTGGAAACCCTAGTTTGTCTATGTTCCCTTTTAAAATAGCATTAGTAATATTTAATTTTTTTATTTATATAGTACATTTACATTTCATTCTCTCATCCTATCTCCTCAGTAACCTTGGGAAGTAGATCCTTTATTATCCTTATCTTACAGACAGAAAGTTAAGGCAAACAGAAGTTTAGGAATTTGTATAGGGTCACACAGCTAGTAAGTATCTGATGCTACATTTGAAGTCAGATCTTTCTGATTTCAGAACACTAGGTCTAGAATCAGAAAATCCAGTCCAATCAATCCAAATTGTAGTATTTTAGTTACAGAGTCATCTAAATGGAAAAAATATTTTAGCTGTAGTCAAACTAGAGCCAGGAAGCCTGGAGAGATAGAGGTAGAGGATATTAATTAGATATCTGAGATAGGACATCTGGAATCTTATCTTTTGGAATGCCAGAGTGGCCAGATCTCTAGAGTTCTAATTATCTCAGTACGAATGAGCAGAAAAGTGGGGGTTGCAACTAGGATATTGAGACAGAACAATTCAAGGAACTGAGACAGAACAAATTAGGGAAACTGAGGCAAGACAATTAGTGAACTGAGCTAGGACAATAGAAAGGAACTGTGGTACAACACAAGCATCCCTTAAGCACCTATTATGTACATGGCCCCTTCCTGGGGATACACTGACAAAAATGAAATAGTCCTTATCTTTGGGGGGCTTACATTCTACTTGTGGTGGAGGGGTAGAGAAAAGCTTAACATAAACAAATAGATAAGTAAATGTCAAGTAATCCTGTAGTGAAATCCTGCCTGCCTGTGGCAGGCAGAAGAGAAACCACTCAGGGGAATCAGAAGACCACCTTATGCAGTTATTTCTTATTTGGATAAATTTTAATTCCATATTTATTTCGGCCTTCATCTTCAGAGTATGTCCATTCCAATGAAAAACATTTCCTGGCAGGTTTTTACATGAAATAAAACTTAATACCAATTTAAAATGGCACTTAGAACACTGAAAGTGGATGTTGAGATGTACCTGCCTGAATTAGAATTCCTCTTCTTTCTGAGATTTACAGTGTTTCCCTGATCAATCACCCCTCCTGCTACCTACTCTTTTTCACATGATCTGTTGTCCCCTATTAGAGCTAACAATTCAAATCAATTTTAATAAAATGTTATTAAGCACTTACTATAGGCAAGGTAGTTGGATTCTAATGATACAAAATAAATAAATGAATGAAATATTACTTATTTTTCTATAGGACTCTATTTCTTATTCCATAAAATGGAGTCCAAATCATTTGCTCATTTGTGTCCCTCAGGAATCTTATTAGAGTAAATGTGTTCATATTCTATAAAATTCTTCAGGAGAAGCTATATTCAATCCCATTCAAATCAAAAAGCATTTATTAATCACTTACTATATCATGATGTAGGGCACTGTGCTATGCAGTGAGGATACAGTGATAAAAATGAAACAATCCCTGCCCTCAGGGAGCTTGCAACCTACTGAGAGTGGGAGATGGGGCGGAAATATAACTACCTACATAAGTAAATTGAAAATATATGGAGAGGTCAGGAGCATAGGTTGACAACTAATGAAATTGAATAGAATGTAGTAGAATGAAAATGAATAAGATAAAATAGAATGAGCTGAGCCTTAGAAGAACTAGGCATTCCAATATGAATGAAGAGAGTATTCCAAAAAGAGAAACCCACTGAATATCAATGTTAATTTTAAAATATTCGGCTCCCTGCTGCACTGTGGCAGATATTCATTAACTAAGTCATCTTTAAAATCAATGGCAAGTCAAGCATGAAAAATGCCTGTTCCAAATGAGGTATGACTAGTGAAAATCAAGTGTTGTCAAACGATGGGAGTCTATACTTTTTTAGGACTACCTAGATGTTTAGCAGACAATGAGAGTTATATGTCATCAATTTTGTGCTTTGATTTTTATGGTGTGCCCAACTCAGATGAGTTAGAGTAATCATTTAAACATATATTTCTGTAATGCTATGTACATAAATTCTTACTGATAATCTATGATTTGTTTGTGACTATTTGATTTTTTTTCCCCTTTGATGTTTGTCTGTATAGAACTGACCTGCAATTTTCAGTGTAGACAGTGAAAACTTAGGCAATCCAAATCATGGAGACTAACCAGGAATCATCCCTCTTCTTGGTGAAGATTTTGGAGGAGCTAGACACCAAACAGAACACAGTTTCTTACCAGGACCTTTGCAAATCATTGTGTGCTCGATTTGATTTATCTCAGCTAGCCAAGTTGAGAAGTGTGCTGTTTTATACAGCTTGTCTCGATCCAAATTTTCCAGCAACTTTATTCAAAGACAAAATGAGATGCACTGTGAACAATCAGCAATCAAAGAAAATCATGGTGGCTGCAGATATAGTAACAATATTCAACCTGATCCAAATGAATGGGGGTGCAGCAAAGGAAAAATTGCCTGCAGCACGACAGAAAGTTAGAAAGAATGAATCATTTGAATCATGCAGGTCTGACACTGAGATATGCAATGTGATAGACTGTGTGCCTCCTAACTGTGAACCAAGAGAGAGAGAATTTAGCCGAGGCTATTCAGCAAGACGATCCTCAAAGTGTAGGAAGATGGATTGCAAAGACTGCCAACAGTTTGTACCTGCTTCAGAGCCCAATTTTTTGCTGGGAGTCAATAAGGAGACAAAGAGCCGGGCAGCTTCACTTGACAGGCTGCAGGCTTTGGCATCCTATTCCATTGCAAATTCTCAACCATGTGAAATGCAGAGCACTTATTTTCCCATGAACATTGAGAATGAGTCTATATCAGATCAAGACTCTTTGCCCATGAACCCCGGGATCAAAGAAACCTTCATTTCCAATGAGGAGCCCTTTGTGGTCCAGTCCTGTGTGCAGAAGAGAAACATTTTTAAAGAAGATTTTCATAATCTGATCGCAGTGTCACCAAGCTTAGTGCCCCCTGGCAAGAAAACAGATGATGTGCTGGGGGAGCCACAGACCAGAAAAGAAACTCATAAGCCAGCTTTCTTTAATCACAGCTTTGAAATGCCATACAATAGCCAATATTTAAATCCTGTTTACTCTCCTATACCTGACAAAAGAAGGGCAAAGCATGAGAGTTTGGATGATCTCCAAGCTTCTACATATTTTGGACCCACTACTGTACTAGGGGCCCAAGAAGGGAAGAGGTGGTCAGGGAGGCCAAGTAAGCAGACTGCCTGGCCAGCAAAGAGCTGGAGTTTAAACACTGAGGAGGTTCCTGACTTTGAAAGGTCTTTTTTCAATAGGAACCCAACTGATGAAAAACCTCGATATCAGAGTTCAAGCAACCCCTCTTCTAATTTTTCAGCCCCAGACAGGCACCAGACATACCTAAATCCAAAAGATCAACAAGCAATTATCCCCACAAGCTATGCAGTGAAACAAAATGTTCACAAGCCTAAAGAGATTCCTTCTCCCATTGACATGGAGAAACACGAGCCGATCAAAAAGTTTAAAGACAAAAGCATTAATTGTACCACAGTTCAGATGAGCATTGACAAAACAAGTAGTGTGGGGACTCAAACTGACCAGCACATTCTGGAGCTCAAGAAATGTAAAGATCTGTGTTCCTCCAATCAGAGCAAGTATGGTGAAAGGCATTCAATCAAACAATCAGATGAGGATTCAGAAATTGTTAGTGATGACATCAGTGACATTTTTAGGTTTCTGGATGACATGAGCATCTGTGGTTCTACAGGAGTTATACAATCCTCTTGTTACAACAGCACTGGATCCTTATCTCAGCTGAACAAATCAGACTGTGACAGCTCACCTGAGCACAACCTGGCCAAAATTGCCAATGGAAATATTGGCAATAAGATAGACAAGGGGGTCCGATCTGAAAAGGACACTCCTGAAGATGAGTTGAAGACAAGTGTTTGCAAACTAGTGCTTAGGATTGGTGAGATAGAAAGAAAACTGGAATCTCTGTCAGGGGTCCGAGAAGAAATCTCTCAAGTTTTAGGCAAATTAAACAGATTGGATCAAAAGATACAACAGCCTGAGAAAGTCAGTGTACAAATTGATCTGAATTCCTTAACGAGTGAGGTTCCATCTGATGACAGTACCTCCCCTCAAATATTCCATCCCCATAATGGCTCACATGGAAGCAAGTTGGAAAACAGTCCAGATTGGTGTTGTTCTGATGCTAGTGGAAGTAACAGTGAAAGCCTTCGAGTCAAGGCCTTAAAAAAGAGTCTGTTTACCAGAAGGTCCTCAAGGTCACTGACTGAGGAGAATAGTGCTACCGAGTCCAAAATAGCAAGCATTTCCAATTCTCCCAGAGACTGGAGGGCAATTACTTATACCAATGAGGTTGGACTTAATGAAGAAGAGATAAAAGACAGAGGGGCTGCAGAAAATAAGGACTGGCACAGAAAATCAAAAGAGGTAATTTCAATTTAAGCTCATATAATCAATATTGTAGAAGAGCTTGGACACAAGCTATAAAATATTCTCAGCTTGTCTGAAAGTCCAGCCGTTACATATTACAAAGCATTCCTTCCCTTTTTGCCCACTGCATTTCTATCTGGATTTAGCCAATCTCTATTTGCTGAAGAAAGCTCCTTATACAGTTCAACAGAATTGAGCTGTTCTTGAAGGGGTCATTCAGTCATAACTTGTACATATTGGGTTATTGCAGGCAGAAAGTAATTTGATCCAAAAGTCACACATGGCCTGATACCCCAAACTCTGAGCTTATAAATAGCAGGTTCAATATGGGGATGTTTCCCATCCAAATCATATCTCTTTGGCTCATTTTGTGCATATCTAGAGTATCCCCTGGGAATCTCAGCTCCCTTTCTGGATCTCTCCCCAACAAATTCTGGCAAATCTCCCTGAACCCTTTTATATGCCCAGTGCAAAGAGTTGGCTCTGATTCACAATAGTCTTAGCCAACTGAATCATCCCCCCACAGAGACATAATAACAGGGTGGGGGTTGGGTGCAGGGTACAGTGGGAAGAGCACTAACTCTAGAGGCAGAAAATCTGGGTTCAGATATTGCCTCTGGTGCTATGTGACCTTGGGCAAAACATTTTGCCTTATTCTGCTTCATTTTCAAAAGCTTCTGAGGTCATCTATAGTTCTATGTCTATGATCTCTTGATTTATATGACTTTTCTAAGAGGCATAACCAAGGTCCTTATGCATACTCAAAGTCCCAATTAATAACTTAATCCCTTATGAAATTAAGTCAGAAAACAGTCATTAACTTATTAAGGATATCAAGAAAAACCCACATATAGTTGCTGCCCTCAAGCTTATATTCAAATGGTGGAGATTACATGCCCCCCCCCAAAAAAAATTGCACATGCCAGATACATACAGTGTAATTGGCTGATTACCTAAAAAAAATAAAAAATAAAAAAAGAAGAACCAAAACACTAGAACTGTGGGAGGAGGCTAAGGGAGATGGGAAAGCCTTCTATAGAAAATGAGATTTCAGTTGAGGCTTAAGGAGTATCAGAAGCTAAGTCATGGCAGGTGGCCACAGAAAAGACAGTATATCAAAAGACATCAGAGTCACTAAAGACAAATCATTTTGGCAAAAGCAAGATTTCTTTCAAGTGCCCCATTTTATTGCCACCCCACCCCACTCCCAAAAGAAAATTAAATAAAGGGAAAAGCTATTAATGAGTAAACACTTTGGGAATGCAATCATTGATTGATTATTAGATTCCATTCATGCACTGTATAGAAAGCTTTTTAAATTTTCTCCCCTAAAGCCTCCATATGTGGGCACGCTACCAAGATTCAAATTCCTCTTCTTTTCTTGATAGTAAACATTTATTCACAAAGCTATACTAACTTTTTAGTCAAAATTAATTCTTATAGAGACCCTAATAACATTAATTTTAAATATAACAGAAAGAATTACTTTGGTTGAAGTTTCAAATCTGTTGTACCTTTCTTTCAAAATGCCAGACAGTCATACCTTCACTAGCTATTTACAAGTTATTGCTCACTGATAAATGACTAAACCGAAAAAAGAGGGAAAGATATTACTGGACATAGGATCTATGGAATTTTGAAAGGCAGAATAAGGAAGGCTGGGGATTTGTGAAATGGCTCCAAAAAAAAAGAAGAGGAACATTTGGATTAGGGAGTGTTGTGAAGGGAGGGGGAAACCATAAACAATATTCATGTTATCAGAGTATAATATAATTCCAGTGGAACTTTTGAAAACTTCAGTGGAGTAGATGAGTGCAAAAGAGATCATATAAGTTTCAAGATTACAAGGAAAATTTTTAACAAAGATTGAAACAGCATAGTACTGTAGGAGTGTTGGAGTTAGAATTAGATCAAATCTTGATCTCTTACTATATGTGTGATCTTAGGTAGTCACCAACAAGCATTTATTAAAGGCTTATTAAGTATTGATCATTGTGCTAGATGTTGGAGATGCAAATATACAAAGCCAGACAGTCCCTGTAAATGAGCTTATATTATTTTTTGTATTTTAATAGGTTTTTATTGGAACTTTTTGTTTTTACATGTAGATTTTTCCCTCCCCTCCTTGAGCCTTTCTTCCTCCTCCCAAAAAACCATCTTTTAACCTTGTAAACTTTCAATGATGTTTAAAAAAAATAGAAAGAAAAATATTCAGCAAAACCATTAACACCATTGAAAAAAATCTGGCAGTCTTGTAGTAACCAGTAGTCCTTGACCTCTGCAAAGGAGTATTTTACATTCTAATGGAGATAGACAATACATACCAGAAGAAGTGATGAAAGAGATAGATATTTTAGTTAGGAAAGTCACAGGAGTAGATCCATAGTATAAGAGCATATTCTTGTCAAGAGTGATAATATGGATTTGACTTTTGTTCCCAGATCAAGAGATAGGAAGTGAGGGGTACGGGCAGGGTAGAAAGGGGTAAGTATCTAACTATTTGGCTACAAATAGTGAACTCTTTACCAAGCAAGGACTTAGCAGTCCAGATGGGAATTAGGGTACTTCTAAAGAGGAAGAGGAAAAGGAAGAAGAGTGTGGACTCCAGCAGCTCAGTAGGAAGACAGAACAACACAGAATTTCTGGAATCTGAGGATTATGAGTTTCAGAATTAACACAAGGCTATTAAATGGCAGAACCAAATGTTGTGATCCAAGGCCAATGCTATTCTTTCTATGACAATAGCATAGCCAAACTCCTCTCTCATTCTTTCTACTTTACTGTCTCTAACTTTTCCCCCTCTTTTTTTTCCTTATTCCCCTTTCTTTCTTCCCTTTCTCTATGTGTATATAGACAGACAGTATCATTTATATGTGTAAAATATATATATATAAATCTAGTTTAAATTTTTTTTTTGCTGAAACCTTGTTACATTACCACTTATTCTAATGTAGAACTTTGATGTATAACATAAAAATCAGCATCCCATAAGAGGTAGAAATTGAAAACCTCAGAAAAATCTTGTTATAAAATGATCTCACCCAGAAATGACATTATTTGTAGGCATGAACCCCAAAGATGGTATTAAAGTAAAACCCCATTCTTTATGGGTGATTGTCGACAACATTACACATTATAAATTTCACCAAAAAGAGAATAACTATTAAGTAGGAGAAGCGTGATATGTTTCCAAACTTAGGAGCTCAGTCTTACGTATGCCTTCAGTAATACTTCTTGGGCACTTTTATGAAATAAATCCATACATTTCCTGTCCCTCTTTCCCCCAGAATAGCATTGTTGTTATTGTGGTGGTGATTACTGTTACTGTTTTCCCTCTGAGGATGTGGGGGAGGGCATCCTGGATAACATAGCTTCAATCTTGAAAAGCAAAACTGTATCTCCTGAAAGTAATACATTTAAATCTCTTTCAATCATCTGTTTCCACCCTCCCTGGGAATTCCTTTGTGCCATATTCCAGGCAGACAGACAATATGAAATTCCTCAGCCCCACCGAATAGCTAAGCAGCCGAAAGATGGTTTCTTGGTGGAACAAGTCTTCAGTCCTCACCCCTACCCTTCATCACTCAAATCACACATGAAAAGCAATCCAATGTACACTGACATGAGACTGACTGAAATGGCTGAAGTCAAGCGAGTCCAGCCTTCTTGGACCATAGAAGAATACACAAGAAACTCTGGGGAAAAGGGGAAGCTGACGGCTCTGGATCTCCAGGTGAGTTTTGGGCCTATTTTCAGGAACCATCCCTTCCACACACCCACAGATACTTAGACAGACTATGTAGTTCAGAATACCGTCAAGAGCTCCTGCAGTGAGTAGTTAAGTCACCACCCTTTCATCTCACCCTAAGAACTTTGATATATTTTGACCCACAACCATGTGTTTCTAAACTTGCCCAAGACATAGAAAGAGAGAGAGGGAAAATTATATATAAAAGTGGAGTGTATTCAACCATGAAAGTGATTGTTTGACATTTGCTTAGGTAAAGATTTGTTTAAAATTTCAGCATAAGCCATGTCAAATACAGTGTCTATACTATTTGGTCTCAAATCTCAAGACAAAACTGTTTAATGAAATACAAGCTGATTTCTCCTTCCATATGTAGAACGTGGGATAAACATATTTTTGGGACCCAACATATGGATTGTGTCTCCATATGGAGCAGTTCTGAGGTAAGAGTCACCACCAGAACTCTATGTGTTCAGTCATAATTTTAGAGGCATGTTTTCCATGTACTTACAGGGCCAGTTTTCATTTGGTGGGCACCATTCCTGGCACCTCCAGTTAGTTTCACTCACTCCCCAATTGTCTTCTCTAACACATCACTGCAGGAGCAAAGGCGCAGCTATGCCCTCAAAGTACGCGATAGGCCGTGGAGCCAACGGGGCTTCATCCACAGGGAAGTGAATGAATGTCCCTGTTTAGTTGCAGACACTGGAATGGAAGCAACAAAGGCTCGCACTGGGTTTTAGAGACCCAGCCTTTAAGGTTGGTTTCACAAGGCCCACGTAAAATTTAAAGCTTTAAATGTGTTGTGAACTAAAACTTAGAGGGTTTATCCATTCACTCTGTAAACATTTGTTAAGCATCTCCTTTGTGTAAGGTGGAAGGCAACACCTGTAGTGAAAGATTGGCTTTAGAGTAAAAATTGTAGGTATAATTCCCATCCACTGACTCTGTGAAATCACTTAGCTCTTCTGAGCTCAGACAACTCTCTGAGGCTAGGTTTTACAGATGAGCTGTCAGTCTGCATCAGTGATGAGCATTTCCACACCAGGACATCTCAAGTTTCATGAAATTTTAGGTCCATTGTCAAAAAAATGAAATGTTGGGTATTATTTTAGGTAATATGGAATTTACAAAAAGCAATTGGCCACAATTTCTGCCAACTGCAAGTTTATGGCTCAGCCAAACTTTCCCCATAATGTAGAGAGTGTAGTAATGCTAACTATAAATATTAAATTATTTAAACAACTGATAAAAGTATTTATTAAGTTCAGAAGTAGAAAAGTAAGGGTAAGGGATCATGTATCATTTATTTTTGATATTGCCTCTCTTCTCCTCCCTCCCCACTCAATGACTCATTCAGTGTTTTGTAAGCAGATGGTGCTTAATAAATGTTTGTTTATTAGTTGAGTTAGATAATAAGTAAGGCTCAGATGACATATTAAAATTGATTTTTCCATTAAATCAAATATATTTCAAAACCTCTTTTTACAGTCTAAATACTATGCAGTTTTGTATTTCTTGTCAGTTCTCTGTATATTGTGTCCCACATGTATATGTCATATTCCATCATCTTTCTAGTTGACCCTTCATGTGAGCATGCCAAGGTTTTGGACTAGGTAAGAATTGCATTTTTTGATAGGTTTCTTATACTATCTTTACTATATTATAGCATACCATGCCATACCATACCATACTATATACCTTACCATACTATACTATACTACCTTTACTATAACTTTACTATTTTAGAACGTCTTTTGGCACAATTGTAGTCAGGTCCCTGAACTTTACCCCTAAGTCAACAAAGCTGGATTCTACTCCTGGATATGTCTCTCACTAAATCTGAGACCTTGGGCAAAACATTTGGTGTGTGTGGGCCTTGGGCTTCTTAACTATAATGTGAAGAAGAGCACCTGATGACTTTTGAAGTCCCTTCTAGTTTTAGAATCGTATCTTTCTACATCTCCTAAGCATTAGGAAGAATAAAGAAGAATGAAAAATTGAATGAGTATTAATAGTATATCCAATTATAGCACAGAAGGGGGTAAACCACCAGTATATAGTTTCCAAGATGCTTTACATGCACTTTTTTATTTGGTCTTCAAATAAGCACTGAGATAAAGAGAGCAAGTATTTATTCTGATTTTAGAGATGAAGAGACAGCAAAAACTCTAAATATAGTTGTATCTATTTCATTAACATAAATAATATGCTGTGATGATGATGCTGGTGGTGATATTAATGAAGCATGTCAGCTTACCATGAAATTGTGAATATTTCTTAGTGTGTGCCAAAGTGTAGACCCTCCTTTCATTTGGCATATATAGACATCAGCTGAGTTATTTTTGCTTACATCACTTGAAAAACTTTTCATTAGATATGTACATTGTATGTAATTCTATCCTACAGTTATTTTAGTCATATTCTTTGATTGATGTTACATTTCCGAGGTATCATGTGCAACTTTTGACCTGGGTCTTCCAGGATTATGTCTTAACCCTAAGAAATTATTAGAAAGGAATTTCAGTTGTACTAGAAAGTGAATATCAGAGAGGTATTAGGTAGTATCTCTCTGTGCTTTAAAATCTAGAAGGGAAAATGAACAATTAAGTAATCAAATGCAGTTTTTCTTACATATTCTATGAGAATATAGTCAGATGGCATTGAAATTCAACTCTGGTTAACCAATGACAAAATACTTCCAGGATTAAAGATACAAGACAGCAGGATTTAAAGATGGAAGAGACCTTAGAAGCCCTCAAGTACAAGCCGCAACCCTGGTTCAGGGATGAGAAAATAAAAATGCAGAGCAGGCAAATGACTTTCTCAAAAGTCTAACCAAACTCTTAAGGGACTAAATTGGGATTCAAGCCCAGTTCCTCAGTTCCTTTGACTCTAAATTCAATGTTCTCTTTCTCCTGTATCATGCTCTTTTCGAGCATTAAAGATGACCATGATGTCATTTATAATAAATCATTCCATTTTCATTTTTCTCCATAATTTCCATTTCTCACTTAGACAAAACCTTAGGTGTCCTGTATGTTTCAGCATGGACAATCATATGTCCATATAAAAGATAAATGATGCATGCTTATCAGCAGGACTAATACTTACTACTGATATCTTTTCCTCTGTTGGTTTCTTTAGAGAGTAGAAAAAGCCAAAGTCCCAACAATCCCAACTTGGTCTTTCCCATTTTCCATTATTCAAGCACTTGAATCTAGTGTTTGAGTCACCCCCTGGCCAGCACTGACACTAAATTTCAGTTATCCAAGACTTCCATTAGAGCCAGAGAGCTTATTAAAGCTGGGTATGGGACAATGTTGATTTCTTCCTTCACCACAGCCCTATTTACAGATTTTCTGAGTAGTGAAGATCTGCTATCTTTTTGACATATGATCTATCGAGGAGCTAGTTTCTTATAGCTTTAAGGTAATGAAGTTAGACATCAACTTCACTTGCCTTAAATGGAAAGAAAGAGGGGATGTAATGGGACAGTAGCAGCTCCATAGCTCCAAATGATACCTTTTGAATTGTATATTAGCCAAGCTACTGGCAATTAGATATAGCAATGGGTGAGGGTGGGAAAGTAGGAGGAGTCATTTGGGCAAAACATTTTTTATGGATAATACAACACTGACATCCAAAGACTGTTGAAAGATGGTCATTGAGAAGCATCCTGTTTCAGAGTAATATTTTCTTTGATCATTCAGGAATGTGTGAGACTCTAATGTTCCTCTGTTATTGAGCATTAAAAAATTAAATAAAAATAAAGCGATAGCTATACTGATGTTTTCTTTCAAATACAGTAATGAATAACCCCTACCAGTTCCAACAAATGGAAATTTTGGCTTCTGGGCTTTAGTTGAACATCAATTAAAAATGTATAAAGGAACTGCTTATATTTGACTTTCATATATCTTAGAACTGTTTTCATGCAATTAGGAAACTTCCCTGCTGTGTGTCAAAGTTCTTCATGGTTCAGATTGTCCATGTGAAGTGGAATGCATAGGCAATATAAAAAAAATGAGATGCCTCCTTAAGATGTTTCATTAATCTCGATGAAACCAAGAGGCCTGATGCAATTGATACTTCCTGTTGAGGGAAGATAAAAGGAATTTTTAATCATAACTAAGATCAGAGTAGAAGGGAAAATTCCTAGGTTAATCTGTGAGTGCAGAGTTTTCTAAATAGCCATTCAAACAAATGATATTACCATGACTTTGTAATTGTATATAGGTTTACCTACATAAAAGCACAATGTAGTCAAGAGTTCTGGAGCATCATAAGATCTAGGTTCTCTAGTGCTGGCTCTGCCAGTAACTTACTGTAGGACTTTGACTTTATGAGCCTGTTGGCTCATTACAAAAATGAGAATTTGAGACTACATGATTATCTCTCAGGTACCTTCCAGCACTAAAATTCTAAATTCACTTGAATTGCTCAGGTAGATTTTTTTGTTTGTTTTTTTTAGCATTTTAAAAAGAGGGACCTTTGAGTTTTCAAGAGAAAGGTTTCCTAATAGTTTAGTATGGGACTGTCCTTGTAGTGATTATAATTACAAGGTTGTTGGTCTAAAGATTATTTTCTTGTTTCTTCTCAGTACTTTCAATGGGCATGTCCCTGGTGTGAAAATCTTCCCAATATATTATATCAGTAGGAATAGTAGCTGAAGATGGTACTGATAATTATATGTAGTAGATTTGTACTTCACAATATTTCACTTGCTCGCAGATTGTATTTTCTTTTTTTATTTTATTTTCTTTGTTTCAGAAAATTCAAGACATTTGTGGTAGAGGGATGAGAGGTATATACACTTTGCAAGGCTGTAGTGAATAGATCTAACAGTCATTTTGTAACTGAGTGGCTGAGGGAGGGGGCAATGTTGACTTGCTTAATGTTAGTAGTGGCTAGTTGCAAAACTAACATTAAAAGTACTAGGACTGACAGATGCCAACATGTGTTGTTTAATTTGTTTTTTAAGCAATTCTAAGTATTTATATATTTTTTGTTTGTTTTTTGTCCCTTTCACTTTTAGACTCAAGAATCTTTAAATCCAAATAATTTAGAATACTGGATGGAAGATATTTATACTCCAGGCTATGATTCATTGTTAAAACGTAAAGAGGCTGAGTTCCGAAGAGCAAAGGTGTGCAAGATTGCTGCCTTGATTACAGCAGCTGCTTGCACTGTCATCTTGGTCATTGTTGTGCCCATTTGTACAATGAAGTCATGACTCCATAAAGAGGACCAAGAATACTGGACTGTTAACTGTACATAATTCCAGATATCTTCTCTTGTATTTTCACATCTTGTGGCAATATAATAACAATTTATTGGAATGAATGTAATATCATGGTGGTTATTCTGTAAATGATAAAGATAATTTTCAAGAAAGTCTACTTTTAGAAAGAAATGCACTATTCAAGTCAACTCAATCAAAATTTTTATGCATTTTTAGAAGTGTAATATTTTTCCTACCAAAATAATACATTTTAGCAGTGAAATTAATAGAATTCCAAGCAAAAAAAAAAAAGGAATGAAAGAAAGAAAAGAAAGCATGCATTTGCCTCTTGTGACATTTTTTATGAAAGTAGGCAGTGGCAATTGTATTATAATGAAGATATTTGATACTTGTCTCCTTGGAGCAGCCAAGCTAAGAGATATTAAATTGTAAAGAAATATGAATGTATTATATTTTTACTTAGTCATATATACATTTATTGTCCAGTAGAAGCAGGTTGTATATTTCCTTATTAAAATTCCTAAAGGGCTCTTGATTATTCATTCTTGCCCTTCTCCCTTCATTACAATCCATGTGCAAGTTCTTTCCCACTTGGCAGTTCTCCATTTTATTACACTGTGTACCCCCTCTTGCTTCTGCTCATTATTGACTTGTGAAAAGGAAGAATAGGTCAATTCTATTAGGATCTGGCAGGAAAATTTGCTCTGGAAACTTACTTGACTAAAGCATAGAGTATTGTAGACTGAAATCAACCCCCAACACACCCCGACACCCACACACACATACATACACACACACACACACACACACACACACACTTTCAAAAATTATGTTTAATAATATCTCAAATACTTTCATGTAAAAAGTTACTTTTGAAAATCATGGATACTAAAGGGTGAAATTCCTTTCTTTGCAGGGGCAATGAGCATCAATCTCAGTAATATTTCTCCTACTTGGATTCCTCGTCCTGTTTTCCTAGAGACACTGAAACATGTCTTTCTGCCTCACAGGATAGAGATAACAGTTTACTTCTTATATTTTCACTACATAATATTTTGTAAACCACATTATAAAAACCATCTATTTCTAATTGCTATCATTTTTTTTCAATGCTTGCCTAATGGTATATTTCCATAACTGGTTACTGAGATATTTTTTTCCCCTCTTCTTCTTCTAATTTCTGGAGATATACTTAAAATGTTTTGTATTTTCTGATAATTTAATCGAAAAATATCATAACTCTGGTATACAGAAAGTTCCCAATAGTATTTTCTTTCTTATAATTTGGTGAATAATTTAGCAATCTTACTGAAAAATCTAATTTCAAGTTATTGGTTAAAAGGAAACAAAGGCTGACAAGTTTTTTAAAGTGATCCTTTCCAACCACAATGGATAATTACAATTTTTTATTGTTGTTGTTGGACAAGGATTGCCTATTTTTGTATGAATAGGAATCTAAACATTCATAAAAACTCCAAAATAGTTATATGTAATTTCATGTGCTTAATTGCATATCTTGGATATGCCTTAGATAGGGTAGGAAGGTGCTCAGTAAATATTAAATCAATCTATTAGCATTTTAGTGCTGGCTAATTTAATACATGATTGAACTTTAGTTTAAGAAATAGCCTTATTAATTCTGTTTGCAAAGTCATATCCATGGACTTTCATTTAGGATACTGAAATCTTCATATGTGAAGATATGGATTTGTGGATTGAAACTAAAAAGGTTAAAATTCTGCTTATAGATAAAAATTGACTATTTAAAAAAAATGCATCTCATCAGTGTCTGAGAGTTGGAGTATTTTAATCTGAACTGAACACAATGAACATTTTTGTCTTCCAACCAAGGAGATCACTGTATTAGCTCCTATTGAGATGCAAAAATGGAAGTAAACAATCAGGTGTGATTTCCCAGACCCCTCTTCACTCAGCTTTTAGCCTCAGTCCCACAAGTCTCTCCTTCCAAAGTGAAGCCAGCATGAAGTCAAGAATAACAACTATATTCTTGTTCTATGGCTTCCAAAAGAGTTGGACAGATTATACCTATATGCCAGGACCATTTTTAAATCTCCTTATCCTCTCTTTAGTAAGATCAACAGAAAAGATGCTATCACTTCTTTCTAGAAATTCAGCTCTTTTTTGCCCCCCTCTTTGGGGATGCCTGAAACATATACACACAGAGCAATGTGGCTCTATGTCTCATATTTAAAGGCATAAAAGCCTGTAAGAACATGTGCCTTCTCATGTGTGTTTGCCATGAGAGAAGCAGAGAAAACTAGACTGATTCTTTACTTCCAATACAACTTCTCAAAACAAAATCCAGCCTCGTTGATAAATAATAGGTGATTCCATAGCTATTAGTACCTCTATAATAATAGATTTAGAGCAAAAGGGGACCATAGAAACCATCATTTTGTCAGTGACAAAAATGAGGCTTGGAGAAGACCTGAGTTGTTCAAGGCCATTTAATAAATCTCACTTTGAGATTTGTGGGGATTTGAATCCAGATTCTATGACTCCAAACTCAGCACATTTTTCACTGATTCACAACATAAGGGTCAGTGGTTTAGAAGAACCATAATGATAAGAAGGGCTTCCATAGAGCACAGAGCCCTTTGGGATCATATTAGATCAACCTGACAAATATCACCATAGCAAATGTTTTTTTATTAGGAAGTCATTATGGTCAGAAGTACATGCTAATCTTAGTGATTATGAAGATAGCCCTGTATATGTAAGCAGTGGGTTCTGGGGAGATGCTCTGGTCTTTCCTCAGACACAGAGTTTTCTCCTAGCACCACATTTCTTGGCTTGTGAGCTCTCCCAGGTTCTCTACATTCCTTCATTTGCAGGGGAGTGAGGCCAGGACTCTTTAGTCCTGTACAACATTGCTGAAGCCCATCAAGCATCTCTGAACTGGGGTATTTCCCTAAGTGGCTATTCAGCAAGTTGCTGTGGTGTTTCATGTCTTCTTTGCTATCCTTGTGTAGCAGGCACTGTACTCTCTGACATTTTTCTAAGTGATACAGTTAGTACACTGTGCCTGAAGATTGATATCCTCATAGAAAAATTCACGTAATTCCAACCTCTCTCAATATTGGGTCACCTTTTTTGGATGTATGTGTTGTGTTTTAAATAAATATTCAGATACAATTATGAGAAATATATGCTAAAATAAGTTATTCTTAGCCAACGATTAAATTCATAATCATTTCATCTTTCTTTGTAGATCTGTTTGGTTTCAGCTGTATTTTGAACACAGCCTTGCAGATAAGTAAAAAATATTACCAACTCACAATTTAAAAAAAAATTTGTCAAAACTTTTACTTACACTCTCCTTTATTAAGACTATACAGTCTGTATAATAGGTGTAATAAATGAAATTGGCATTTTTCCCTACTAGGTGGTCATAAATTATTAGTAATTCAAGGCATGCTGCTATATGACTTTCTGCAAGGCTAGTTTAATAGACATGCTTCACTTCTTAACCTACATGTCTCATGACTTACCTGTAGCAGACTCCAACAAGCAAGGATTCTGTTAAGTGGTGCAATAATTCATGAATATGTTTGACACACAGTAGGTTCATTGTGAACAAAAGCAACCTACAAGAATATTGTGGTCAATCTTGTGAACTAATTACCAAACCAGTATATACTGTATATTGTACTATGGAAACTTGTATAAAATGGAAAAGATATTGGTGATCTTTGGTGTGATTGTGGGGGGGGGGGGAAGAAATGTTATTAGACAATATTTAATATTTAAGTAATAATGAAAATGCAATGAACTGTTTTTTTTTCTTATGCCTTATAAACAACCTGATATATAAAGAATAAAATGAACTTTTAAGAATGAGTATTATTAAGGAATGTACATCCTTTGGGAAGCAAGGACTGTCTTTTATATGTCCTAAACAGCACTAGGCACACTCTCAGTGCTTAATAAATATTATATAATACCAATAACTGAGTATGTTTTAAGATTTTTTTTCTTTCCAAATGGTGAGCATAAAAATTTGCTAATATATAATGGTTGGTTTCAAGTTATTGCGTAAATTTTGCCTCTCCAAATAAAAGAGCAAATAAACTTGAAAATTGCAAACATTTTTTAGTGAGAAATTAATACACATAAATTATATTCTTTTATAACTTTATTTTTCCCAGGGGCAAAAAGACATTCTCTTTGTTAAAAATAAATAATACATATGGTTTTGTCAAGAATATGACCAAAATCTTTGCTTTTGAAATAATAAGGTAGAATATGATAAAAATAGAATTAACTTTGCCTTGACTTCCCAAGTAACAACTCAACAGAATTAAAATCTCAGCTCTAACCATTAAAGAGAAGTTATTGCTTTGCAAATTAACCTTTGCACGGCATAAAAGATGGGTAACATTTTGTCATCAGGACAATGAGAGCAATAATTATAAAGGCTCTCACTATAGGTTACAGAGACACAAAACAAAGGTATATCTTGATTTTGTAAGAAATTTTCATTAATTTAGACCTCACTGATACAGAATTACAATTTTGGCCTTACTGAATTTTGCCTTTGTAATTTTTGCAAAATTTTACTAAGAAAACATGTAGGAAAAAAAAAGAAGTAAATACACAAAACAAGATTTTAGGTTAGGTGATTGCCATATAATTTTCCAATCAATGTTTTCATTGATGTAGGCCATATCTGGTGTGGAAACTGTTTTCACTGCTATTTGCAATTTAATTTTAAGTAGAGTTTCTTGGAAGCATTGAGAAGACATGTGACTAGCTTAATGTTCAATTGCCTTCATGTGGTCTATTTTCCAATTGATCTATGTGGCTGTCTATTCCCTATACATGAGAGGTTACTCTCCATATTCATGTTCACACCCCTGTCTTTATACCTGGAATGCACTCCTTCCTCATTTCTACCTCATAGAGTTTCTAATTTTATTCAGAGCTCAAACAAATCGAGTGCCACCTGTATAGAAAATTTATTATCACTCCACTCCCTGGCAAGTTTTATTCCTCCTCCCTCTCAAAAAAAAATCATCTTGTCTGTATTTTTGCATTTTATTTACATGTGGTTTCCTGAGATAATGTCAAGTTACTGAAGAAAGGAAGTGCTTTGTTTCTGTCTATATAGTCCTAGAACCAAGGGCAGTACCTATCATAAATAGGTACTTAATAAATGTTTATTGAATGAATGAATGGGCTTCTGATGCCAGGGCCAGTTCCTATAAATTTTGCCATACTACCTCTTCTTATTTAAGAAAATAAAAATTTTGGAAATATACTAAACATTAATCTTTTAGATTCTAGGAGTGGAAAAGCCTTTACAAATAATTGAATCTAATCCCCTCATTTTATGGATCAAAAAAAATGAGATTCAGAAAGGCAATATAACCACTACACATTTTTTTTCCTAATCTAATGTATGCCCTCTGAGGCTCATCACTTGACAACATTTTGATAATCCACTTCAAATTACTAAATGAACTCAAAAGGAAAAAGTTGCATTTCTTTTCAAAGTGTGCTATAATTTGATTAAGCCCAAAACTTAGGGAAGTTTTTTCACAGTAATTCAAAATATCTAAAAATTTGAACATGCTTGTGATTTAATTTGCATTTGGATAATTCCACCTTTTGATTTAATTTTTTAAATAAGTTAAAAACAAAGAACAAAACAGTAGTCTGAATAACTTGATTTCATGATTTTGCCAAAAAGATAGCAATACTACAAGACAGTAATAAAATACAATCAGCAGCAAGGTGGGAAAAACATCAAAGATATCTCATAAAAAGACCCTATTTCAGATCTTTGGAATTCCATAAGTAGGGCCTTTTGAAGTCTTCAAATTAGTTTCAACTGAGAGCAACCACATCTTTAGAAAATTCCTGAAAGATTCATTAAAGGGGTAACATAAATGTATTGTTAGGAATCAACTGTACAGTCAGAGTTAATTGCAAATCAGTTTCCTTCTATTTGCAAAGCAATGCATTTAACAAATTGCTTAGTGGGTCACCCATTAATAGCAGAAATATAAATGGCATTCCACTGACTGCCAATGGTTATTTTGCACCTATTGTACAAATCCAATCACACTAAGGGATTAAAACTAATGCAATACTACTTTTATTAACAGGCTTACAATACATTATATGGAGGCATTAGAAATAGCTGGGAGTCAGCATTTTAGGTATAAAGCTGGAAGAGACATCAAAAGTCACCCAAACCAAATCCTTCATTTGATAGATGATGAAACTAAGGGCCTGAGATAGGAAGGCTTACTTGCTCAAGACTTGCTCAAGACTACTCAGGTGGTAAGGGATGTTTTGCATTTCAGAGCATGATATTTTTCTAGAGGAAAAGAATTTCAGCATTTGCTCCATAGAAGTTACTGTATTCCTAATTCAGTTAGGACCTTATTTCACTAGCTAGCATTGATTTTTATGTTCTTGCTTATCTACTTGGTTGTAGCTTTATTTCTAATCATGTAACAGGGTGTATGGGATCTGATGTAAAGGTGTTGTTCATGGTTGCTCATCTATCTTTGGTGTCTACTTTTCACCCAGCTCTCACCTATGGCTCCAAGAAGCTGTAGTATGTGCAGCAGCCACATCCTGATATACTATGTTAGCAAACAGGCTAACGCATTTTGAGGGTAATTAATGCCTTCAAACCCAAGAGTGAGGTAGGGATGTACTCATCCCAAGCATGGGAAGAGGTAGGTGAGAAGAATTTGTTCCAATGGCTTGAAGCAGGTACTGTAAAGAACTTGCTCATAAATTGAAGATGTCAAGGTCATCTTTGTCTTGCCATTAGATTTCCATGATTTAGGAAGACAGAGTAAGGCTGACAACTTTGTGCAACTCTTCCTCACTTAAATTCAATACACATATAAGTCAAGACTTCACTCTATGAGGTCACTGGTTCTCTTCAAAAATGAAGGACAAAACCAAAATGATGTAGGAAAATCAGCAAAGGATTTGGGAGTCAGATGATGGGTTTAAATTCCAAATTAAGTAAATTATTTCACCTCTCTGGTTTTCCCTTTCCCTATTTATAAAATTAGGGGATTCAATTAGTGAATTAAGTTCCTTTATAATGAAAATCATATGCTCCTTTTGAATTTATTTCCTATTTCTAAACTTTCTTCCTTCAATGTTATATTGCCCTGTTGACATATTCTTTCCTAGTATAGTATCCTCCTGATTTGTTGATCTCCTATCTCCCATGAATTCTGATGTACAAGCTTGTGCTGCTGCCTGCTTGCCTCTCCCATTATTGACTTCCCATAACCAAAATTGATTCATTTTCCTTCAGTCTACATTTTTTATTTCCCACAATGCCTCTTCCTTACTAGTTCAGTCATCCTGCCCTCTTGGCAGCAGAATACATTTGACTCTCCTTGTCTCCATCAAACCAGTAGCTACTGATTGTACTGATGAGTCATCCCTATTCTATTTCTCTCCTCCCCAAGCCATCAATTCTCTAAGCATTTATGAGACTGAGATATGATAAAGTAGTACTAACCTTGAGTTCACATATAATGTCTGGCATTTTAGAGTTTTTAGAAAGGGTCATCTTGTTCGACTCTCTTAATTTGCAAATAAAGAAACTGAAGTCCAGAGAAGTTAAATATCCTCCCAAAGGCCATAAGTGGCGTAGCCAGAGTTGGAACACATCTTCTGACTCCAAATAGAACATAATTTTCTTTGTATTAAAGTTGTCTTTCTCATTTAAAATGCCATTGTGAAGAATTAATCAATCAAATATATAATACTCTTACAAAGTGCCTAACATTTTTCTAGGTATCTTAGAAAGTACTGATGAGAAAGGTCCTTTCTTTTCCAAGTATAAAATGTGTAATTGGGAGAGATAGAGTAGATGTATATGACTACGACACCATCAACCATAATGACAACAACCATTTATTAAGTGCCTATCATATACCAGGAATGGCACCAACTCCTGGGGATAATAATAGTAATAACCATCATTTATTTGAAGGTCTGCAAAGTGCTTTACAAATATCTTTTTTATCCTCACAACGAGGTGGGTGTTATTATTCCCTTTTCACAAATGAGAAAACTGTAATAATCAGAGGTTAAAGGGCTTGCACAGAGTTACACAGCTGACAAATGTTTGAGACTGGATTTAAATTCAAATCTTCCTGATTGCAGATCCAGCACTCAATCCACTGTGCCACCTAAATTGCCTACAAAGAAAGGCAAAACATGGATCTGGCTCTCAAGAAACTCATAATCTAGTGAATTCAAAATAAGATTACCTCTCTCCAAGGAGAGTGTTCTTATGCAAATGTTAATGGGAGAAAAGGAAGGAATGGATTATATCAGTGATATATTGTCAAAAATTTTTACCATGTAATGGGAGAAAAACATGAAAACAAGTATGTATAAACAAGAGATAAGCTCTGGTAATCTCAGAGAGAAGGCACTAAGTTTAAGATTTGGGAAGACTTATTGAAACAAAGAGAATTTTAGGAGCCATTTCTCAAAGAGCTTGGCTACAGGCACCAAATGAAGCAGCAACAAAGAATAGAAATATTACACGTGTTTGGAAGCTTTCATTTTAAGGGTTACTATTGTTATTGAGTTGTTTTTTTAGTAGTGATTTGTTGCGATATCGGAGCCACCTGCCAGTGGCTGCTGGAGGTCTAACTCAGACCTGTAGAACGGATCTCTTCATGTGAGCGGATGATGATGATGATGATGATGATGATGATGATAATAAAAGGAGATTGAGAGGCAGTTGCTGTATTCTGACCTCTCCATTGAGAGGAAGTTGCATTGTCTGACCTCTCTGCCTCCAATTTATTTCATTCCCAATTCACAAACAACACGTGTCAGTAAAGGCTGCTTTTCAACTCCTTCAGATGTTATGATCCACAGCTGTGGAGGCTTTCGAAGACTTGGCCTGCCCCTTCACTTAGTCATGGTCCTTAAGAGTGGCTGGAGTGGTGTACCATTTTCTTCCTTAATTTATTTTACAGAGGAAGAAATAGAAGTAAATAGGGTTAAGTGACTTCCCTAGGGTCACAAAGCTACTAAGTATCTGGAACTAAATTTGAATTCATGAAAATGGCTCCTGGACCAGTTCTCGATCCCTTATGCCACCCAGCTGACACATTCTTTAGATAGTGAGGCAAAATGTTGAAACCTAGATTTTAGGTTTCCAGAGAAGAAAAATTCAGATTAATTAGGACCAAGATTTAATTTTAGAGAACTACCAGTAAAATGAATTTGATTATGAGCCAGGATGTAAGTGAGATAGGATTCTTTAGATCCTTCTCTATGAACTTAGGCTTAGGTTAGCCTCAGATATGGGAGAAGAGGAAGGTTCAATCTGGGACTAACTAGACATAAATGCCAGCTTTAAAGAAGTGTGTGAACCCTTACGTATTATCAACTACTATATGTTCTATGATTAACTTTTGGGAGTTTTTGGTTTTTTTTATTCTAGCCTTTATAATAAAAGGGCCTTTTTATTCCTTCTAGTCTAGTAGATGTATATTTTGAGAGCTAGAAGGCTTGAAACCAGAATTCCCTTTGGGAGACATTGGATGCCTGGGATATTTAATAAATGCTGGTTAACCAGCAAATTGCATGTCTTAGACTGCTATAACAACAGTGACATAAAAAAAAAAAAAGTATGATTGGATACTTGCTGAAATTGTTTACTCAAATTGCATATAACACTGAATTTCAATCCTAGATTCACATGTTGAATGTCACACATATTTCTCAGCACCAAATTTGAATGCAATAAATAGAATCTAGCTTTTACTTTGTGTTTTTTTTTTCTCGTGAATCCAAAAATGAGCATCTTCTTAGAAAATCAAGAGAATAATATGATTCAGGAGCAAAAAATAGTACTCTCTGATTGTTCTCTTATAAATAAGAGGATGCAGGGTTAAATGTTTAAAGCTTTTAGATGAGGAAATGTGAAAGGGCTACTGTTAATTCTGACTAGCTTTTGTTAATAGGTCAGTAAAAGCTAATAATTGCATAAAGTTTCATTTTCTCTCCAAGGACTTGTATTAAATAGCCTCTCTGCAGAGACTTCTACTCTTGACCTTTCTGATCACTCCCTTCTAACTGTGATTCTAGTAGGTCAAATTTTCCACATTTTATCACATATCCTAGAACACTTTACCTATAAGGAATTTGAGGAATCATCTAATTCAATTCTCTCCTTTTATAAATAATAATAACTAGCATTCATAAAGTGCTTTAAGGTTTACAAAGTTGGGAAGTAGATATTATTATTATCCCCATTTTATAGATGAGAAAACTGAGGCAGAGATTAAATGACTTGTCCAAAGTTTCACACCTGGTAAGTATCTGAAGCTGAATTTTAGCTCAAGTTTTATTGCCTCCAGGGCCAGCACTCTAAACACTGATCTCCTAGCTTCCTCTTTGAGGAGAAATGGAGATATACAGATATGAAGTGACTTTCCCAGAGCCACAAGTCTATTCAGGTGGCAAATTACATCAACTCTGAGGGTCTCAGTTTCCTTATCTGTAAAATTAGATTAAACAAAATTACTTTTGAGATTTAATTCTAGTTTTAAAACTCCGACTCAAAAAAAAAAATTAGGACTCTTTCTCTCATGTTCTTTGGATGATTCAGTCCTGCCTTATTTTTTATTGGTTCTCTTTAAATTCCTTAATTAGCAATGTACATTCATAAGTCTTCATGGGATAAAAGAACTTTGTAGTTAAGGATCTAACTAATCTGCTCATAGTTATCCCATCAGGGAAGTTTTGATGTTTTTTGCTCTTGTTTAGTCATGTGTGATTTTTCATGATCCCATTTGAAGTTTTCTTGACAAACACACTGCCAGGTTCTACCAGTTTCTTTCCCAGCTCATTTTACAGATAATAAAACTGAGGTGAACAGGGTTAAGTGCCTTACCCAGGGTCACATAGCTAGTAAATATCTGAAGCCAGATTTGAACTCACAAAGATGAGTTTTCCTGACTGCAACTCCAGCACACTATTCACTGTGCCACTTAGCTGCCCTTCCTAGTCTTAATTCATATTATTAATGGATATTTTATTATCTCTGCTGCTAATATTCTCCTCCAGTGCTTCAATACAGTATGAGATCCTCTGGGTTTTTAAAGACTATGATATCATTGTGCTTTGTTAAGTGCTATTAAATTGTTAAGGCTTCAAATACTGTCTGGTTATGCCCTGACTTACATGTGTGTAGTCAGAATGGACTAACTTGGCTGACATTCAGTGATAAAGTTTTGAGCAACATTAATTCATTAAATAGTATTAAGGCATGGAGTAATCATGATTTGCATCAGAGTATGTTTGTACTCCCAAGATATGAAAAATCCTGGAAATGTTAAAGAAAATGTTTTAAAACTAATCCACTATTACCCAGACAATTGCAGCACATATGACAAAGGTGTTCTACCCACCTCAGTTAATTTAACATAAGCATTGTAATGCCATGATGAAAATTTTAAATGATGATTAAAATTATGGCTAATGTTTTGTGATCTCTTTATAAGGTCTGAGCTTCCTTGATTGGGTCAAGAAGGAAGTTGTTGATTGCTAACCAAATAAGGTATCAAGGTCTCTGGGAGATTTTAAATAACTGGAAGAATTGCTGCAGAAGTCAGTCCAGCAGTGAAGCAGTCAAGTAATAAAAGATTCCAGGCTCAGGAGCACCTTGAGGATGTAAAGACACCTGTGCCTATGCCAGAGGATAGTGAGGAATTGGGAGGGGGAAAGGAGTATTATACTTCCACCTCTCCAATTTCTGAAGTTAACCATGATATTGAAGAGACAGGACCACTAACAGGTAATGCATTCAGCCAGACACACCAAGGTCAAATATGGATTTCCTTATGGATAGTGCTACATAGGTTGTCCTTGAAATTCTTTAGCATGAGACAGAGAAAGACATTCTAAAAGAATGATATCAATCCTTCCTAAGTCACTAGAAAACTAACAAGAATATGGGATTGTGGATTTTGCCCAAAGTATATCTGTTGATTTTCTGGGTACAACATATATTTAACTAGGGTAAGAATCCAGGATAGGGATCCATTCCCACCCTAATTAATCATAGAAAACCCAAATGTCTCAATTAAATCAGTCAATTAAACATAAACTGGACTGAATAAGTCCTTAAGCAACTTGAAAGAATAACTGGAATTTTGGATCAGTACATAAAAGGGTCTGATACTACATAGGAAATATCTTGTGAACTATTGAAGAAAATCAATCATATCCCATTGGGGCCATATTAAAAACATCAAACTAGTTCAAAGTCGGTCAATTGAGTGATAGTCAAATATAGCAGTGAAAGATGCTGACAGAGAACACTAGAGCAGGTGAGACTTTTTCTCTCTTTTTTCTACCCTTCCTCCTCACCTCAAGACTGAAAAGGTCTTGTGAACTTCCAAATGTCAGATGTTCTAGAGTTCCCTTCCGAGTCAATAATAGTGGTTCTAAAAGAACAGAGGTTTATGCGAGTGCCTGCATCAGCAGCTGAAAGCCATAATTAGGACAAACTAAATGCACTAAGGAAAGGAAGTCTGAAGACTCCACAAAGGTCTTTTTTCTTGGTAGAAAGATGAAGCTAAATGGAATTTCATGACGACTCCAGAAAAAAAGAAAAGGACATCCAGTACTCATAAGAATTGTGACTTATTCTTTGGCTAGTGTTCTAGCTATGTTTGAGTTTGTTGTTCCCAGGAACCTTCTGTGCTTCTGTTTAGAGGAATGTTTCTGTACCAGTTATAACTGTTTAATAAATACTCTTTTGTTGCATTAATAAGATAGAGAAAAAAATAAAGAGATAGAGTTAGATACAGATGCAGATATATTGCTGTAGATATAAAGAGATCCATCTATATATACACAAATAACTGTAGATTGATCTGTAATATCTCTGGCAAAATTCATCTAGATAAATATATGTTATTTGTGCACATGTATAACTGTATTTATCTACATTTGGAAAAAAATCATTCTACTTTTATAGGAATAGAGAGATACAGAGAAAGACACACACACACAAACACACAGAGAATGAGAGAGAGAGACAGAGAGACAGAGACAGAGACAGAGAGAGAGAGAGAGAGAGAGAGAGAGAGAGAGAGAGGAGTTAGAAAGAGTTTGTTCTTAATGAACTTTGGGAAATTTTTCTAGTTCACTAAAATATTCAAATACTTCAAAAATGACTTCCACAGATTAAGAATATAACTTTAAACAATAGCTACCCCACCTGCCCCATGAAGATAAATATTTTTACAAAAATGACATTAGCTTTCAAATCAATAACTTTAGCTACTTGGTGCAATGACTGAGTACTAGACTTGAAGTTAGGAAGATCTATATATAAAGCCTGCTTTTGTCAACTATATAACTTTGGACCAGTCATTTAGCCTTAATCTGCCCTAATTTCTTCTCTGTAAAGTGGCAATAACATAGGACCAACCAAGGTTGTTGTAAGATTCAAATGAGATAAATATGAGCAAAATAAATGCCAGTTAATAGTAATAGGAAGAGTGAGTACTAATAGTAGCAGCAGCAGCCAGTTGTAATAACAGTAGTCATCATCTTGTTAATGTTACATAAGGTCATCATCTCAAAAGAAGTTTCTCAAAAGAAACAAAGACAAAGAAAAAGAAAACCATGTGAGCATTCCCCTGATTACTGGAGAAGAAAAGAGCACTTTTCAATAATATGGTCCAAAGAAGGCCAGTACTGACCAAAAGAGAAAGCTTTGACTTCCTGGCATGGAGCCAGAAGCAATGTTTTTGAACTGTTCTCAAAAGGGAAAGAAAAAACAGTTACTTATTATTTGCTTCTCTGACCACCATCACAAAGAGAGAAAAACTGAAGGATTCATCAGGAATCTTGTGTGTAGATGTCCTTCCCAGGATTTCTAAATTCATAGATCTAGTGTTGAAAGGAGCCTCAGAAACCATGTAGTAAAAGCTCCTCATCTTGCAAATAAGAAAACTGAAGCCTACCACAGTTAAATAGTAAGAATTTGAACACAGATCTTCTGACTTTTACATCAGAGTTTTTTCCATTTCACTATAATGCCCAGATTATAAGAGAACATTCCACTTCTTTAGAGTATCTATCTATATCTGGTTCTTCAGCTTCTCCTTTTGGTTGGAGCTACAATGAAACATTTTGAATTCTTAGTAATAGGCCACATGTAAGTTATTGGGAAGGATGCAACAGGTCAGTTTTGAACCAAGAATATTCCACCTTACTAACAACAGAAAGTTGCCTTTCTGGAAGACCTTTTCTCTTTCTGTGGAGTCCCCATGGATTTCCTGTTGGTTTTGTTTACTTCTCTGCTGGAATATGAGGTCAGTTCTCTTGTAGAGAACTTTTGTCCTCAGTGTATCCATTCATCCTCAGTTCCCCCTACAGATGCCACCATCAGCTGCTATTTGGAGGATAATGCTACAGAAGCTAATGTGAAAACCAAATATTTCCAGCTTTTAAAGTTCACAAGATTTTTCACCAGTCAAGGGGGAAGGGTTGAGATAGAGACTATCTCTTCCTATTCAGTGATCATCATCTTGGAATTTTCCATCATTGGGCTCCTTTGTTATTAGACTATGGAATTAGGAACTGCCCTAATGTAGGGTATGACTGATTCTCCTAAACCAATCCCAAGACATTTCCAGTAAGGTTCTTTCATTTAACTAACAAAGTACTCTGTTCCTTTGTATGCGTTACAGATGTTTGCACCTAGTTTAATGCCTTTGACTGAATGACTGATTCTATAATTCAATCAAAAAGGCATCCTCACTTTTCATTACATAAATTGGTATTTCTCCTATCCTAAACATATTTTCTAGATATTTTGCCTTTCTTTATGTTAGTAAAGGCACAGACCTTTATAAATTAGACATGCTTTTGTATAGACAATTAAAATATGAATGTACTCTGACCTACATTTGCTACCTCTTCTAACATTACTGTCCTTTGTCTAAGCTAATCCTTGTACCAAACTGAGCTATTCATGTTCTATAAACATGGTTCTTGTTTTCTTTCTTCCAAGTCTCTGCTTGCTCTATTTCATGTAACTGAATTATCTTCTCCAATCTTTGTTGAAATCTTATGTAGTTCAAAAGTCATCTCCTTTAGGAAGCAATTTTTGCATATTGCTCACATTTTTGTAATCCTCATTGATCCTATTTTGCATTATAGTTATATATTGATACAATAGATTTGAAACTTTTTGAGGGCCAGATCCAACTCTTAAAGACAATGTAAGGCAATAGAAAAAGTATTAAGCTTTAAGTCGAATGAAACCTGTATTGTATTTCTATATCTGATGCTTATTAAGCTGTGTGACTCTAAGCAAGTCACTTAAATTTTTTTGAAACTGTTTTCTTAACATAAATGTAGATAATAATCCCTGTAGTAGCTTCTAGAAATGGCTGTTGTGAGGCCCGAGTGAAATAATGTATTTAAAGCAAATTTTAAACACTAAATTACTTAATAGCATAAATTATCATTATGTCATCTCTCTTTGGATTTCTTCAGGACCTAATTCTTTGTTTTTAACATAGCAGATATTAGAAGATATTTATTGACTTTAAATAGGTTTTATGTTGTGGACATGTTAGTAAATATTTGAAATGTTTTCTGTATAGTGTGATATGAATAATAATAACTGATTATAAAATACGTTAAGATTTGAACATTTTTTACAGAGTATTTACAAGAAATTTTGTTTTCTAGAGTGATTTAGTTGAGTGAGACGACTCAGACTCAGTAGTATTGAGGAAAAATAAAGACACCAGTGGGAAACCTTGAGGTACTTTGAAAACACTGCTGGAGTAGAGTTCAGGATGGGGAAGGGACATGGATCACAGAAGAGAAAAGATTTTTAAAATGAACTCACTTGAGGTATGATTATGTCCAGAGAAGTAGTTGCCTATTTTAACTAATTTTCTTGTGAATTAGATGATGAATTCAGTTCTTTTTATATCACAGGAGGAGTGCAAATATTTCAGGGGGAGAGAGTTTTCTATTATTTAAGAAATGGTGAAGTATACTGGTCACAAAGAAATTTTACAAGGTCATTGAAACTGTTGTTCCCATCTTCTCAAGGCATTACCTATTCACACCATCTCAGAGAAAATGTTCTTCCCTTGTCTTCAAAAACAGACCCCATTTTTCCATTTTAAATAATTACATAGAACAACAGCAATATAAGCTTTTTTTATCAGACACTTTTAATTTATTTTTCATTTCTTTGTATTATACTGAAAATTTTGTTAAAATAAAACAAATCTTTATTTTAATGATTTCTTATTTAACAAAAGAACAAAAAAGAAAACCATGCAATTCAAGTCATATTTTCCCCTACTTGTTCTTGTGAATTATTTCTGTTGGAGTTAATCAGTTGCTTTTATAACTATTCTTTTTACATGGTCCCCTTTTTAAAAGCTTGTAAAATTGCATTACTTGAATTTATTGTTATAATAGAATTTTCTGTTACATTTAAATGTGTGTATGTGTCTGTGTGTGTGGGTTTGTGTGTGTATGCATGCACATGTGCACAAATTAATTCAGCCTTAGTTTTGTTATAGCTAAGTTAATATTAGGAAATTTTTTCAGTGAAATCCTAGTTTGGAAAAAAAGTCTGTTCTACCAAACCATTTATGGTTTTGAGTTCAAGGGCATATATCTATTTTACAGTAGATATCAGTAAAGCCAGAATCATCTCTTTTAGGAGTAGAAGGAATCTAGGATATCACATACCTTAACTTTCTAATTATATTGAAAGGAAAGTGAGTGCCAGAGAAGCAAATACTGGTCCTGCCACTTCCTAACTTTGTGACCTTGAACAAGTCACTTAACCTTTTTTTCCTCAATTATTAAGTGAATGTGATAGATAAGATGACCTCTGACATACCTGCCAGCTCTAAATCTAAGATCCTAGGAGCGCCTTTTGACACATGCACTTCCAGTTTGGGGCAGGGAGGGAGCTTACAATTTAACTCTATGCCTCAGAAGAAATATTTTATGTTTGCATGATTGCATAAATATATATTTCAAGGGACTTACAAGTGATCTTCAGAAAACCTTATCAAATTAAAACAGAAAAGTTAGACCATCTTTTTTAAAAATGAAGAAACGGGGAAAAAAATTAAATGAGCAAACAGGCTAAGGGTAGCTAAATAATATTGCTAAGTTTGCATAGCTACTAAGAAGTAAGCTAGGAATATAATCTAAATGTTCTAATTTCTAGCCCAATCCTTGTATCATTATTATAATTCCTCTTTAATTTCTAGGATATTAATTTCCTTAAGTTGAGCTTGCATTCACCATATATCAAGACCTACCTACTGTATAGTTGGGACATCAATTGCAAAACCCATATCACTCTCCATTTTTTAATTCAGCATTCATTTAAGGTTCAGAAGCCCCAAAGGCAGTGCTTTTAAAAGCTTCCCATTACTAAAATCTTTGAATAATTTCTTCTCTAGAAGTCTTTTAAAATAACAAAAACAAATTTTATCCACAAAATTTCAGAGTTGGAAGGACTTTATTGTAATGGGCTGAGGCTTGAGTTGATGCACTGAGGTCCCAAGCACATGAGGCTAAATAGTAATTGGACCATACTCTATTAATATATAAGCTTGGAGAAAGAATGGCCCCTGCCCACTCTTTGTGCAAGTCCTGATGTGTTGTATAGGAAATGACGATTTTGGTGGGTGGAGGCAGGGGAGTGGAAAGGAAGGGGAGGAGAGACTTTTGGGATTGCCATTGCCAAGGTGGGCTCAGCTCACCTCTCTCTCTGTTAGCTGGCTTCCTGTCACAACTGCCTATATTTGCTATAGCAATCTTTCTTGCTTATATTTGCTATCGCGATCTTTATTCACCTCTTCACTTCAATAAATATTGAAGATTTTCCCCTTAATCTGAATTCCTGACTCCAGCTGATTTTAAATACACGGTCATTACATTTGGCGCCCAAGCGTGGGAACCAAGGACCCTACTTTCACTGAAGAAGTCTCCAGTGACCAGGAACTTAGGTGAGTATAAGACAAACAGGGAACTTATTTTCTTAAAGACTAAAGCAGTAACTTTTTGGCTGAAATGGGACAGATCCTAGGTAAAGATTCTCCATCCCCCACCCCAACCCCCCCAACCCCAGCCCCACCCAGGAGTGGTGCTATAGAAAGCCTGTGTGAACTGATAGAAGAGGAAGGGCTATTTGTAACTTGGGAACACGCAGCTAAACTTCTGGGTATATTAAAACGCACCTCCCCTGGGTTCTTAGAGGAAGAGCAAATCTCTCTAGATAACTGGGCATTGGTCCTCAGTCAGTTCCCTTCGAGGCATTCTATTTATACAATACGATACTGTTGGCCTTAAAATACCGTATAAGTTCTAGGAGAAAAGGAAAAAACTCTAGGAATAGCCAAATGCGGAAGCCTGAGATAAAGGAGGAAGACAAAGAACAGATTAATGGCCATATCCCCACAGGGCATGGAGACTTAAGTGAGGCTCAAGGGTGTGGTGAATCTGAGGCAGCTTCAGCTCCACCCTCCGGGATGGAGGGAGGAGGGGTAGTGTGGGGGGGGGGCAGTGACAGCACCAGCACCTCCCCCCCAGCATCCAGCACCTCCCCCCCTGCATCCAGTTGCTCCTTTGAGTAGATTGCAAAAGGGACTAATTAAGGCCAAAGAAGAAGGGAGAAATATATTGGAATTCCAACACCACATTTTTCCAGTTATTCAACAGTTTAATTCTTCAGGTCAAGAAAGTAGAAGATACTCTCCTTTTGATATAGAACTCCTCAAAGACCTGAAAAAAGCTTGCACTCTTTATGGGGCTACATCAGCTTATGTTAAGATGCTATTACAAAATTTGGCTTTTGAAGTCTTGACCCCTGATGACTGGAAATCTATAGCAAAGATATGCCTAGAACCTGGACAAAACTACTTGTGGCTTTCTGAATATAGTGAACTCTGTAGGATACAAGCCCAACAAAATAGTCAAAGTGGAGTTCATGCTGCAATCACCTATGACCTACTTACAGGTGTCAGTCCTTATGCAGATGTTGCAGCACAAATTAATTATTCTATAGCAGCATATCAGCAAATTGCTGCTAATGCTATCAAAGCGTGGACTTCTCTCCACAATAAAGACGACAAGGGTGGGGCCTTCACAAAAATAACACAAGGGCCAAATGAACCCTTTGCTGATTTTCTGGGACGTTTGCAGACAGCTATCACAAGAACAAATGGAGAAAATGCAATAACAGACATTTTGATAAGGCAGCTTGCTAAGGAAAATGCTAATGAGGTTTGCAGAAGAATTATACTAGGACTGCGCAAGGATGCTCCTTTAGAGGAGCTCATAAGACGCTGTGCCACAGTGGGCACAAAAGCCTTTTATAGCCAGGCTATGATGCAGACTTCCCAAAATCCAAACATGAGAAGACAGAATCCCTCTTGGCAAGGGTCTTCCAGAGAGATTCGTAGATGCTTTCAGTGTGGAAAAGTAGGGCATCTGAAAGCTCAATGTTGGTATAGAGATAGAATGGGAAAACAAGGTGGGAGAACAAGACCCAATACCCCATGTCCAAAATGCAACAGAGGCTTCCATTGGGCCTCAGAATGTAGACAGATTCAGGGAAACGGGATGAGGGGCCCAGCCCCAGGGCCCAAGGCAAAAAACACTTGGGGCATGATGGCAGCCAATGGTGCACCCAGAGAGTGCCTAGAAGTCCAGTACCCAGACATGAATCAGCCAGAAAGCCATATGATGGGAGAAGGGGATTACACAGTCAACCAGCCAGGAAGCAACCTGATGGCAGAAGGGAATTACAATTGGGGAGAATAGAGCTGTATGCAGCTGGGACAACTGAGATACCCCCTGGAGAGGTGAAATCTGTTCCTCTCCAGCCTATGGATCCCTTACCTCCAGGCACAGTAGGCTTGACCATTTCACCTTTTTGTACGTACAAAACAGTGTCCATCCACACACTGATGTGGGAAACTGGGGAATGTGTAGATAATATCCCAGTCACTAATACAGGTAGACAATGTGTGACTTATCACCCAGGAGAAGTAGTAGCATCAGGGTTACTCATACAGAATCCTAATAAGCAACCTGGTGATAGTCGCCCAGATTCTGACTCTAGACCACAAAATCCAGGAATATACTGGACAGCAGCTGTAACAGCTGACCGACCTATGCTCACGATCTATATAAATGGCTTACAATTAGAAGGATTGGTAGACACAGGTGCAGATCGTGCAGTCATTAGAGGTGCCAGTTGGCCCAGTCACTGGCCAAAGATTGTTGTGAGCTTTTCTCTTCTCAAAACGCAGCCAGGTGATAAAAGTTCAGATCTTTTATTATCCCAATATAGCCCGGTTAGCTTAGAGGCCTATCTCTCTGCTTGGTTCCAAGAGCTCTCTCCGAATGTCACCAAATCCAAAGGTCTGGTCCTTCAGCCTCTGCCTCTGCTTTCTTCAGCCTCCAGCCAGCTCCAACTCTTCATGTCATTCCGCTGAAATCTCGACTTGTAGCGTCTTCACTCTCTAGAACTCTCCGACTGGCCCATTGGCCTATTTATGCTCCTTCCAGAGAGAGGGATTATGGGTAGTTCTACTTAGTACCTTGTTTCAGGTTCTGCCCAAAACATCTTTTTGTAAGATTAGATCAACTCTAACTACTTAGCAGTTAGTAAGGATTCCAACAAAAGATTAAAGCAGACACCTATATGTCTGGAGAAGGAGGACCAATAGCAGCTGAAGTTAGTGCTGCCCCTATGAGATGGACCTTTGAAGGCAAAACAGGAGTTTTTACTCCTTTTATAGTTGAAAAAATCCCCATCAATCTGTGGGGAAGAGACGTTTTACAACAATTAGGGTTAAAAATGAGTATATATATGCACAATTCAGAGAGATAAGGAATACATATGACCATGGTAAGGAGCAATTCATATCTCTAATACTATAGTTCTGTTCATTACCTTTGGTACTGTCACCATACATCTATTACCCTTGTATAATGCTCTCTTCTAGATTCACTTACTCTTATGTGTCCTAAGTCTCTAGTAATCTTGTTATTACTGAGCTTCTCTCTACTACTATTTTCTCAGTTTCACTTCATCAGGACACCTTTTAACATCACAGCTTCCATCTGCTAGGGTGAAGTAAATAGAAATAATCTCCCTAATCAGGTCGTGGTGACAGTTCTTTAGCCATAACTCAGACTAATGATCTCCAAAGTGGGATGTAAATAACAGTCTTTTTGTAGTACAAGATAAATATATAAGAACTTCTATTTTAATTTTTTTGATTTAAAAAGTAAAGAAATCAAGTTTTATGAATATTTAGTAGATGGATTGCCAGTAGTAACATCACTTGGTATAATACAGAACCTTTCAAAAATTGTTTCAAATCATAGCCCCAGTGTGGTAGCATACCTATGTTTCTGTCATTTGTTTGTAACATATAGTAAATGATCATATTTCTTTTGTGGGACTGGAATTTTTTTCATTCCAAACTTTTCTACAAAAATTGGATGGGGCCAGGAGATCATTATATACATCTACAATAATACTATATGATGATCAATTCTGATGGACCTGGCCATCTTCAGCAATGAGATGAATCAAATCAGTTCCGATGGAGCAGTGATGAACTGCACCAGCTTTGCCCAGTGAAAGAACTCTGGAGATGACTAAGAACCATTACACTGAATTCCCAATCCCTATATTTTTGCCTGCCTGCATTTCAGATTTCCTTCACAGGCTAATTGTACACTATTTCAGAGTCCGATTATTATTATTATTTTTTTTTTGTACAGCAAAATAATGGTGTGGTCATGCGTATGGTCATGCGTACTTATTGTGTATAATTTATACTGTAATATATTTAACATCTACTGGTCATTCTGCCATCTAGGGGAAGAGGTGGGGGAAAGGAGGGGAAAAATTGGAACAAAAGGTTTGGCAATTGTCAATGCTGTAAAATTACCCATGCATATAACTTGTAAATAAAAAGCTATTTAAAAAAATTTTGGTGACTGATGTCATGTGCACTAGCATCTTAGACATCAGAGGTATTTAAGGTTAATTTAAGAATTGTGTTCTAATTATAAAATACTTCATGCCTGAATTTGCCATAAACCACAACTAGGATGTAGGGACTATTACAAGAATTAAAGATAATTGTACTTTTAATAAAATAAAAAGAAAGAGGGAAAAGTTTAAATAATGTTTTTAAAATTCCTTAAAATCTTCTTATTTATGAAGGTTCTAGGAGGATGGCAGAGTACTTCAGAAAACTCCAAGCTCTTCAGATATCCCCCACAAAGAAGACAGAATAGTATCTCAGGGCAAATGTAGAGTGGTAAAAATAAACAAGAGTTGGGGGTAGAATGGTGGTCCTCCTGGGATAAAGTGGAAAAGATATGGAAAAAATATACCAGAATGAAGATACTGGGCTCCTATGAAGTGTAAATACTTCCAGGATACATGAGTTGGGAGGTAGTCTCCAACCCAGCCATAGAAATTTTCCCCTCTCTCCAGGATTTGAGTGGGGGAATATTGAGGGAACCTTTGCTCATAAGGGATGCCAAGCACAGATGTGTGGCTAAAACAAAGCCCTGAGCAAGAAGAAATATACCTTATTCATGGATACAGGAGCAGTGGAGCTGGAACACAGCTAGCTGGCAGCTCTTACAAGAAAGTTGACTTCTTGATTTTGGTTCCAAGGCAAAGGGGAGAACTAAGGAGAACCTGAGACCAGAGGCACCATTCACACACCCAGGACTAAAGGTGATTATACTAGGAAGCACTATAAATGGAAAGAGAGACAGAGACAGAGACACACAAGAGAAAGAAAGAGAGAAAGGGACAGAGAGACAGAGAGCAGGCAGCAAAGGAAAAAGAATCTAACCATAGAAAATTACTATAGAAAAAGAGGGTTTGGAGCTTGTCTTCAGAGGAAAATATCAAAGAAAAAACACTTCTCCTACTTCAAAGAGAAATATCAAATGATCATCTGCCCCAAAAGAATTCACAGAAGAACTTTAAAAAATCTTTAAAAATAAAATGAGATTAAGGGGGTGGGGAGGGAAGAATAATCCAAAAAAAAAAAATTATGGGAAAATCTAGAATCTTAAGAAAGTATTTCTTTGAAACCTAGAATTTGGTCAGGGAAAACCAGAAAAATTATGAGACCAAGAAAACAAAATATAAAGAATGAAAAAAAAAAAAAGAGAGAGAATATGAGATATAAGAAAAACAACCCAATTTGGAGAACAGATCAAGAAGAGAAAATGTAACAGTAATCGGACTACCTAAAAGCTATAATCAAAAAAAAGAAAAAGAATCGTGACACAATAATACAAGAAATAATTAAATAAAATTGTTGAGGGGATAATTCTGGGAAAATGGCAGCGTAGGTTGGTGAATTTCAAGCTTTCCCAATTTCCCCCACATATAGAACAAATTTGCACCTCAGGGTAAACATGGATTGGTGAAAAAAAATCAAGAAAACTTGAGGCAAAACAGGTGTCCTCCTAATATAACCTGAGAAGATCTGAAAAAAAAAAAAAAAAACCTAGGCTAGGGATTAACCTGTCTGAAGTGCAAACATCTCCAGGTCATTTCCACAGAAGCACCAAGTCCCCTTAGTCTATTTGGATGTGACTGAAGCCTCAGCAAGAAACACAGAGGCTTGTACCTCCCTGGCTGTTTGTCAGTTGGAATTTAAGTCTGTGAAGATAGAGTGAACCTCTACTGATTGGGAATATCAGGCCCAGTTGTGTTACTGACACAAAGCCCTGGGTGAGAAGGAACCCAACACATAGTGAGTGCAGAAATAATGGAGCCGGGACATGGCTGACTGTGGACACTTGCAGGAGGGTGGAGCTCTTGGTTTGGGGTTCCTGGTCAGAATGGAAAGCTGAAAGGAAGCTTGAGGCACTATCCTCTGCCCCACAATTAAAGGTACTTACACTAATAAATGTACTGGCCAAAAAAAAAAAAAAATCCACCATTGAAACATGTTATGGGAATAGGGAAGAACAGAGTCCATTTTCAGAGAAGATTATTTCAGTAAAAAAAAAAAAAAAAAAAAAAAAAAAAAAAAAAGCTTCTACCTCAGAGTAATGCAAAATGGCTCATTTCTATAACATGATTATTATTTTTCCCTTAACTCTGCCAATCTTTCTTTTAAACTACTCTATTATTGATGTGCATCTTAAACATATAATATACATTTCCCATGTAAAAAAATGTACAATCTGGTCATGTTTAATAGTTTGTCCATGTTGAATTCCTTACAATTGATCTTTGATATTTGCTTTTATATTTCTATTCTAATTGTTAAAGATTATTTCAGTAAAAAAAAAAAAAAAAAAAAAAGCTTCTACCTCAAAGAGTAATGCAAAATGGCTCTCTGCCCAGAGAGAAATTGTAGAAGAACTCAAAAAAGAATATAAAAATCAAATGAGAGACATTGAGGAAAAACAAAAAATAAAATAAAAACCATCCCCCCAAAAACAAGAATATTATGAAAAGAGTTAACCAACAAGAAAAAGAGATACAGAGCCTCAAAGATGAAAATAAATTTTTAACAATTAGAATAGGACAAGGGGAAACCAATGAAACTATAAGAAACCAAAAAAAAATAACAAAACAAATTATAAAGAATGAGAAAAAAGAACAGAATGTGAAACATCTTATAAGAAAAACAACAGGCCTGGAGAACAGATCAAGAAGAGGAATTATAAGAATAACTGCACTGCCAGAAAGTTATGAACAAAAAGAGAACCTTGACACAATAATGTAAGAAATAATCCAAGAAAATTGTTCTGAAGTGATAGAACATGAGGGGAAAGTAGAAATAGCAAAAATCCATCAATCACCACCTGAAAGAGAGCCTTTGTGGAAAACACACAGAAATGGTATTGTCAAATTTTGAAATCCCCAGACTAAAGAGAAAAATTTGCAAGAAACAAGAAAAAAAAATTCAAATACAGCCAGAGCTACAATTAGAATTGTACAAGAATTATCAACAGCTACAATAAAATATTGCAAGTCCTGGAATCATATCTACAGACAATCAAAAGAACTAGGCCTGTGGCCAAAAATATCATATCCAGCAAAACTGTCTTTAATTTTGAATGAGAAAAAATGGACCTTCAACAAACTTGCAGATTTTCAGGACTATCAACCAAACCTGAATTTAACAGAAATTTAAATATATAAAAGCAAATATCAAAGATCAATTGTAAGGAATTCAACATGGACAAACTATTAAATATGACCAGATTGTACATTTTTTTACATGGGAAATGTATATTATATGTTTAAGATGCACATCAATAATAGAGTAGTTTAAAAGAAAGATTGGCAGAGTTAAGGGAAAAATAATAATCATGTTATAGAAATGAGGTTTAGAGGAAGAATAGACACAGAGGTATTAGAGCAAGAGGGCTCAAAGTTCTCAAAACCTACTCACATCAGGAATGGGTTCAGTAGGTGACACTACATATAAACCATGAAGGGTATAGCACCCTCCAAAGTTGTAAAGAAATAAGGGGGAAGGAATAGACTGATGAGGAGGCAAAGGGTGAGGGAAGAAAACAAGGAGGGATCCTTGGGGGGAGGTTAAGTAATAGCAATGCAAGTTATGGATCAGAATTTAATTAAAGGATCATTAGGGATAGGAAAGACATGTATCTTTATGGGGGATGAGTGTGTGCATGTATGTATATATCTACATATGTATACATAAATATATATTTTCTTAATTTCAGCTTACTTAGTGGGTGGGAGATGAAAGGGGGTAAAAGAATAAAGTAATTAAGGAATGCAGCAGAGAACCAAAGAATTATTTACAAGGAGGTAAAGAAAAAATGGACATTTGTGAAAATAATTTTTCTATTTATACACACACACACACATACTTTTTTGATCTGGGAATTTGTTGCTATATATTTTAAATCTTCCCTGATGTTCTGCTGGGCACGTGACAATGTTCTTTTTTCTTTTGTTTTATTTTCTTTTGCATTCCTTTTCTGTTTTTCTCTTTTCTTAATTTTTTTATCAAATAAAATAAATTTTTAAAAAAGAAAAGAAAATTATTCTGAAATATTAGAACAAAGAGGGAAAAATAGAAATAGAAAAAAATATTCCCTGATCACCACCTGAAAGAGATCTATGATGAATACTTACATGTTGTGCTACCAGGAGCCACCTGACAGTGACTGCTAGAGATCCAACCCAGATCTTCAGAATGGATCTCCTTGTGTGAGAGGATGATACAAGGAGACTGAGAGTCAGTTGCCATTATCTGACCTCTGTCCTCTTCTCTCTGCCTCCAATTTATTTCGTTCCCAGTCTGTAACACCTGTGTCAGTAAAGGCTGCTCTGCAACTTCTTCAGATGCCATGATCCACAGCTGTGGAGGCTCTCAGAGAATTGACCTGCCCCTTAACAATTCCCCATTTTTTTGTTTGTTTGTTTGTTTACTGTTATTTTCCCCCACAGCATAGTCCACACACTGAGGAGTGCAAGCAGCACTATCACTTAGGGATGGTTGTAGCAGGTGTTGATCTTATCATGGAGGGAAACTTTCAAAAGGAGAAGAGGACTATAGTCAGAACAGGCATTTAAGTCTCTCATCAGTCTCCTGGCTTGGCCCTTTGATGTAGTGGTCCATTTGATTACCCCAACTAAAAAAGTCTTACTGGGGCTCGTCTTTCTTTCCTACCCTGTGGGTTGCTAAAGGAACTCTGAAAGGGTCCTTCTCACCAACAGCTCTGGAACGTTGCTCCTTCTGGAATGTAGCTGCTGCTTCTTGTAATTCTTGTACTTCTTATACCCCACATTCGGGCACCATATATCGTCATATATGGGAGGCAGATCAATGGACTCTTAAATATAATAGAGTGCACATCTCCTTGGTCCTCTAAGGAAGAAAAATTAGAGCCAGATATATGGGAACTAGTGGGAGAGCAACTAATTGAATATTATGAAGCTATGGATCCTAATTCAATTGGCTTTAAAGAATCCCACAAGTTCTAACAAAGCAGCTGAAAAGCATGGAGAATTGGTCAAGAACAGCACTGATGAACTTAAGGAGTGTGGTGCTTCTCACTTTCACAGCTGAGTTTCTCCTGAGGAGGCACCCTTAGGGCATTCCCCATCTCTTGACCCTCCCCCTTCAATTTTGTCTTCGTGGGTAGAGGGAGGAGGATGGGGAAGGGTAGTGACACCATCAGCACTGCCCCTGCAAGAGCTTTGTCCTCCCCCTATGACACGCTTACAAAGGGCACTAATTAAAGCTAAAAGTTAAGTTCAAGATACATCTAATTTAAAAATAAAAGCATACCCTGGGATTGAAAAGTTTGACTCTTCAGGTCAAGAAAAAAGAAAATACATTCTGTTTAATCTAGAAATTATCAAAGATCTGAAAAATGTTTGCATTCTTTATGGGTTTATATCAATTTATGTTAAGATGTTATTAGAGAATTTGGCTTTTAAAATTCTAACCCATAATGATTGGAAATCTATAGCAAGGACATGTTTAGAACCTGGACAACACCTGTTGTGGCTTTCAGAATATAGTGAACTCTGTAGAATACAAGCCCAATGAAATAGGCAAATTGTAGTTAATATACCAGTCACCTCTGATCAACTAACAGATTTAAGTCTTTATGCAGACACTTTAGCACAGATTAATTACCCCATAGCAGCATATGAGAAAATTGCTTCTTCTGCATCAAAGCATGGTACACTCTCAGAGGAAGACAAGATAGAGGGGAAGCCTTCATGAAAATAGTGCAAGGTCCAAATGAACTCTTTGCTGATTTTGTGGGACATCTGCAGACAGCTGTCATATGAACTATTGGTGAAAATGCTGCAACAGAAATTATGATAAGGCAATTTGCTAAAGAAAATATTAATGAGGTTTGTAGAAGAATTATACAAAGACTACACAAGGATGCTCCTTTACAGAAAATCGTAAGATGCTGTGCCACAGTGGGCACAAATACCTTTTATAGCCAAGCTATGATGCAGACTTCCCAAGATCCGAACATGGGAAGACAGGGTCCTGTTTGGCAAGGGACTTCCAGAGAGACTCGTCAGTGCTTTCAATGTAAAGTAGGGCATCTGAAAGCTCATTGTTGGCATAAAGATAGAGTGTGAAAACATGGTGGGAGAATAAGACCCAAAACTCTATGTCCAAAATGCAACAGAGGCTTCCATTGTGATCAGAATGTAGAATGACTCAGAGAAATGGGAAGCGGGGTCCAGCTCCAGGGCCCCAGTGGACATTAGAATGTAGATTGACCCAGGGAAACAGGATGAGGGGCCCTGCTGCAGGGCCCCAGGCAAAACACACTTGGAGCATGATGCTAGTGGATGTTACACCCAGGGAGTCTTTAGAAGTTCAGGACTCAGAAATGATCATTCAGCTGAGAAGCAATCTGATGGGATAAAGGGATTACTATTGGGGAAAATACAGGTTTTACAACCCAACAGAAGGGCAGTGTCCAGTGCGAGCAGCTCCAATATAATCAGTAGGTGATGTGAAAAGATCCAGAAAGTGATGAATGGAAGGAACCAGATAGGTTAACTGCTTGAGGGAGAGTGTCTGCTTGTATCTCTTCAGATGGAGAAGGAACAAGCCATATTCACCTTCTCCTTCAGAGAGAGATGGAGAAGATGCTTGAAACAAAGGAAAAGACTAAAACATCAGATGGTTCCATTTCTGACTACATGTGTCACTGAAAAAGGCTGTTAACCCAATGTGTATGGTAATTGACTCATGAACATCAAAAATTGTTGATGAGACCACTGCAGGAATTTAAAACAAGCAGGAATCATTGGATTCCCTGACACATGAAGTAATGGACAATAGATTGGTTTTGGACTATCTCTAGAACATATATAATTTTCATGTTGATTCATATTGTTTGCTACATCACTACTAGTCTGAGTTACATTACTATGTGCCTGTGTAATACCTCCCATGCTGATGGATTTATGTATATTTGTTTCTATTTCAAACAGCCCAGAGGAAACCCACTAACAATATCTGGTTTGACTCCCTATTTCCCTTTGGTATTTTCACCTCACTATCTGAGAAAACAGGAAATACAGAGGGTGGAACTTTGGAGAAGTATACTTGAAACTCAGTGGAATTGATGAGACAATGGTTATCTAGTTTACATATTCTTAGTACTTAGCATGGTCATGTAATAGTTCTACAATTGATGGAGGATTGTAATTGTAAGGGTATTTAAACTGAGGACAAAGCCACAGACATTCATTCTTTGATCATCCTCCTGGTGGCCCTCCTGCTTCCTGCACTAAGATCAGACTGGCAGACCGGCAGAATGCTGGCATAGGAGACTGGGTCAGACTATGACAGACACAGACTGTGAAGGAGAAAATTGTAATGTTCTTTGTTTAGTTTTCTTGAGGTCTTTGCAGCTACCTTCCTTTCAGTAGAGTAATCACCAGGAGAATAGGCAGGTGTTAAAGTCCAAATCCTTTATTGTCTCCTTCAAAGTCTTATCTCTTTGCCTGGGGCTTCAGCTAGCTGTATTAAAGGCCTTCCAGAATCTTGGTTTCAGTGGAAAAGCTAAGGAGGACAGCCCTGCCACCAAAGTGGTGTGAGATGGGATGAATGAATCTTGTCCAGTACTTGCTGGCTGTTATATACTCCATTATCATAGGTGTGAATCTTGTAGTACTAAGTACATGTACTGAACTAGAGAACTATTAAGCTCCATGCTAAACTAGATAACCATTGTCTTTATCAATTCCATAGATTTAACAACTTGTAAGAATCCTTGTTTCCAGTTCAGAGTTCTGACCCATAAGAGACAATAAAGACTTTGGACTTTATTCTTGGCTATTCTCATGGTGATCATTCTGCTGAGACCAAGCTGGTCCCAGGGCCCTCCAGAAAGTTAGCCTGAACATTATACTTACAGGAACATCAGTCATACTCTGAAAACTCCAGGTCATGGAGAAAACATGAGCAACAGAAGAAAAAAAAAAAAAAACAATTAAAATATGGCAGCACCACAGTTAGAATCACACAAGACCTAGCAATGACTTCATTAAAGACCACATGTCTTGGAACATTATATATTGAAGAGCAAGAAGACTTGGGGTTGCAGTCAAAAATATCAAATCCAGTAAAGGTAAGCATAATGCTAAACAAACCCCCAAAAAGGATATTCAATGAATTGCCAGATTTTCAGGATTTTGTTGAAAAAAAAAAACACATAAACTTAATAGAAAATTTGACATACAAGATCCATGCGAAACATAAGAAACATCAGAAACTAATTACAAGGGACTGAATAATGACAAATTGTTTATGTTTTATATGTGGAAATGTAAATGAATGAGACTGTCATTAATAATTAGATAGTTCAAAAGAAAGATTGGGGTAGACCTGAATATTATATAATTTTCAAAAGCAAGCCATGTAGGGAAAATTAAAAAGAGTTATTATCTTAGACAAATGAGATACAAGGAGAAGAACTGACAAAGAGGAATTAGATGGGAGAGGAAGACTGATAGTTCTGGAAGCCTGTACATATTGGTAATAAGTTAAAAATGGAATAATTCATACATATCAAGAAGAATATGAAAGTCTTCTAAATGCAGAAAGAAATAAGAGACTAAATAGAGAGGGAGAAAAAGAGAAGGGAGGAATTTTTAGAGGGAACCCTACTCACATCAGATCTGGGTTAAAGAGAGAACAATATATACATTTTAAAAAGCATAAGTCTTCTGAATTTATAAAGAAAAAGGAAAGTGAGGAAATAGGATAAGGGAGTGGTATGAAAGGATGTGTAGATTGACAGGAATGGAAGAAAGAACACATATATATTTGGAAGGCTATACACATGTTCTAAATTTAGTTAGATATGAGGGCAAGGGGAAAGGTAGGAAGAGAAGAGTCAGGAGGAATAGGAAATAAGAAATACACACAAACAAAATAAAGAGCAGGAGTAAAATCTATTAGTTTAAAAAATACAGGTAGCAATCATGATCTCAAAATTAAAGTTAAAACAGATTTAATCAAAAAAGGAAAACAGAGAAACTATGCTATATTAGCCATGTTAATACTGTTAGACTGTTTAAAATAATTAGACATTATAAGGTTAGAACATAGCTGTGGTATAGGAAATGAGGTGATGGAGTCAGAAAAATATGGAAAAACTTAAACTTATGAAGAAAGATATTATCCACTTTTAGAGAAACAGAACAAACAAGCATAGTACAGTCTTAGATAGATACATATGAATATACACATAATTATAGATATCTATGTATATGTATGAGAATGTGTACATCTATATACATGTATTATGTACATGTTATATATGTGCACATGCACACACATGTATCGCATATATATACACATACATACAAAAAATAATAGTTCCTTATTAGATCAATGAATGATTTGCAATTAAGAAAAACAACCTGTTTAAATTTGCTCCTTCTGTGTCTACCAAACATACTCTCAGTACTATCTAGGCAAGATTTGACCCAATTAGCTGTGTAATTATTAATTCTCTGGGTAGCTTCTCCACTCTACACCCATCTTTTAATTAATGGAAACTAAATCTGTGCTGAAAATTCATCTCTAAGATTCCTCTACATATGCTTCCCTAGATGTACTTTGGAGATAGTTGAATCTTATTTGCATAGAAATATAAATTATTGGTCTAAGAAGAATCTACATAAATGCTCTTAGAGAATTTCCAGAGGGATCAATCATTTTTACTTAGTTTTCAATATTTTGTTCAATTTCCTTCTAGAAAACTTAATAGACTTTCAAGATAGAATATCAGGAAAAGAAATCTGGAAAACTCCCTAGGCATTAGTGAATCATGAACAATCACTATAATGCAGTATTATAGAAATATGGAAATAGAAGACCTGGGTTCAAAGCTTGGCTCTATTTTATCTGTGTAACCACAAACACATCTGTTTTTTATAGTAAAATGAGTATATTGAACTAGATATCTAAGTTTTAGAGATGGGGAAACTGAGGCAGGCAAGTTAAGTGATTTGAGTTCCAGCATTTCATTGTACCACATAGTTTTCTGTTAATTATTAGGCCTTTCTGTTCAAACAGTCATTTCAGAAGACATATACAGAGAAAGCTATGTTTCTTTCTAACCTAACTAGAAAATGATTCAATGAAAGAAAAAAAATTAACATAACATTTACTGACAATATTTAAATTCTTCCAGGACCAACAAAAGCATCATATCACATTTTTCAAAAAGTACTTCACTGTTTCATGTGAAATACACATCTTCCATTTGGCAGGCTCAGGAAAGGGAATGGTATAATTTAAATAGCATCCCAAAAGAACAATGATGCCAAAATGTATAATTATCTAGCCTGTGCCAATAAGGCACTGCTCTAGTTTCTTACCGATTTTCTTTCATATATTTAGAAGCAGGGGTAATAATATGCAAAACGTTTATATTTGAACCTTTGCACAGGAAGCAAGGTAAATACTAAAACTACTTATAGTCAAAAGCATTCAGCTTTCATTTTTCCCACCTGGATTTCATTTACAAATTACAGTATTACAGATTTTTAAATAAGTTGTCCGGGGGTGCCAGAGAAGAATAAAAATAGAACTTAACATTGCACTAAGGGCCCAGCATTCAGTAAGAACTCAGAGCTCTCTAGAAGCAATAAGAGAAGCTGATTTATCCAATAGTAGTTAAGAGATTAACAAATGATGTTCCAGAGGTGAGTGTTGTTATCCCTATTCCTTTAGCAATTGAGATTGCAATACCAAAATGAAACTACAGAATCAGGAAAAAAAAGATTCAATTTCATTCCTTAGTTATGTCCTAAACTCCTGAAAGAGGCCCCTGGACACAACTCACTGTCCATAATGGTCAGAGACTTATCAAATCTTCCAAAGTTCAGAAGTTAAGCTTTCAGTCCTAGAATTGTTTGATGATTATCAGTCTGGACTTTGCTATCCAAAATCAGCAACAAAACACTGAGCAGCAGGAAGAATGAAGCCAATGGAATTCTTTGCAGTATAGTTTCTCCTATAAATGTTGGTTCCCAATGTCATTTCTTGGGATTACAAACTGGTAGTTATCTCATGTAATACATCATCCTTAGTTTAATGAGGAGAAAACTAAGCTCCAGGGAAGTTCAATGATTTTCCCACATCACATAATTAATAGAATTTGAACTCAAGCTTTCTGACTACAAATTCAACTCCTTTTCAGTATACACATACTTTCCTCTCATTTACCCTAAATCATGGTGTATATATGGTGAATGAGAGGAAACTACATCAGGATTTAATTAGAGGAACTAGAACCAGACCTGATCAACTTTTAACATACAGTCTCATTTAAAAAGGAAATTAATGGCCATTTTTCACTCTTAGTGAGTTTTAAGAAATAAAGAAATCAATTTGGACTGGTCAACTGAAACACATGCCATCAAAATATTTGTTTGTTTAGGGGTGTTTATCCTAGGCACACAAGCTAATTAGGTTATGAGGAAAATTTTCAGAGCATTTGTTAACTTCAATGGGAAAAAATTACAACTCTATTTCTTTTTTTTTTTAATAGCTTTTTATTTACAAGTTATATGTATGGATAATTTTACAGCATTGACAATTGCCAAACCTTTTGTTCCAATGTTTCCTTTCCTTCTCCCCACCTCCTCCCCTAGATAGCAGGATGACCAGTGCATGTTAAATATATTAAAAGTATAAATTAGATACACAATAAGTATACATGACCAAACCATTATTTTGCTGTACAAAAAGAACTGGACTCTGAAATATTGTACACTTAGCCTGTGAAGGAAATCAAAAATGCAGGAGGGCAAAAATATAGGGATTGGGAATTCGATGTAATGGTTCTTAGTCATCTCCCAGAGTTCTTTCGCTGGGTGTAGTTGGTTCAGTTCATTACTGCTCCATTGGAACTGATTTGGTTCATCTCATTGCTGAGGATGGCCAGGTCCATCAGAATTGATCATCATATAGTATTGTACAACTTTATTTTCAGTAACTTCTAAGTAAAGCTTAGAATTTCTTCAAATTATGAATTTTTTAAAAATATGATTATTTTGAGAAAGAGTCCATACATTTTTTCCCCAGACTGCCAAAAGGGTCTATGATAAAGAAGAGGTTAAGTTTTTATTAGTAAACTGTTTGAGTTGACAGGCCCTGTTTTCAATCAATTGTTATAAACAGAAATAATTTTACTCATAAAAAGATAAAAATTTGATCCCTAACTAGCATTATTCTCCTTATTATGCATCCATCTTATTTTCCTCTATTTCTTGTTGGGATAACATTTTCTATTCATGTCATGAATGACATGAATTCTGTTAGACATTGTCACATAGGCTCTTAAAACGAGAGAGCTGCTAGTAAACTGGGGGGATGTGAATCACAAAAAGAAAATAGAATCATATACTTAGAATTTGAAAAAAATCTTAGAAGTCATTTATAGCAACTTTCTCATTTTGCAGAACTGGCAACTGAAGGCCAAAAAAGTTAAATGCCTTGTGCAAGGCTCTTCAGGATGTGTCCAAAGCCAATCTGAATCTAGATCTTCTAACTCCAAATCTTCTCTGAATTGGTGGAGGCCTTTCACCAATGTTAATTCGTGCCATGCTATAGGCTTCTTAACTAAGCATTTTTAGAGAAAGGGATAGGAGTCTTTAAGCTATATCTATACAGAGATCCATAATTTAAAAGTAGTCAATGTATCACATGGCCACGGAACAGGACACTATCTCAGATCATGAGATTCCTTCCATGAAATGAAAGTGTCATAAAATGATAACTTCATTTGACAACCAACAGCACTTGCTCTGAGATTTTTGCTTCTTTCTGTCCTAGATAGTTAAATGCTACTAATCTTTAATATCTGTTAGGATTGATTCTCTCACTCTTTCCTCCACATAAGACACCTGACACCTCTTCCTTCTTGACATTCTAATTCTGAAAGATATACAAAAATTGAATAGGAAAGTCACAAAACAATAACAAAAAAAATCAGGTTTCACTAACACTACTTACAGTACTAATATTTATCTCTTAGCTTGATTTTTGTTATTATTGTCATTACTGTTATTCAGTCATGTTCAGCTCTTCATGACCCCATATGAAGTTTTTGTAGCAAAGATATGAAAGGATTTTGCCATTTTCTTTTCCAGTCATTTATCCCTTAGGAATCTACTGTGTTTTTTGTTTATTTTTTAGTTTGTTTTTTTCTTTTTCTTTTCTTTTACTGTTTTATTAAAGCTTTTATATCTTCAAAACATATGCATGGATAATTTTTCAATATTAGCCCTTGCAAAACTTTGTGTTCTAATTCCCCCCCTTCCCCAGATGGCAAGTAGTCCAATATATGTTAAACATTTTAGAAATATATGTTAAATCCAATATATGCATACGTATTTATATAATTATCTTGCTGCACAAGAAAAATCAAACCAAACGAGGAAAAATGAGAAAGAAAATAAAATGCAAGCAAATAACAAGAAAAAGAGTGAAAATGTTATGCTTTGATCCATACTCAGTCCCCACAGTCCTTTCTCTGGGTATTGATGGCTCTCTTCATAACAAGATCATTGGAATTGGTCTGAACCATCTCATTGTTGAAGAGAGTCACATTCATCATAATCTTGTTACCATGTACAATGATCTTCTGATTCTGCTCACTTCACTTAGCATCAGTTTATGTAAGTCTCTCCCGGTCTCTCTGAAATCATCATTTCTTACAGAACAATAATATTCTTTAACATTCATATACTATAACTTATTCAGCCATTCTCCAACTCATGGGCATCTACTCAGTTTCCAATTCTCTTTGGGATATAAACCTAGTAGAAACACTGCTGGATCAAAGGATATGCACAGTTTGATAACTCTTCGGGCAAAGTTCCAAATTACTTGCCAGAATGATTAGATATGTTCACAATTCTACCAACGATGTATTAGTGTCCCAATTTTCCCACCTCCAACATTTATCTTTATCTTTTCCTGTCATCTTAATCACTCTGAGAGGTGTATAGTGGTAACTCAAAGTTGTCTTAATTTGCATTTCTCTGATCAATAGTGATTTAGAGCACCTTTTCATATGACTAGAAATGATTTCAATTTCTTTCTCTAAAAATTGTCTGTTCATATCCTTTGACCATTTATCATTTGGAGAATGGCTTGAATTCTTATGATTTGAGTCAATTCTCATAATTTTAGAAATGAGGCCTTTATTAGAATCTCTGAATTTAAGTATGTTTTCCCAGTTTTTTTTGCTTCCCTTCTAATCTTGTCTGCATTAGTTTTATTTGTACAAAAACTTTTTAACTTAATATAATCAAAATTATCTATTTTGTGATCACTAATGATCTCCAGTTCATCTTTGGTCACAAATTCCTTTCTCCTCCACAGATCTAAGAAGTAAACTATCCTATGTTCTCCTAATTTGCTTATAACATCACTCTTTATGTTTAGATCATGAACCCATTTCAAACTTATTTTTGTATTCCGAGTTAGGTGTGAGTGGATGCCTAGTTTCTGCCATACTAGTTTCCAATTTTCCCAGCCATTTTTATCAAATAGTGAGTTTTTATCCCAAAATCTGAGGTCTTTGGTTTGTCAAACACTAGATTACTATAGTTATGAATATTTTGTTTTGTGAGCCTAACCTACTCCACTGATAGATTACTCCATTTCTTAACCAGTACCAGGTTTGATGATTGCTGCTTTATAATATAGTTTTAGGTCTGGCACAGCTAGGCCATGTTCATTTGCATTTTTTTCATTAATTCCCTTGAGTTACTTGACCTTTTGTTTGATTGATATGGCACTAAATAAGTAGATTAATTTAGGTTGTATTGTCATATTTTATTATATTTAATCAACCTACCCAAGAGCACTTGATTTTTTTTTGATATTTAGATCTGATTTTACTTGTATAGAAAGTGTTTTGTAATTGTGTTTATATAATTCCTGACTTTGCCTTGATATTATTGACATGAATATTCTAACATTCAAGTAAAGATAGAAAAACATAGTGAAACAACATTTTTGACTTTTATGGTCAAGGTGGTTTTTGAATAAATTCATCTCACAGACTGTTTAATCACAAATTTTCAAGTTTAAATATAAGTAAGGAGATTGCTCTCTGGTAGTCAGGTTGCTGCATATGATTCTAGGGTGTAGGGAGTGGTTTCAGAATGTCCCTACTTTTTTTGCCTTTAGATTGAACCTGTGATTATTTACCTGTCCCCATTGTTATATACATTAGTTTTAGAGAATGTAGTGGTATTAATGGTTTCCTAAAGTAACTTAGCATATAAAGTCTAATTAGCTGTTTTCTTTGGCTGTATTGAACAAGATGAATTTTGGTACCTATCTCAAGAGTTAAAATGTAGTATGGATAAGGTCTTGCCTTTAGTTTTATGTGATGTGAATTATTCAAAGCAAACATTTCAAATCCTGGATTCTCTCCTCCCTTCCTCCTTCCCCTGCATGCTTCTAGCCCATCTGGTGTGTGCTCAGGGGATAATTTTAATATTAGCTTGAGTAAAACATAATTAGAAAGGTAAATCTGCTGGGGGAGAAATCATTTAATGTATCCCAAAGCCAAATATAAAAAGTTTGAGATTATGTGCTGTTTGGGATCTCAGCATTACTGTTTCCCTCCATCAGCTGAATAACCAAAAGTATTTGTTCCCAGTGATTTATTATGAATCACCATTACTTGCACAGTGGCCAAAAAAAAAGCCTCTTTTCATATCATTGCAAGAAAACTGCTGGTGTTGGCCAGTGATATTCTAGGTGACCAACTCCATCCCAATAAATTGAAAAGACTTTGTCAGGATGTCTTTAAATCTGACCCTTTCCATGCCCTCTCTTTGCCCCTCAGTGATTCATCTATTGACTCACTTTTAGTTAATAAGGTTACAGGAAGGTGCTAAAGGAATCTGAAAGGTTCAAATAATGAAAAGGAAGGGGGAAGAAGAGACAGAGGTGGTAATTCACATCTACCCTCTTTATTTATGAAAAGAAAAAAAATGTTCTATTGATGGAGGAACCCTGATACTGTTCTGACTTGGGGGGCAGAGACCATGAGGTAAATGCTTGAGAACTTGAACTCTCCTGGGAGAGGCTTGCCTCAAGGAATCAAGATAAAGTGGTTTTATTCTGTTATCTTGGTGGGACTAGTTGAGTCCAGGACCACTCCTATTTAGCTGGAACAGGAGATCTTTTGAGTTGGAGATTAGTCTAGGACTACTCATTAATTGGAAAATTTCTATGAAATTCAGGAAGATCTCAGTCTGAATTAAACTCAAACTGCCCCCAGCCCCTAGCCAAAGTTTCAAATTGTAAAAAGGGGCAACTTGGGGCACTTCCTTGCAGGGAACCTAAAATTAGGAACATGCCAGGCCAAGGAACCTCTCTCTCCTTGCCATAGCTGCCTGTGAGGATCCTCTGCCCACTGAGAAGACATTCTCTCTTCAGCTTTAACTCCTCTTTACCTCTCTCACCTATTTCTCTCTCTTTCTTTTTTTTTTTTAACTTTGTATTGACAGAACCCATGCCAGGGTTTTTTTACACTTTTGTTCCGATTTTTCCCCTCCCTCACTCCACTCCCTCCCCCAGATGGCAAGAAGTCCTTTACATGTTGAATAGGTTACAGTATATCCTAGATACAATATATGTGTGTGGAATCGAACATTTTTCTTGTTGCACAGGGAGAATTGGATTCAGAAGGTATAAATAACCCGGGAAGAAAAACAAAAATGCAAGCAGTTTATATTCATTTCCCAGTGTTCTTTCTCTGGGTGTAGTTGCTTCTGTCCATCTTTGATCAATTGAAACTGAATTAGCTCTCTTTATTGAAGAGATCCACTTCCATCAGAATACATCCTCAAACAGTATCGTTGTTGAGGTATATAATGATCTCCTGGTTCTGCTCATTTCACTTAGCATCATTTCATGTAAGTCTCGCCAGTCCTCTCTGTATTCATCCTGCTGGGCATTTCTTACAGAACAATAATATTCCATAACATTCATATACCACAATTTACTCAACCATTCTCCAATTGATGGGCATTCATTCATTTTCCAGCTTTTAGCCACTACAAACAGGGCTGCCACAAACATTTTGGTACATACCGGTCCCTTTCCCTTCTTTAGTATCTCTTTGGGGTATAACCCCAGTAGAAACACTGCTGGATCAAGGGGTATGCACAGTTTGATAACTTTTTCTCACCTATTTCTCTAACAGGACCACATCCCTCTTTACCTCTCTGTCAGGATTTCTCTGCTAGGAACTTTTCCTTGCTTTTGAGGAAGTCAGTCTTCCTACCAAAGGCTAACTTCTCAGTTCCAATAATAAACTTCTTTTTGCCAGTCTAACTTTTCAGGTTTGTAAATTCTTTTACAAAGGACCTGCACTGACCAGAAGGGGTTTCCACAACTCTCTGCCCTGCACCAAACCTCATCACTATGAAAAGTGTCAGCTCAGTTTAATGTATAGGACACTGGACATCAGGTAAATAAGCCCAAAAAATGAACTCCATCTCAGACATTGGCTAGCTCAGACATTTCCTTGGCAATCACTTAACCTCTTTGGGCCTCAGTTTTCTCATTTGTAAAGTGAGGAAGGTTGACCTCTAAAATCCCTTTCATCTCTAAAATTTATCATCCTTTGTCTGGCTGGCTAGATTAGGAAAAGGGAAGAGATGTAACTCAAACTGGACAGAGAAAAAAAAAAAGAAAATAATAGAAAATCAAAAGTCACTTCTGAACCAAGAGTGCCACAGCTTTCAACAATTTTGAAGGCCACAGGGATATAAATTATGGTAATAGCAGTCATTTCTCTCTGATCCCGAGGGAGATTATCTCTTTTGTGACTTTTTCAAAGTAAACCTTGCTTTCCATTTCTTGTTAGCATTATCACCTCCTATGTTTACTCTTGCTCTGTATGCAGGCTGCAGCCCAACCTGAGTCAGGAAAGAAAAAAAGAATAAAAGGAAGCTTTGAAGCTTATTTCCTACTACCAGTAAAGACTTGTTAAATGTAAAGGCTTCCTTGGAATAACTTTTATTAACTTCTTCCCCTCTGGGTTCTACTGTAATCTTCCTTCTATCCCCTCAATCTCAGGATAACTCAGAGTGGTAAGAATCCTGGCTACCATTCACAGACAAATCAGTTTCTTCAGACAGGAATCTTAAACTAAAATTTTAGCAAGTTATTTTCCTGTTCAGCCTCATTTGATGCTTCATAACTTCATTTGGGCTTTTTTGGGGGAAAGATAGAAAAATGATTTGCTTTTTCCTTCTCCAGATCAGGAAACTGAGGCAAACAGGGTTAAGTGACTTACCTAGTGTCACATAACTAATAAGTATCTCAAGTAAGATTTGAGCTCAGGTCTTCCTGACACCAGACCAGGTGCTCTAGTCTCTGTGCCACCTAACTGCCTATTCTTAGTTCCTGCTAATTTGGTATTTATACAAGGCATAAAATAACCCTAACACACAATTTCTTTTTGGAACACACACACAGCTAGTCCCAGATTCATTCCATTATACTTTATTTTATTAAGAGCCTACTATGTGTCAGTCACTGTGCTAAAGTGATAACTTGTACATATGTTTTCCTGATGCTAGTTCATGGGCCGGCTCAGCCTTGTGAGAGGAATAGGACTAATGTGTGGTCACATCAAGTGAGTTAACATTTATTGAGCACCTACTATGTGTTAAACATTGCTCTTAACATTGAACTTGCAAAATCATCCCTACTTTCAAAGAATTCACTATCCAAGGGAGGAGACAACTTGCAAATAACCACATACAAACAAGTTAGATAAAATAAACTGGCAATAATCTTACAGGGTGTTGTGGGGTGGGAGGATCTGGATAGAAGACTGATAAGAATTATAGGATAGTCACTTTTGGCTATAGGAAGGAGATTAAAGGTTGGAGTCATCCCTGAACAGGTGTTTTGTCTAGAGTCCTTTTTCACTTTCCTAGCTTTATCTCCTAGTTCTTGCAACCTCAAAGAAAGGTCCAGGGCCCCTTTCCTGATGTCTGTATATTCAAAGTCACACTGTAGCACTTCACCCAGACCTGCCACCCCAAATTACTCTGCATTCCAAAGTTCCTACTCACTACTTCCCTTCAATCTTAATACCATCTCAACTTCCAAATGCCTTATTGTATTGAATAGTAATTAGGTAAAGAAACCAAGAGAAGCTGATCACATCCCAGATATACTTCACTCTAAAGAAGGTACTGGAAACCACCAATATTAATTCCAAAGTCAGATGACCTGGGTTCAGAATCCACCTCTGATACTTGCTACCTCTTTGACCTTGAATGTTGGACTTGGTTTCAAGAACTTGAGTTCTGAACCTGCCTTACCCACTTAATGGTTTTATAATCCTGAACAAGTCACTTAACCTCTGAATCTCAGTTTCCTTGCTTGTAAAATAAAATATTGGACTGGATGACTTCTGCTATCACTTCAGCTCTCAATCTATTATCCTATGATGATGATGATAAGTCACTTAAACTTTCTTGGTGTTAGTGTACTTATTACAAAATGAAAGGATTAATTAGTCCAGATGTTCTCTGTCTTCCTTTTCAGCTCTCCATCTACCACCCTCTGGGTTTATCCAGCTCTCAAAACTTGTTTGTTATGATTTAAAGGAGAGTTCTCCAGCTCTCTTCTCTACTGTCTGAAATTCCGCTATTATGAATGGATATTAGGGAAACTGTTTAATCATAGGACCTTAGAGATTAAGTGCCCTAATCAACGAGATCTCCCCATAGCTGACAAACTCTCATTTCTTATTCCCATGGTCTTGAATCTATCTGTCCATTAAAAAATTCATATTTCTACCTAATCCACTTTGTCACTACCTCTCTACTGTCTCCATCCTTCTCTATTATTCCCTGACCAATGGGCCCTCTAAAATCACAGATCTATGGTTAATAAAATGCCATTTATTCTATATCTTTTCATTTCTTTGCCTCTTCTAAGACCTGGCTCTGTAGAAGACACTATCATTTGTCAACCACCCTTATTCCTTTAAGAAAAAAATATCCTTCTTCTATTCCCTTCTTCTATACCCTTTACTTCCTCTCACACTTGGAAACATCAATACCTATGTTGATATCTTATGAAATACCAGGCATCCCAATTAAATTTTCTCTCAATTCTTATTTTCTACTATGGGAAACTTTTATGATTTATTATATTGCTTGAATCTAGCTAGATTGTGTGGCTAGATATTGCTTAATTCATGAGTCACACATGTGTATCATGCTGACCCCAGACACCTTCCCAGGCATTCAAAGACAATTACAGGGTATTATTGGATGCCACTCCAGTCTTGTGTTACTTGTATTACTTTGGGATTTGCCCAAATTTTATTGAATGTTTAAACTTATTTGCTGATATATATCTCAAGCACCTTATGTGCCTTCTCTGAAAATTGCCCCTTTTGGAAATTGCTAGGCCACTCAGCTACTTGTCTTTCCCTGTTTGATCTATAATATAAAATTCACAAGGTCTGAGAAGGAATGAGCCACACCTTTTTCCAGTCTTGTCCTCTGCTGAATGACTTAATAAGATTCTTAGGTTTGGGATTTATTCCCAATCAACATACCATCTTCATTCAGCTACCTACAAAAATGGTCACATCTCATCAACATACTAAATATGCTATTTACATGATTTTTAATTCTGAATTTTCTTCTCTAATCATAATCTCCTGTCTTTCCATCTCAACCTCTGCTTCATTCCCTCTAAATCTATTTTACCCTAGCTATAATTTCTATTCCCACATCTCTTCATTCCTCTTTATTCTGATTCTCTCTACTTTAACCATGTTCTTAACTTCATTTTCCTCTTGCCATAGTCATTAATTTCAGATTTATTAGTTTGATGACACTCTTTTTTTGTTCTTGATTCTCTTATTTACTTTGTCCTATCACCATTAATACTGTGATGATATTCAGCCTTCATTCAATACCCCATCTATGTTTTCTGCTTTTAGACTGAAGGAAGGCAAATAATTATGCAGACTGGATTCGATAAACATTTGTGATATCTCAAATGGGCCCTCACTTCTCCATAGCAATCTTTTCATTCTTCCCTAATTGACTATTATGCATTCTGTGGCAGCTATTCTAAAACTTTCCTTTTTTCTGTCGTTTCATATATTACCCCCTTTTCCATCTCTCTTACCAAATGGTCTCATTTTCTAAGTTCCTGGGTGGGTGAGGAGAGGAGAGGCAATTTATTATGACCTCTATTTTATCTTCTAGTTAATACCTGAAATTCCCTTTTCCTGATTCCTCATTGTCTCTTCATTTGCTTAAATCTCTGAGGAAGAGCTGGGCCTTCTGCTTGTCAAAATCACCTCCTCACCTTGTGCCTTTGATCCAACTTTCATGCATCCCATATATTTTCCTTTGGGTTTTGACTCTTCAACCATCCTCCACACTCATAATCTATCTCTCTCTTTCACTCTCCACTCTTTTACTCTCCTCTCCCTCCCTCTATGATCTCTCTCTCTTTCTCTGTGTGTTTCTCTGTGTGTCTCTCTCTGTCTCTTTCTGTGTGTGTGTCTCTCTCTCTGTCTCTTTCTGTGTGTGTGTGTGTGTGTGTGTGTGTGTGTGTGTGTGTGTCTTTCCCTCTTTCCCTCCTCTTGTCTTATTTTCTGGCTTCTTCCACATTGTCTGCTACAATCATATTCAGGTACTTCTTACCATTAAAGAAACCTTCATTTGATCCTGACAACCCCCCCCCCAAAAAAAAATAATAAACTAGCATCTCTTTGTTTTCATTGCTAAATTCTTATACAGAATGATATACCTTCACTGACTTCATTTCCTCACAAACCACTTATTCTTCAAACTCTTACACTTCTGCTTCTGACTCTACTATTCTTAATTTTTTTTCTGAACTGTTAAATACAATGATTTATTTTCAATCCTTTCATGCCCTCCCCATTAATTTTGACATTATTAACAATGAACTCCTCCTGGATAGATTCTCAGCCCCCAATTTCATTCATATTATCCTGATTCTCCTAAGGATTCTATTTGGCTGGATGACCAGATCATCCATCTCCCCCTGCCAGGTATAACTCTGCCCCAAAGCTTTATCATTAGTTTTCTTTTTTTCTCTCTCTCTTCATTTCCCCCAAGGGTTTACTCAGAAATTCACATTGATTCAATTCTCATCTTTTTGCAGTTAATTCTCCACTACATCCTGAACATCTCACTAGAGAATCAGTACTATTTTCCCCACAGTCTGCAAAACATCATGACCTGTATGCTTCATTGACATTTTAAACATATCACATCTAATATAGAACTCAGCATCTTTCACTAACCCCTAAAATTATCATTGTCCTTTTCACTTGGACTTATAAACTCAGAATCATACTTTAGTTTTTCTTCCCCTCTCTCATCCAGTCTCTTCCAAGTTTTGTTGATACTATACTACCTCCAAATTTTTTTCTTGTAGTTATCTCCCTTTCTTTGCTCACATAGCCATTATTCTAGTTTAAACCCTTATCACCTTTTCCCTGAAGATTTTTGGAATGGAAATAGGAATTAGGCCTGTGATTTTACCAGCTTAGAAAACTTTCTGGTTAGGAAACCTCTTCTTCCAATGTAGGTTGGCATCCAGAATGTACCTTATAGTTCTAGAAAATTGGCTGGAGCAAGTGACTTGCCCAGTGTTATAGAGCCAGCATTTCCCAGAGATTTAAGGCCTGAGATTAGCTTTCTATCCACCATGCAATGTTACCTACCCTATTGTACCCCTTTCTTAATTGGTACCCTTGTTTTTTTTTCCTTCTTCAGTGCATCTTTCATACATCTGCCAAAATACTTTTTCTAAGTCACTGATCTGATCATGTCACTCCTGCTTAAAAATCTTCAGTGGTTTCCTACTTTCTTTAAGATAAAATACATACTACTCAGACTGACATAGATTGACAATTTTCCCTATCTTGGCATCAACAAACTTGCAAATTTGTTTCACAATCCTTCCTTTAACTCCATAGCTAGAATCCACTACCAATTGTTGCCAGAAGTCAATATTCTATCTCTAGCCTACACATTTTTCACATGAGCTGTTCCCAATTGAAATATATTTCCTCTTCATCTCTGACTTTCTGACTCTTTATTTTTGTTCAAAGTCCAGACCTTGAACCAACTTCTCTACCCTTCCCTGATCCCTCCAGTTGCAAATGTTCACTCTTCAAATTGCCTTTTTCTTGATTTATTTGTGTATATGGCATATTACTAATATAGAATGAAAACTGTGTAAGATCTGTTTGTTCATGTCTTTAAATCCCTAGCACCTAGTGTAATGTCTTTGCACACAAGATGCATTTAATAAATATTTATTCAATTACATTGAAAGGTCCACAAGATTATGACATACAAAATCTAGTTTAAAAGAACTGAGGACATTTAACCTAGAGAAACCTAAATTCCCTCAGGGGAATATGATCAGTTTCTTCAAGCATTAAAGAGCTGTCATATAGAAATTATATTAGACTTGTTCTTCTTAACTCCAGAACAGAGAACAATAGACAGAGATTGTGAGTGATAGGTTTTGATTTAATGTAAGGAAATCATCCTAACAATTAGAGGTATTCAAAAATACAATTGCCTATCTCAAAAGGCAGGGCTTTTTCCCTCATTGGATGACCATTTGAGGAAGATGTTATAAAGGATAGTCAATTATGTGGAAGTGTACTGAACTAGAATAGCTATCTGAAGTCCCTGCCAACTTGGACATCTTATGATTCTATGATGATGAAAGATAATTAATTATATTATTCATTTCTAACATGAAATTCAGTTTCTAAATCATAGTTTCCTGCTTACATGTTTTTTTTTTAATTACACTCTAAAAAGGAAGAGAGAACATTGTGTTACCTTTTATCAATTGCAAATTAAACATCTCTACAGCAGAAAAGAAACTGGTTTCATGAGTTTCTTAAATATAGGGGTAAAACTGTAGCTTTTTCCCATTACAGTGAGTAGCCTATCTTTTCTAATATAAGAATGGGAATGTATAATAGCTGTAATAACATGGTTTTAATCAAATAGGATTTAATTAGTACAAATTTAATTAAGCTTTAATAATTAATTTAATTGAAATCTATTAAAATAATTTAACAAATTATTTAAGCTTTAATAGCTTAAATTTTTAAAAGTATCAAACTATTTAAACTTTAACTTAAATCTTTATTAAAGACTTTGGGACTCTCTGTTCAGACAACTTCTAAAAAAGAAACTTCTTTTAATAATGCAGATATGCAGAATTTCTGCAACTTATAATCTTAGAAAGTTGCCCAGGAGGTTGTATCTTGCCCAGGTTAAGTGATTAGTCAGTTGTGGGATTTGAGCCAGATCTTCCTGGCTCCACGGTCAACTATTTTTCCCCCCATTTTGTCTTTTTCATTTTCAGCACCTGGCTTCAGGCTTCTTCATGGTACCATCAGAAATACATCTTATTATGTGCCAGTATAAAATGAGTAAATTAGACTTAAATGTAAGGATTTTTTCCTAATCTAAACATCCCATGATTCTATAAGATTTTATGCTAATTATGATGAGTGGTAGCAATTTGTTCATTTTGTGTTAAGTTGAAGAAATAGGATGGCAGATGGGAATATTGAGGAGAAACCACACAAAGGGAGAGTAGGAGAGTGGTAATAGACCAAAAGATAATACAAAATCAAATATTGTCAATGAAAGAAATTTTCCTAAGCTCTCACTGTAGTAAGGGGATTGGCTATCTCTGAACTTCCTTGGGGGGCACATATCCCTGAAAAAGAAGAGTATCCTTTTAGATTTTGGCACTCTGATCTAAACAATTGATTGGCCTTTCCTAGTTAAGGTTTGGGTGAAACTGATATTAAAAAAGGAAGAAAAAAATGCAATCCAGAGGAATCCAAAAATTTTTGAGAACCTTAGTTGCCAGAATTTTTCTCCCAAGCAGTGATGCTTCACATTTTCAATGGTAATAATTCATATTTATATAATACTTTACCATTTCCAAGTACTTTCCCATATCCTATTCTATTCAATTCCTATAATAAGCTCAGAGATAGGTCAAAGCATATCATCATCATCATCATCATCATCATCATCATCATCATCATCTGCATCACAACTACCATCATCATCACAATTACTAATACCATTTTGTACCTGAGGTTTAGAAAATTTAAGAGACTTGGCCAGATTCCTACAGTTAATGCTGGATTCAAGACCTCCTAATTCCAAATTCAATCCATTTGTCACTGAACCCCTCTGCATATATAGTATAATCCAAAACACACACAACACATTATATTCCCATTTGGTTTAAAGACTTTCTTTTGGCTTCTTTCTTGTGTAAATTGTCTCAGCACAATTAACAAACAACAACAGACAATAATTAGTTTCCATGAGTAGAAGACCATTCACTTCAATTTGAGGGATGGGCACTGGATTTAATAAAGATGTGGAAAAATGCCTCTAGCTTACAAAGTAACCATGGAAGAATAACAAATTGATTACAAGAAATTAACTACATCCTCTTGAATTTTATCAACTTGCAACCATTATATACCTGGAAAGAAGGGAGAAAATAATTGATTTTTTTGTAAATAGTAGTAATTCTACAGCATATGATTTTTAGACTGATATTAAAATAGGTAAAAAGGAAGATATTTTATACAATTCTTTGAAAGAAAAAGGCATCTTTTCTTACATTACTCAAGATTCATCATATATAAAAGAAATTTTAAATATTTCCTCTTTTAAGGGATAATTATAGCTACAGTTTTTAGACAAAAAGGTTATCTATCTCAACCTAAAAAAAAATCAGGGCATAAACTTCCATAACTTCAATTGTAGTATGCCTGAGTACGATGTAGAGTAAAATTGCAATCTCTACTCTAGAGGAATTTTTCAATCTCTACTCACATAAACACATGTTTAGTGCAGATTCTTGTCATCTCTTGTCTGATCTACTGTAATAGCTTTCTAGTTGCTTTTCCTACCTCTAGTTGCTCCCAAAACCATAAACTAGGGAACTCATCATATTACTAATTGAGCCAGCTTTTCTACTCATACTTTATGAGTACCTTCAGCCTCTGATCTGACATCTGATTAGAGGGCCAAAGGGTGAAGCCCAAAAACTTTTTCCTGAGCCTCAATTTAAAATATATTCATAGCGGAGGCATTTACTACTAGTTCTACTACTTGAATTTGTCTCAGTTAATTTGTTCCTAGGCAAAGTACCCTTTTCTCCACAACAGCTCTGCTTTTCCAATCTTCATTTTGTGTCAAATCTTCTTGGTTAGATTATAAACTCCTTGAAGACAGATAATGTCTAATGTCTTTCTTTTTCATATTCATATCACTAATGTTTAGCCCAGTATCTGGTATACTGTTGTTCATTCTTTCAGCCATGTCCAATTCTTCATTACCCCTTGGACCATAGCACATCAATGTTGCCCAGGGTTTTCTTGCAAAAGATACTGGGGTGGTTTACTATTTTCTTTGCCAGTGGATTAAGATACACAGAAGTCAGATAACTTGGCTAGGGTCATTGTTGTTTGTCTTTCATATTTGAAGAAGACCAAAATAACTTCCCTATGTCAGAGTCCATGAGAAGTGTATCTAGGTATGGTTGTTCACACCAATACTAATTCAGAAGTTTCTACCATAGGTCAGGTGATATCTCTAAATCTGTACATCTCACATTTCTTTTGAGCTACCATAACTCTACTTTGCTTGTAGAGTATAATGCCTTCTTTGGTGCATGCCTTGCTAGACAATCCAAAACCAATGTCTACCAAGTCCCACAGTAGATACCAAAGATCCAGGATCACACTGTTAATAAGTGTCCAAATCCAGATTTGAACTCAGGTCTTCCTGACTTTAAACCCGGAGCTCTCCATTGAATCATTACATAGTGGGTTCTTAATAAATGTTTATTGGATTGTATTTGAACTGTATTGCATTGCATTGTAAACCATGCTCCATAGCTACCAAAATTATATTCTAAAAATATAGATCTGACCATGTAACTCCCTTGCTCTAAAAATTCCAATGGATTTCTACTTTTTCTAGGACAAAATACAAACTCCTGGGTTTGGCATTTAAGGCTCTTTGAAATCCCACTCATAATACATCCAGCCATTCTGGAGAGCAATTGGAGCTATGCTCAAAAAGTTATCAAACTGTGCATACCCTTTGCATAGAAGTTTTACTACTTACCCCAAAGAGATCTTAAAGAAGGGAAAGGGACCTGCATATGCCAAAATGTTTGTGGCAGCCCTGTTTGTAGTGGCCAGAAACTGGAAACTGAGTGGATGCCCATCAATTGGAGAATGGTTGGGTAAATTGTGTTATATGAATGCTATGGAATATTATTGTTCTGTAAGAAATAACTAGCAAGACGATTTTGGAAAGGCCTGGAGAGACTTACATGAACTGATGCTGAGTGAAATGAGCAGGACCAGGAGATCATTATACACAGCAACAACAATACTATATGATGATCAGTTCTGATGGATGTGGCCCTCTTCAACAATGAGATGAATCAAATCAGTTCCAATAGAGCAGTAATGAATTGAACCCAGTGAAAGAACTCTGGGAGATGACTATGAACCACTACATAGAATTCCCAATCCTATTTTTGTTCACCTATATTTTTTATTTCTTTCACAGGTTAATTGTACACTATTTGAAAGTTCAAGTCTTCTTGTGCAGCAAAATAAACTGTATGGACATGTATACATATATTGTATTTAACACATACGTTAACATATTTAACATGTATTGGTCTACCTGCCATCTGGGGGAGGGGGGAGGAGGAAGGAGGGGAAAAATTGGAACAAAAGGTTTTGCAATTGTCAATGCTGAAAAATTATTGTGCATTTTTCATGCATATATCTTGTAAATAAAAAGCTATAATTTAAAAAAAATCTCACTTATGCACTGTTCCAACTATTATTCTCCTTTGCATAATTTATATACTAGCTAAATGGGCCTACTTGCAGATCATCAAAATTCCCTTTTCTGTTACTATGCCTTTGCACAGATTCCATCCCTCCATCCCCACTTGGAACACACCTGTTCTTCACCTTTTACTTTTAGAATCCATTGCTTCCTTCAAACTTCAACTCAAGTCCCAACTGGGATCTGAGGCTATTCTTGTTCTAACCAATTACTACTGCTTCCTGTCCCCAATTACACTGTATTGATTTACTTATATTTAGGACAACTTATTTTATGTGCATATGTTGTTTCTTTTCATAGAATGTATGCTCCTTAAAGACAGGAACTTCTTCATTTTATAGCTAGTGGAAGTGCAATACTTTCCAAGAGCACTTAGAATAAGAATGACCTGAGTTTGAATCATGCCTTGGGGACGGGCTAGTTGTATGAAGTCTTGTAATCTCTCAAGGTTTAAATTCCCTCATCTGTAAAGTGGAGATAATAATAACACCTACCTTACAGGAGGAAGAGAATCAAATGAAATAACTTATGCCATATCTTATACAAACTTCAGTTATAGTGCTAATTATTATTATTTCATCTATTTTTTATTTCCAGAACTTAGAACAATTTTAATTCATTAATAATAAGTATTTGTTGATTTATGAATTGAACAAATAACTATACAGCAACAATATAGAACAGTGAAAAACACAGGCACATGAAAAGTGCAATATCATAAAAAACTGAAGAAATAAAGATCCCTTTTGAGTGTTCTGTACAAAGTATCATGCTAGGTACAAAAAGAAAATAGCAGTTAAGGATTCTACCAACTAGAGAAGGAAATGAAGAAAAATTGTCCTTTGCAGTTTTACATATGTAGAAGGAAAAAAAAAAAAAAAAGCATGTGCAAAAGTCATGGAGGGAAGATATGGAATACTGTATACAAGAAACAGCAAATAGACTAATAATTATAAATGATTTTGTGATTGTTCAGTTGTGATTGACACCTCAAGACCCCATTTGGGTTTTCTTGGCATAGATATTGGAATAGTTTGCTATTTCCTTCTTTAGATCATTTTACAACGAGGAAACTGAGGTAAATAGCATTAAATAATTTACCTAGAGTCACACATCTAGGAAGTATCTGATGCCAGGTTTGAACTCAGGAAGATCAGCCTTCTTGACTCTAAGCTTGGCACTCTATTCACTATGCCACTTAGTTGCCCTGAAAGTGGTTTTAGGATTTTTCACTTAGGAATACTTAAAGCAGACAAAGATAAACAAAAAGGAAATTGTAGTTCTGTACAGAATGTTTAAAAACTGCATTTGATAAAAATGGCAATTTTAAAAAAGTGATATTAAAGTATATGCCTATTGTTTTTTAGCATCAACAGTATCTTTTCAAAAATTGACCATATAGTAAGACATGAAGAAGCCATAAATAAAACTAGAAAGGAAAAAATAAAATCAAACCAGAAAGGCCAGTAAGGGATCAATAGATGAACTGCAGAGAGCAAAGGTCTTTTTCATAAAATTATTCCTTTAATCTTTCCCCTCCACTCTATATGTAGAGTCCATGTCATATATTTACTCTTTATAGTGAGCAGCATTACAACAGGAAAGAGAATAGGCAGTCTCTTTCCCCAGAGTCCCTTCTCTGTTATCATGGGCAATACTTCCTTTTCTTTTCTTAAAATTTCACTCCCAAACAAAACTAACAGGTATCCACTAAAAGAAAATAAATTTATCTAAATGTGTTAATGGCTGTCAATAACTTCATATACTCTCCTTTTTAGGTAACATTTATATTTAACATTAACCTTTACTACCTTAACCCAAAGCAAGGTGATTTGGTGAGAAAACTGGAAAAGGTCAATACCCCATTCATCACATTGTATTTGATGGTGTGAAATTCAGGAGAAGGGAGAAACTGTCTCAACATGGAAGCTGTTTTTCACGCTTCTTTATAATGTGTGAAGGCATGGAATGGAGAAACATTAGCAGGTGACTCAAGAGAGTAGGAGAATAAGACATTTGACAAAGATGTGTACTATTTATGTGAAACAAGATAACCTCAACTAAAAATATACACTAAGCAGAAAATTCTCATTCCCGATGTGAGGATCCTGCAGATAATAAAAATAATTTTCACTGTGTCTCATCTATCTTCCTCTGAAGTACCTGCCCAGATTATCTGTAGCATGTACTAAATGGTATTTGGGAGAGGTTTGGAGCTATAAAGTGAATTTCAGGGTGTTGGAGGGGATAATGCTCTGGGCTAAGAGTTAAGTTAATAGCTTTGAACTTTACCACTTGCTAGTAGTCTGATCTTGGACAAATATGAATCTTATTTCTCAATCAAAAATGGAAAGGTTGGATTAGATCAAAGGTTCTTAACATTTTTTGTGTCATAAGTATTTCTGTTCCCTTTTGCGAGTCCAATGAAGCTTATGAATGCCCATTTCATAATAATGCTTTAAATGAATAAAATATATAGGATTGTAAAAAAAAACCTAAAGGTTAGGAGAAATAAAATATTATATATTTTTCCATTTAAAGTTTATAGAACCTTTTGAAATTTATCTATTGTTTCACTGGGAATCTGTAGATGACAAATTAAGAACTTTCAGAAAAGCAGATTTTAAAAATAAAGTGAACAAATGACAAATTGTATAGGGTTCATAAAAAGTTATAAAGCTGTGTTTATAGTTAAGAGAATCTGAAAATGAGATGAAACTCTCCCAGAAGGAACATGATGGGGATGTAAGTGAGTATAAGCAAAGCCTGGGTCAGGTCAAGAACTAAACTTCATCAGAAAGATACCAAAACAAACATCAGAGGTCAAAGTCTGAAATCTAGGGGGCGGAGAAGAAATTTCAAGGAAAAGAAGTCTTAATGGAAATATGAGAGTTATTAGAAGTAAATGAAAAATAGTGTTCTGACACACTCTGCATTCCCATAGTTTTTGTAGATTATACACAACTTTGCAGAGGAAACTATTCTTGGTTTGTAAGTCTGAATCTTTTGCCTTTGGGGATATTGTCTTCAATTTTTAGTAGAAAATGTCATGTCTCGTGATTCTGACTACCATTGCATATAAGCTGCTGCTTCTTTCTGTATATCTCTCCAGTTATAGCCGAGAGTTTGTTCCAACTGTTGCTGGAGTTCCTAGGTAAGGTGGGGTGGAGAGGAGAGAGGATGAGAGGAAAAAAAGCAAGAAATTATACCATTATCTTAATTTCTGGTATAAAAAAAGGAGATTAAAGGGCATCAAATAATGTTCTGATAATTTTTACGGCAGTGGAGATGCCCATGATTAGTGCAGTCATAGAGTTGGGTGGGTAGGTAGTGAATTCTCTTCTGAGTTAGTAAGAAAACTGATCTAAGTAAGTACAGCCACGAGGGTAGGCTAAGTCAGGAGTCAAGAATAGTTAGGAACCTCAAAAAAGGGGGGGCTAAGACTGATGTAGGAAAGCTGGGATCAAACGAGGTGATTTTAAGAAAGGAAATTCCAAGTGAGGAGGAATCAGGAAACCTTTAGAAAGAATGTCAGAGAAAGGACAATTGGTGTGACACAGCCTGCCTCCCCAAAGTCTCTACCTTTCATGATGACAGTGTGTCTTAACTGCTTCTGCCCTGCTGCTCTTCTTTGATGTGTCCTGTGGTCCCAGGCTAGATCTACCTGGTCTCCTGCTGATGCAGCTAAGTCACTCAAATCGTGAGCTTGGACGGGAGTGCTATAACTAATTTCTCAATATAGTGTTTTTCCCACTCAAGTGTATTTTGAGCAATCTGTCTATTTCACATATGGAAGCACTGAAATGCCCCTAAGCTTAGTAGCATCTGTACTTTTTCAGCACCATTAGCTGATGGAGCCACTTCCCAATGGTGTGACCATCTTTAATTTCTATAACACCAGAGGCTAGAACAGTCACATAGCTGATAAGACTCTTTTCTCCCATTCTCTTATCCCCTCCTTTAATGCTCTTTATCTCTTCATTTCTCTGCTATGGAGAAGAGAAGTGATGGGGAGTTAGAAGCCTATCAGCTTCTGCTGAGAACATTCGTCCCAGATGTACTATATCCATTTACTTCTCTAAATCATCAAAACTACTTCATCAGAATCAAGATTATTAGAAAAGATGTTTAGGTGGACTCTAATTGGCTGAACTGAGTCCTGTATCCAATAATAATACTCAAGACTGCTCTCTTAAATGATAAAGCATTCAGTTGCATGTAAATGCAGTAGAAGACTAAATAAAGTGACATCTCCAGATCTTCAGAATTAGGACAATAGCAAAGTGCTTGGCTCTTAATCCTTTGTTATGTAATTGTTTTCATAAACTTTTCAAAAAAATTAATTAAGGATTGTAATAGGCTAATTTATTTCTCTACTCCATCTGGAGAATTGTTTACAGTTGTAAGCAACACATTTTAGGAGGGAAGGTTAGCAAACAGAAGAACAGGCCAAGGAAAGTGACCAGAATAGCTAAAGAGACTGGACATCTTGCATTGTATTTTATGTGTATTTGATAGATACTTGTTATTTCATTTTTATTATATGGATAAGTTGGAAAAGTGATGCTTAGAATGAAGAGGAGAAAAAATCTTAAGGAGGAACATTTTTTTTACCTTTAATTATTTGAAGGACTGTCTTTTAAAAAGGAACTGAATTTTTTTCTTTTTGGTTCTACAGAAAAAAACTCATAGCAATAGGAAAAGTTTGAGAGGTACTTTGGTAATCTGGAAAATGTGTTAGATTTGAAATTTGGAAACCCAGGTTCCAATCTGAACTGGAAATCCACTACTACCTGATTAATCTGGAACAAGCTAAATAATCCCACTAAGCTCCAGCTTTGTAAAATGAGAAGATTGGACTAGGTAACTTCTACTGAACTTTCTAACTCTTAATTTTTTAATTTCTCAAATTGTAGATAGATTACAGAAGAAGAATATAGCAGAAGTGTTACATAGTGGTTAGAGGACCAGTCTTAGAGCTAGAAAAGTCCAGGTTCAAGTCTTTCCTTTGGCACACATAGGCTGTGTGAGCAGAAACAAAACCCATAACTCTAAGTGCCTTTGGCAATGCTCTAAGATTATACATTCCAGAAGTTTGTTGTTGTAGTATATCTGACTCTTCATAACTTTCTTTTGGGGGCATTTCTTGGGGTTTCTTGGCAAAGATACTGGAATAGTTTGCCATTTCCTTCTCTAGCACATTTTAAAAATGAGTAACTGAAGCAAAAAAGGGTTAAGTGACTTGTCCAGGGTCACACAGATACTGAG